>NC_053154.1:169500231-170100231 GCF_016835505.1 Polypterus senegalus
ACTGCTTTGTTTACTAGTTTGTGTCTGCTGTATTAGTATATTGTGTATAGTGCTGTCACTGCATGGCTTTGTACCAGTGGTACTAGCAAAAAAAGCTTTTATTGTACTTTAAGGTATAATAAATTGACAATAAATTAAACTGGATTGAATCAAATTAAATTAAACTCAATTACAGAATAAATAAAAATTGTAAAGTCTCTTAGACTAAAATAAATCTGTGGGCAGAATACTTACTCTACTAACCAATGAAGATCAGTGGGTAACTTCTACTAAAAGCACCAAACAGAATGCAATCAACGGTTCTTGTCAGGATCACTGTGAAGTGAAGAGTGCAGAGAAGTGAAAGCACAGTGAAGGATGAGGCAAAATCAGAGTGGAGGGACAGGCAAAACGGTCAACATGCCAATATGAGAGGAGAACAAGTGTCACGCATGGAGTGTGTGTCAAGGTATGTAACAACCTGCCGGGATGAGAGGTGGTGCTACTGCTAACATTGTTGGCCTTTCCTCTCCCCACAGCACAGAGAAGCTGCCTGAGGAAGCCACTTAACCCCGCACAATTTGGTTTAGCCGCCATAAACCCCTGGGTGTCCTAGAAAGAGGGGTCATTGACTGACCAGTGCAATGAGTCACAAAGCTCCTCTAGAACTGTCCAAACCGTATTTTTGTTCTTCTAAAGATCCTGCTGGAGTGATAATACTTCTATTTTTTTCATTTTTTACTTCATTTGCTGTGTCCGGATCATAAATGGCACCCCAAATTTCTTAACGCAGTTTCTGTGCTGTCATTACCTCATCCTGCCACACTAGCTATAAACCAAAACATATAAATGATAGTCCTGAGAGCAAAGAAAGAATCTAGTCTTCTCGATAGTGGCTTTAAGCTATTTACTATCCCAGATGGAAAGTTACAACAAATTGACCAAAAGTATTCTTCAGACTAATGAGCGAATAAAGATTAATGGGAATGGTCATTATATATAATGAAGACATGATAATGTCATATGCACAAAATCATCTAAACACATGATTAGCAACCAGACCCCATTGCCAGTAACATGATGTCTGTAACTGTCAGAAACAACACAAACTGGTGATGCCAAGGAGACAAAATACAAATAAAATAATCATAACTAATAATAATTTCTGAACACCAGAGAATAATCATAACAGTGCCTAGTTATGATTAATGGATTACAGCATGACTGTAGAGAGTAGCCTTGCTTGTACCATTGTTCATAGCTTGTTAGTATAACACAAATAAAGTTAAGAGGTAACATTTTCCTTAATTCAAATTAAAACAAAGACCATGCATTTTATGGCACCTTTATGCTTTCCTATTCATTGTGTGGCTTTCAAAGATAATCAAGTTGAAATTTATAGAAAGGGAGCATAGCTCTGCACTGTGCTACTTAGCTGTTTAGTGTTTATGACAACGTGACATAGTAACAATAAGCACTATATTCCTTTGTGCACAAAAAATGCAAGGTTAAATGAAGCATGAAATGTTGATGATGCAACATAGTCACCAAAGGGCATAACTCTAAACTGACAGACAATGCTTTTTTCTTATTTGTTTATTTGAAGTTAAAACAACTGTGAGGATAACAGGCTCTTCAGCCCTTGGCAGCTCATTAGTTTCCTACATGTCTAGGATCTCCCCAACAGGGTGAAGGTATGCTTTTTAAACCTTTCTGCATAAAAGAAAATACGAGAAAAAAATGGAAACTCTCATTTAGTTCAGGTGCTCTCCTAATTAGAACCACTACCAGGTGCAAGGGTCACCAGGACCATCTTTACAGCATCATAGGCCCCCGGGCAAACTAATGTGCAGGACCCCTGTTTTGATAGCTAAAAGAAACATACATTGGCATTAGAAACAAAATGGGCACCTATGTTACTGGGGCCCCCAGCCCGTGCCCATTGTGCCCATACGTTATGACGGCCCTGATTGTCGCAATCAGATTTTGTGAGTTTCAAAGTGTTCTTTACTATTCATTTGAACTTTGGTTGTAGAATCTTTTTTCTAAATTGCTTGCTGACTGAAGGGGTGGGTATGGCAACAATGAGGCCTAATTGATGAAAACAAGCATTTAATTAGCTTGTACCATGAACAGAAAATGCAAAATGGTGTCAATTATTGTTAGATCAATGGGAATCTCTGAATCTTGCACACCTGCAGAGAATTATGTATTTTGACAGCTCCGTCTCAATCTGAGTATAAATGAGGTCAGATCACCAATCTGGAATAAACAAGGGGTTTTATTTTACCGAGCCATCCATTCGGCATGTTTTTTTTTGTTTGTTTGTTTTTTGGAAGTTGGGTTAATTGGGGTCTTCATTAATGAGGAAAAGTCTTGAAGTAAACTAACAAACACGTGTAATCAATACGTCATATTGAGGCAAACATAATGCTGGACATGTCTAAATTCTTAAAAAAGTTAAATCTAGCAAGGGCCAGGTAAAAAAAAGTAAAAAAAAAAAAAATGGAGCGTGCCCAGACAAGAATGAGATTTTGAAATGAATAACCATCCCTCGATCACCAGGCTGGAGCCCAGCCAAGTTATAGCTAATTCATTGGTTACCATGGCACCTCCCATCCTATCAACATTGCTGAATGCAGTCTGAGAGAGGACTATTATCAGATATTAAAATTTAAAGAAAAGTGAGTGAAGACATTATCAGGGGGAAATTTATACATCACAGTTGTGCATATCTGAGGTTATTTCACCAGACCAGTGACACAAACCATCAACGCATTTACAGAACTGTATCTTAACAATCAATGAATGAGGGAAGAGGTGTCTTTTTAATTCAAAAGTTCGTTCTCTTTCTTGCACAAAAGGGTTTTCTGGAAGTGGTTTATTTTCAATATTTTAGAAAAATACAGTACTTGGGACAGTGTGAGCTTACAACTGGATACCCAACATGTGGATTAACTAGACTGTGTGACATGAGTAAACTGAGATTGGTACATTGTCCTTTAATGTATCATCTACTGTGTTTCACATTGGCCCCATTAATGGCCATCGTATCAGAAACTTTGTTATCTCTTTTCTACATGAAACATGATATTAAAATTTTGTTAGTCATCAGTACGAACAACAACAGGGTAATTAATAGAAACCAAAATATTAAATTTGGGTTAAGAATTCCTTTACCTAAACAAGTGCAGCTACCACATTGGACTTTGCCCTTCCTGTTCCTCTCACTTTTTATTGACAGCCTCCTACCAAGAAAATTCTAGACTGCCTTCTGCTGTTGAGTATTGGATATTTATTAGAGTTCATCTTGAATCACTCTCTGACCCTCTTTATGTGAGTATCAGTTTAAAGAGATGGACAGCCATAATTGCTGCTAAGGTACTGTTTCTCTGTACATAGTACAAGTAATCAGTGTTCATTCTCTGTTAGGAAATAACTTCAGCTTAGGCTGAGGGTCACAGTGCTTCACCCAACAGGTAATATTTCTTACATGAAAAATTACAACTGCTGGTGGACAACTGGACAATGGCTTCATAGCTACCGCCTACTCCATCAAACATACAAAATCCTGTAGTGTGTTCCAACATGGCTGGATGTCCTTGTATTGCTTAGTGGACCCATATATCTGACAAATTATGAATTATATATTGTTGAGTGGGACCTTATCCTTGTATTTATAATGCACAGATTTTTTTTTATAAATGCACCTCAGCTTAAAAGCCAAGCAATATGTTGTTGGATCCTTAGAAATATGTGTGTAAACGAATGCAGTAATTACCAGAATGAAATATAAATTAGGCAGACAATTGGAAGATTTAGTAAAGAGTCTCAAGAATAAATAAACAAAATGACACTCAATGATGAGTAAATAATGATCAATTCACTGCAGGTCTCAGTTGTTGTTTTTTTTCCTTCTAATCAGTTCTTTCTATAAAATCATTATTAACGAAAATGAAAGATTACAGGAGAATCAATGTGTAAAGCTTTGTCAGTGTGCTCTCTAAAATCATCATACTTAATCTTCATCTATCCATTCATCCATTAATTTAAGTCTACTACTGAACCCTAAAAATGGTCACTGCTTAATACTTGTAAAGACTAGGGGGCGCCAGTAAGTCCCAAACTCCAAACATGAGCACACAAGATGGTCCCGGGTCGAACAAAGGGTGTTTTTTTACACATACCTTGTTTACACAAGCACAAGCCACAAGTCATCTCTCCTTCCTCTCTCTTTCTCACCACTGCACCACTCTCCTCCAGTTGATTGTTGCCTTCCTTCCTTCCAGTTCGGACTTGCCTGGACAAGGTAGCGTGGTCCTTTTTATTGAGGACAATGCCAGGGCTTCGGATGTTGGAAGCACTTCCAGGATGTATGGAAGTCCTAAATAGTAGGAAGTATAACTCCCTGAAACACCCTCCTGCAATGCTGCATTACTGGACTAGAAATTCCATCATTCCCTGCTGCTGTCCGAATGGACACTGATATCCAGGGTTGCCGCCATCTACCATCCTGGGAATTAATCAGCCCCCAGAATAGTGCTTTCCTATCCTTTCCTTTGATCCTGGCCAGGAAAGGTACCGTAATTATAACAGGTTGGGACTCCTGTCCATCTGCCTGGAGCATCCCATCCGGGTAAGGGAACTTCTTCTCTCTTGGCCTGTCCATCCACCAGGGGCCTCCCGTTCAGGTCAGAAACCTTTCTCACTCTTGGTTGGGATGCCTGTCTATCCACCTGGAGCTTCACATTTGGATAAGGATTCTTTCTCTCTCTTATTCAGGATGCCCATCCAACCCTTATGATAGTTTCATGTAGACACCTCTTTTAATGGTGTCCAGTGATATGCAAATCTACACAAAGATGCATAGTCAAATTACACATGCTGATGTAAGAAGGGTTATGCCATACACTTGGTGGCAACCTAGTCAGTTTTATTTGCTATTTTATTGTGCATATTTCACGAGGCATACATTTCAACACAAAAAGTTGTAATTCAAAAACTCTGGCCATCAGGGAGGCAAACCAGCCTCGGATATCTGGCCATAAAACATAGCCAAAACCTTAGTTATGGAATCAATCCAATCAGTCTCAGAAAATACTAGGGTGTACCCTCGCTTGACCCCTCTGGGAAGTGAGTGAGGGCTTATCAGACCAAGGGCTGAAACAGTTAGTCCAGAAGAAGCAGAAGAAGAAAACAGGAGAGAGGCGAGGAATGGGTAAGTTAAAGGTAAGGGCCAGTAGATTTGATGAAAAGTGGTTCTGCTGTGTGTTCAGGAAACTAGACGGAAGAGGAATAAGGCAAGAGAATTGGGAGAAAGCTTTAAGTAGTTGTAAGGGTGAAGCAAATTAGCAAGGGACACAAAAGGTGTCAGTATAGTAGTGTCCAAAGAGCTAAAGCATAATAATTTCTTATCAGTGTGAACAGGAGGAGTGATCTATACTATGTCACACATGTGCGATTAGGAGGCAGTCAAAGAGCCTAAAGGTGAGTGAAACATCGCAAGATAGAGGGTTGTCACGTGGTACTTACCTAAATCTCTTTTGCTCAACAGAAAACCTGAAGGAAAATAAATTCCTCAACTTCCGACTTCCAAAATGGCCGCAATGACATCACTTCCGGCCAACCATGATGACGTCACTTCCGGCTCCATCAAACCACCTCACTTCCGTCTCATCATTATGATGTTAATTCCGGTTCCTGTTTTCATGCCAACCATTTCCTGTCCCATAATCCTTTTCCTATAAATCCGCCATTTTGTTGAAACTAAACTGTTCACTGTTTTGATTAAGACTCTGAATCATTTATTCTTTATTGTCTGGACGACAATATATGGGGACGGTCCCCAAACTTTTGTTTGTGTGTTGTGAAAAATTATTTGGACCAGAACATTCATTACAATTGGCGTAGTCGGCAGGATTGTTTTTTCATCTGTTTTTCAAGATGTCAGAGGAACAGGACCTGAACACCGTCCTAAACACCATCATGAGCGATCTTCAAACTTTAAAACTACAGATGGGTGAGACAAGGACCCAAGTAGCAGAAGCCAACGCTCGTGCTGCTGCAGGAATACGGACGGAGGTCGCTCGGTCACCACCTATTGCATTGACTACATTGACAGAGACAGATGACATCGAAACGTATTTTTTGATTTTTGAGCGTACCGCTAAGCGGAGCAGCGTGGTCGAGGTCGGAATGGGCGTACCAACTGGCTCCCTACCTGAAGGGAACGGCGCAGAGAGCCTATTATGATCTAACTGAGGAGCAGGCCGCTGATTATGACGCTCTAAAAACGGAGGTGTTCAAGCGCTACGGCGTATCCCCGGAACAGCAGGCGAGAGAATGGAGGGAGTGGCAATTCGATCCGGAAAGACCAATAAGAACCCAGGGCTTTGAAGCCTGGGGAAAAGTATGTCGCTGGCTACGGTCCGACATTAATAATTCGCACAAGGTGGCCGAGCTTTTAGCGTGTGAGACTTTTGTGCATGCCCTCCCTGAGAACATTGCCCAGCAAGTCCGGAAACATAATTTCCAAGATATGGATACCTTAATACAAATCACAGAGTGTCACTGGGCGGCTTGTAAATCAGGGCGATCAGAACGGTTCTCGCGCCGAACCCAACAGGCACGTGGGGCAGCTCCTGAGCCCACCCGACAAGCTCCCGAGCCTGCCGTCCGTAAACGGGACAGATGTGCTAGTCTTCCCCGCTGTTTCAAGTGTGGGGAGATTGGACATCTGTCCCCCAACTGTCCCATCGAGCCTATGGATTGCTCATTAGTAAGGGGAGAAAGGTATTGTGCCACAGTGACTAATCCTTTATCTCTTCCCTATACAGGTGCAGTTATTATAAATGGCAGGAAGGTAAGAGCAATGTTTGATTCCGGGAGTAACATTACCATTGTTGCTGCCCGTTTCGTTTTACCGCAACAGTGGACTAAGGTAAAAACTAGTCTAAAATGTATTCATGGGGATATCCGGTATTATAAAACTGCCAGATGTGTGATATCGGTGAATAATAAAATAACGAGCATGGCCATGGCTGTATTACCGGATCCCCCTTTTCCAGTTATACTAGGTAGAGACTGGTATAAAATTACTAGCCCTAATAACGTAACTGTACCTCGTTCTCTCTTTATGTCATGTGCCCACCTTAATTTTGGCCCTGAATTAACATCTGAACAGCGACAAGATCTCGAGGCGGCTATCTTGTCTGTCCCCAAAGTTGTGGACGAGATACCTGGACGTACTGCGTTGATTGTTCACGACATTATTACTAACCCTGGAGTGATTGTCAGAGAAAGACCTTATAGGCTCCCGGAGGCAAAGAAAGCGGAAGTAGAGTTGGAAATTAGACGAATGCTAGAACTGGGGGTTATTGAGGAGAGCTATAGCCCTTGGTCTAGTCCAATTGTCTTAGTTTCTAAACCAGATGGGTCATGGAGGTTCTGTAATGACTTTCGGCGACTTAATCAGGTCTCTAAATTTGATGCGTATCCCATGCCGCGAGTAGATGATTTACTTGATCGGTTAGGGAACGCCAATTCCTAACTACTCTTGACATGACAAAGGGTATTGGCAAATTCCTTAGCGGACTCCGCCAAAGAAAAAAACGCTTTTAGTACACCCAGTGGACATTGGCAATACAAGGTCCTTCCTTTTGGCTTGCACGGGGCGCCAGCTACCTTCCAACGTCTGGTAGACACACTGCTACGGCCCCACAATTCATATAGTGCTGCCTACCTAGATGATGTTGTCATTTATTCCAGCACGTGGAAGGATCACGTATGGCAGGTTAAAACAATACTCTCCAAGCTAGCGTCAGCAGGTCTTCGTATTAATCCGAAGAAATGTTTCTTTGGGTTGAAGGAAGCCAAATATTTAGGCTACCTAGTGGGAGGGGGTGTTGTTAAACCACAATGCTCTAAAATTGATGCCATTTTGAATTGGCCCCGTCCGATAAATAAGCGGCAGGTACAAGCATTTTTGGGATTGGCAGGTTACTATCGCCGTTTTGTACCGCATTTCTCTGAAATTGCTACGCCCTTATCTAATTTAACAAGGAAACGAGCACCTTTAAAAGTGGTATGGGATGATTCAGTGGAGAAAGCATTCAGTGACTTAAAGTTGGCCCTTACGTCAGCACCTGTTTTAAGATCTCCTGATTTTTCTGTTCCTTTCATCCTCCAGACCGACGCGCCGGCCACAGGATTGGGTGCCGTGCTGAGCCAGTGCGTTGATGGTGCTGAACACCCCGTTATGTACCTTAGCCGGAAACTGCTGGACCGGGAGATGAAGTATGCTGCGGTGGAGTGAGAAGCCTTGGCGATTAAGTGGGCTGTCACGTCTTTAAGGTACTACCTATTGGGGCGTGAGTTTACTCTGGTGACGGATCATGCTGCTTTACAGTGGATGTCCCTTCATCGGGAGTCTAACCCTCGCATCACTAGGTGGTTTTTAGATCTTCAGCCTTATCGTTTCAGTGTCATTTATCGTAAGGGTTCCTTACAGGCCAACGCAGATGCTCTCTCTCGTGTCCACAACCTCTCGGTGCAGGTTGCCCGACCCGATGGGTCTGGGCTGAGGGGGGGGTCATGTCACACATGTGCGATTAGGAGGCAGTCAAAGAGCCTAAAGGTGAGTGAAACATCGCGAGATAGAGGGTTGTCACGTGGTACTTACCTAAATCTCTTTTGCTCAACAGAAAACCTGAAGGAAAATAAATTCCTTAACTTCCGACTTCCAAAATGGCCGCAATGACATCACTTCTGGCCAACCATGATGACGTCACTTCCGGCTCCATCAAACCACCTCACTTCCGTCTCATCATTATGATGTTAATTCCGGTTCCTGTTTTCATGCCAACCATTTCCTGTCCCATAATCCTTTTCCCTATAAATCCGCCATTTTGTTGAAACTAAACTGTTCACTGTTTTGAATAAGGCTCATTTATTCTTTATTGTCTGGACGACAATATATGGGGACGGTCCCCAAACCTTTGTTTATGTGTTGTGAAAAATTATTTGGACCAGAACATTCATTACAACTAATAAAAGGCAAAGCCCTCACTGACTGACTGACTGAATGACTGACTGACTCATCACTAATTCTCCAACTTCCCGTGTAGGTAGAAGGCTGAAATTTGGCAGGCTTATTCCTTACAGCTTACTTACAAAAGTAAGTGTCGGCCGCCATATTGAACTTTCCAACGTCACTAATTTTCCAACTTTCCGTGTAGGTAGAAGGCTGGCCCCATCTTCACGAAATTTGGTAGGTGGCTTCCCTGCACTAACTAAAACCGATGTACGTACTTATTTCGGTGGTTTGACGCCACTGTCGGCCGCCATATTGAATTTTCCAAACGTCACTAATTCTCCAACTTCCCGTGTAGGTAGAAGGCTGAAATTTGGCAGGCTCATTCCTTACAGCTTACTTACAAAAGTTAAGCAGGTTTCATTTTGAAATTCTACGTGTAACGGTCATAACGGTCAACAACGTTCACCATGTTGAACTTTCTTATTCATGGCCCCATTTTCACGAAATTTGGTAGGCGGCTTCCCTGCACTAACCGAAACCAATGTACATACTTATTTCGGTGGTATGACGCCACTGTCAGCCGCCATATTGAACTTTTCAACAGCCTTTGTTACTTATGGGCCCATCTTCAAGAAATTTGGTACGCGAGTTCCCAACGCTAACTGAATCCTACTTACGTATATATATGTCCATAGCCTGCAGCTCGGTCACCGTGTGAGGCGACGTTGGATCCCCCATCCCAATGCCTCCCACGTTGTTGGCTGCCTTCCTATATAAGGACGTCCGTCGCTCCAGTCTCTACATTCCCTTCCTTGCTTCGCCACGGGATTCACGTCTCCCTGCTGATAACTACAGCCTTTGTATTTAATCCACGGCTTCTCCGCTGTTTTATTGTTAATTTATTACGATTATAGTTATTGTGTAGGTATTCTAGACTTACTTTACATTGTTCAGATACCCATTTCCTTTATCATTCCAACCGTACCCGCATTAACATGTCTATCGAGGTGATCACCATCGATGAAACAACTGTCACTTACAGAGTGGTTTCCATGCCTGGAGATGGCACCTACCTTTTCCATTCTCTTTGGTACATATTGCACAGCCATATCAGGCTCACTCTTGATATCCGGAGGAACATTGTGTCTTATGTATCGAATGACTGGGACAGGTTCAAGGTGTGGACTGATGGTACAGGAGATAATTATACTACACAGGAGCACTATAAGAGTGAAATGCTTAAGCCCTTCACCTATGCATCTGCATGTGAGTTGATGGCTGCCGCTGAATTGTTTGGTTATCGCTTTCAAGTGTACCGAAATGGCCAAATATTTTATACCTTTGGACAACCGCCAATGCTTCTTAAACATCTTAGATTCACAGGTGACAATTTCAGTAGTGGACACTTTGATATTTATGAATGTTTAAACTCAAAAGCTGGATGTTAAGTTATTGATGAAACTGGTTGTATACTTACAACGCTTGACAGATGCCGAATGTCACTTCAACACAAGTCCTACAAATACTGTCGCAATTGAAACAAACCATGAAACTCAAACCGATTATTACAGCAGCAATCCAAGCTGTGAGATTTGACACAAGATTACTGTTCACATGGCCAACTGTATGTTGCATGCTTAAGAGTAAGCTCAGCACACAGCTTGGTCATATTACAACCGGAGGGCCGAACTCAAAATGTGGTATACAAAGAGATCCTTAACAAATAATTATTGGTATATTTTCCCTCAGTTTAAAAAGGTTTATTTTCTTCTTAATAAAACTTTTAAGGCAGTACTTCACCACTGCGAAGCGCGGGTATTTTGCTAGTAGGGTAATAAGTGTCAAGCTGAGCCTTGACAAGTCTGTAGTTAATGTCTTTTGAGCATATGCTCCTTATGCGGACTGTGAGAAAGTGGAGAAGGATGTTATCTGGACACAATGGATGAAGAGCTTAGAGCAGTACAAGAGGGAGAAAAGGTGATTGCTGCTGGTCATCTAAGTGAGCATGTGGGAAAGAGTAGAGCGATGAGAGAGAGAGGGTACATGGTGGGGAGTGAAAGAAATTGGGAAGGGGAAAGGATAGTAAATTTTGCCATGACATCTGATCGGGTAATAGTTAACACATTTTTTGAAAAGAAAGTAAATCAGCTTGTGACTTTAGTAGAAGAAGAAGGAAAAGCCAAATAGACTTTCTAATGTGCAGATTAAAATAATAATTAAAATAATAATAATAATAATTTAATTTATAATTGTTCTCTGATGTGATGCCTTTATCCAAAGGCATCATACATGTGGTGGACTGGGAGATCAGAATCAGCCAGAGAATAAAACGACAGCAAGCAGCACTAAGGATAAAGTGACATAGATTAATAGAGGAAGGACTTGAGAAAAGATTTTCTGGAGAATGTTGTAAATGAAGTGCAGTTATTTGAGAGTGTGGAAGAATGTTGGGCGAAGAATAGCAAAGTTGTATTAAGAGTAGGTGAAGAGGTGCTGGGTAGGGTAGAGGTGTTAGAATGAGCCCACCTGGGAACAAAGAGACATGGTGGTGGAACAGAAAGGTGTAAGATGTGGCTAAGATGGGGGTAAAGAAGACACGGTACCAATCAGTGTGGGAGGAAGTTTGAGAAATGTATAGGCAAACAAATAAGGAGGAAAAGAAGGGAGTGGCACAAGCCAAGGCAGAAGTTTTGGAGGACTACATGAATAACTGGAGACAAAAGAAAAAAGAGGTAGAGAGAGTGATTTTGAAAAGGCTGAAAAGGAATTTCGTCAGATCAAGTAGATACAGATGAGCAAAATGTGGTTTAAAACAGTGTTGAGGTAATAAACAAGATTCTAGTTAGAGTAGGTCTGCACCAGGGATTTTCTTTAAGTCCTTACCTCTGATCTGGTTGTGGATTTGTTGAGTCATGAAATAAAAGAGCAATCTCCCTGGTGCAAGCTTTTTGCTGATGATATTGTGTTGTGTAGCAGTAGGAAAAAGGAAGTGGAGAAGACATTGGAAGATTGGAGAAGGGCTTTGAAAGATAGAGAGTTGAAGATAAATAGGAAGAAGACAGAATATACTGTATTAGGTTGAATGATGAACAGGTTTCAGACTGTGGCCTGTAGAGAGAGCTATTGAAAAGAGTGCATATATTTAAATATTTAGTCTAATAGATTTAATAATCTATCTTGAGATGGAAAACTAGATGCAGAGATAACCCATAGAGTGCAGTGTGGATGGAACAATTGGAAGAAGGTATCAGGAGTATTGTGTGATCAAAGAATTAAGGTGAAGGTTCAAGGTAAGGTTTATAAGACCAGCATTGATGTCTGTAGATGAGACATGGGCAGTAAAAGGAGTGCAGGAGAAGAAATTAGATGTGGCAGAAATGAGAATGTTGAGATGGACATGTGGAGTTCCAAAAAAGGACAGGGTAAGAAACAAGATAATCAGAGGTACAACAAAAATAGAAGAGATTTCTAAGAAACTGAAGGAATGTAGGTTGAAGTGGTATGGACATGTGATGAGGAGAGACAATGAATATGTGGGCAAAAGAGTGATGGGAATGGAAGTACAGTGGAACCTCGGTCCACGACCATAATTCGTTCCAAAACTCTGGTCGTAAACCGATTTGGTCATGACCCGAAGCAATTTCCCCCATAGGATTGTATGTAAATACAATTAATCTGTTCCAGACCGTACGAACTGTATGTAAATATATATATTTTTTTAGTTTTTAAGCACAAATATAGTTAATTATACCATAGAATGCACAGGGTAATAGTAAACTAAATGTAAAAACATTGAATAACACTGAGAAAACCTTGAACAACAGAGAAAACTAACACTGCAATAGTTTGAGCTATAGCGCTAAGAACTGCTCGCTTAAAACACTTTTTTTTAAAGAGTTTTAAGCACAGGAAAAAAAATGAACATTTGAAAAATCCGTAATTTAATAAACCACCAAGAAAAGTAACATTGCAACAATGCACGCTACAAACCGATCGCTGTAAACAGAAATGAAAACAAAAACAAGCCCAGTGCATTCTTTAACTGCCTTCTCTACCTTATGCGTCCAGCGCTTTCTCTCAGTGTATGCGTGTGTGCTTGTGTCTCTCTCATGTACCTGTGTGTGTGTGTCTCTCTCTCTCTCGCGCGCCTGTGTGTGAGTGTGTGTCTTTCTCTTGCGCCTGTGTGTGTGTGTGTGTGTGTCTCTCTCTCTCGCACGCCTGTGTGTGTGTCTTTCTCTCGCGCACCTGTGTGTGTGTGTGTCTCTCTCGTGCGCACCTGTGTGTGTGTGTATCTCTCTCTCGTGCACCTGTGTCTGTGTGTCTCTCTCTCTCATGCCTGTGTGTGGGTGTGTCGTGCTCTCTCTCACTCACTCGCTGCACAGGAAATGCACAGGGAGAGACTGAACACATAAAAACCGAAAGGGAAACTGGCTTGTTCGTATACCGAGTGTGTGGTCATGAACAGAGACAAATGTTTAGCGAACTTTTTGGTCATAAACCAATTTGTACGTGAACTGAGCAAGGGAGGCCAAAGAGGAGGTGAATGGATAAAGTAAAAGAAGATCTAAAGAAAAAGGGCTTGACTGGCAAGGAGATGAAGGAGAAGCTGTTTGGAGAAGGTTGATCAAGCATAATGACTTCAACATAGAAGTGGGAAAAGATAAAGTGGAAAAAGAAGAAGAAGCAGATATGTTTTAATACAAAAAGGCCACATTTTTAAATTTTTACCTAAATTTACCATGAAAGGCATATCAGCTAGAGTTTAATTTATTAATTTTTGTGATATTGCAGAGTAACAAAATGATTAAAGAAATGTTTTTACATTTTCCTTTTATAAAAGCTGGCAACATCTGCAAGAGGCCAGAAGCCAGACCTTTATAGGGTGCCAACCAGTCAGTTGAAATGAATGCTCATGCTAGCACCTACTCTCACGCATGTAGAAACTAATTTTCTAACTGAATTGGACTCTTATTCAGGGTTATTTTTTCTTCAAGTTTTCAGGTAATAAGAGAAACAACAGTAAAAAGTGCATTGGATAAGTTGATTTGATTTTTCTACTAATTAATACAAAGTACTACACAGCAGAGTAGAAATATATTGCATGTTTGTTGATATCCAAGTAAGAATGTTACTGTACTCTGTACAAATGACAGTACTGTCCTTACATAGTAAAAAGTCAATTAAGTTGCTAACATAGTCTTTGCATATCTCAAATTTCTAGGATGTAAAAGCCTGATGGGAGGTGTTTCTTCTGCCAGTATAGTGAATCCTGCATTCAGGAAGAGGACACAATATAAACTCCACAAAAACGACTCATGGATCTGGGATAAGGCCCAACATTTCTGAGGCAGCTGCAGTGGTGTTCCATGGATGTGTACCCTTATTGTCCATAATCACTTCAGCCGCCAAACTTTCCAAGAGGTTTGATTTGCTTTTGCTTGAGTAATCTTGGCAAAACATGTCACATTCACAAATGCTTTGATTTATGCTTTTTAATCATATCAAATACACACTGCTTTGATTCTGTTTTATTTGCCTAATTGCTTGTTTGCATTAGTTGATTGTGAGGGGGACACATAAAAGATCTTTTTCATAATTAAAATGCTAATTTAAATTACCTTTTAGCGCCTTGCATATGACTTCCAGCATTTATTGTTAATTCGTGTAATTATGCAGCCTTTATTGCTATGATTCACAGTGCGACATCAAGATTGTTGTGACTCGGAAAATGAACGACACCCTGTGCACAAAAATTATTAATATGAGCAGAAAGTTTATCTGAATAACCTTCAAAAGCCTTGTGGTGACATTTTAATGATTGTTTCCAGTCTTACCTGCCAGCATCAATAGCATTACTCGGGTCATCTAATCAGTTGATAATAGGTTTGATGGAAAAATGCAAAGGTTTCATATCCCACAAATATAGGTAGCACATTTTACAATAAATGTCAAAACCTTTCAATTTGAATCTCAACATTTGTCCTGGGGAGAAATTTGAAAAGCCTAATGATAAATGCTATGATAAAGGGCCTCTGAAGTTAGTCAAGGTGAAAGTACGAAAATATACAAAAATCCAACAAAGCATGTATTGTAAATCTTAAGGGTTTTTAACAATAAAATATCTTCTAATAAAAATCTGTAGCCTGAACAAATATTGACATGATGCTA
Source organism: Polypterus senegalus (assembly GCF_016835505.1). NCBI lineage: Eukaryota > Metazoa > Chordata > Cladistia > Polypteriformes > Polypteridae > Polypterus > Polypterus senegalus. Next base: position 169,515,413 of record NC_053154.1, read on the forward strand.
CCTCTCAGCTCCAGAGTCTTGGGGCTCATTTCCAGCTTGGACCCTGTCTATAGTTTGCACCAGCTTAGAGGCATAACAGGGTGTCATAACTGGTGGCTCCAAATCGTGTACTGGTGTCGGTGTGGATGAGTATACCATTTGATTAATTAATGTCCTAGCCAGTGTTTCATCCAATAAACCTTTGATTTCCCAAGGCTATATGGTGGAGGAAGTGGGTTTTAATTAATAAATTGATGGACCCAACAAATTTGACTAAAATCAGTCTGATAAGGTATTACTATGATTAAAAAACATGTTCAGAAAAGATTAACATTTTCAGTTTATTAATAAGTCTGTAGGGTCTTTCACAGTGTCACCTTTTTGCCATTGCTAATTAAAAATGTTCTTCTGGCTCAATTTGCTATTTTTGCACTGTTAGTGTATTACTGGAATTATCAGTTTTTGAAGTGGAAAAAAAGAAGTCATGGGACACTGCAATTTGCAAGCACAACGTCACCCTAACTCCCATCTTTTTAAAATTGAAACCTGCAAAAATGTTTAAACTAATCATGTTAAGTTACAACAGAAGTATTCAAAAAATGTATAAAACATAATCCAGTTCATACGAGATGCATTTTTCTTGGATAATTATTGAGACTATTTTGTGCACTTTTGATACTTTGTGAATATCTATCATCTTTCTTTGCTGAGTACCTTTGCCTTCACTATTACAGTACCCTCACTCCATTTTTTTGACAGCTTAAGTTTTTGGTTTATAGTTGAACAAGAGAATTCAGTTTACCATAATGAACTTTTCCCTGCGGTGGGCTGGTGCCCTGCCCGGGGTTTGTTTTCTGCCTTGCTCCCTGTGTTGGCTGGGATTGGATTCAGGAGACCCCCGTGACCCTGTAGTTAGGATATAGCGGGTTGGATAATGGATGGATAGATAATAAACTTTTAACCAGTTGTATTTTTTAAATAATCAAATGACTCCTGTGCACAGCATTGTGGATGATCTCCTTGCATACACTTGGTGACATCTTTGTGTCTTTCGTAATTTCCTGTGTTCATACAATACTGAGATAGGGTGTGATAAAGGATCTCTGAGGTCTGTGGTAAAGTTGCATCTTTGCACTACTTCTTTCACCCTCTTCCACATTTTTAACCATAAAAGCTTATCTCCATGAGCAGATGTCCACAGAACACTGGTATATACATGCTGGACATCTTTATACAGAGAACAATTAACGCAATCTGCATTTTAAACTGACCAATCCAAACTCCTCTGGATTCCACTTTATCAGACTCCATCAATCTGTGAATTAATGTGGCACTCAAAGGTTAATTATTTTAAGTATTGATAGATTTGATACACAGGAAAAAAATGGACTTGCTAATCTTAATACTGCAAGATGCGTGACCAGCATTTGGTTTACTATTGGCAGTCTGAAAGTGTAGAGATGAAATAAGAAGTGAGGAAACATTTAATTTTAAATTTCAGAAGTAGCAGAAAAGCATCCCTGATTGTTAAGGTCCACTATACATTGTCATCTGTGGTGTGTATACAATTTCTAATTCAGTTAATCTTGTATTGAATACTAGTATTTGAAGGTGAAGTTCATATCCATCCCGCTCTCCACCACCCAATGTCAAGGCTTGGACAGACTTGTAAAATGAACAAGAGAGTTTTTATTGTGGGAAAATCTTCTTAGGTAAGTGTTTCCCACCTCAGCCACAAGAACAGTTAAGCACAAGCACAATACAGCTGTTCTGCTTTCTTGTTCCTTTTCTTCTGTCTCTCCCTCTCTGTCCTGGTCCCTAGCCCCTCCACTCAAGTTTCATCCTCCTTTCTCCCAACACTGGATCCCAGAGTTGAGGCAGCTGGCTCCTTTTACATAATATCCAGGAGTACTTCCAGTGTCCCGTAAGCATGGTCTGAAAGCCCTGTAAAGTAGGTCTCCTCAGTCCCTAGAAAATCCCCTGGTGGCACCTATGGAACTCAACAGGGCTGAGTCAGCAAACTCCAATGATGCCCTGTGGGAATCTGGGGTACCATAGCAGCCCACGGGCACTACCATCTAGGGATCCAGGGGATATAATGCCCTGTGCACGCTCTCTCCCCTGGTCCCTCCATTGCGGAGGCATTTCAGCCAGGTAAGTGTACTTGCCGTCCTTCACATCTCGTTTATCAGATCAATAGTAAAATATATTGCTTGTTCTCACTTTATGTGAGTCAAAAATATATATTTTAAATTGGATTTGTTAAAATATGTTTTTGCAAATGCTAACTGCTGATATTCAAGGCTGTTTTAATAGCACACTACACTGATAAGATTTATAAAATTTAAGAAATTTTAAAAATTAGAATTTGGAGCAAAAACAAATAATAGTACAGAGGAGCAAAAAATTTTTAAAATATATATTAACAAATGATTATATACTGCAAATCTAATGTATCAAACATTTGACTTTCTTTAGTGAAAGCTGTAATATTGTACAATATTGCAGACCAAAGTTTGTAAAGAATGCTAGATCTTTATCTCTGTAGAGCAGTGGCACCTCTGCTTTCATGACAAGTAGAGTACTACCTTACATTTCCCAAAAGAAGGTGATGTTGTGCAAAAATAACATAAGTAGAAAACACATCTCAAAATTGGGTAGGTCCTCGGTCCCTGCAGTGTTCTTTTCATACCTTTGCTCATGTGAGCGCATGTGCAACCTGACTTTTTTCACTCTCCCCTTGGGTTTAAAGGATAGAAACCTATTGATTGATTGTTTTTTTGAGATGTAATCTAAAAAGTGTTTGAACTTGTGTACCTCATTGTTTTGCAGTAGTCATCATCATTGTCATGAATCACATTGATTATTTATATACAATATAATTTAGCCCACTGAACAAAAATGGAACATTTACAGTATAAACTTTCATTTCTATTTCTGTATTTGGGGCTGAGCATTTGATGTTGAGATGTTTTTTAATATCATCCTCCAGTGGTTGTACTTTATAATAGTATATTGAGAGATGATCATCTAATTTGTTGTTTTTGTTATTATTTGCCCAATATTTTGTGCCACTGGTGTTGGTAGCCTAATACAATGAAAAATGCAATGTCTCACTCCTTCTCCTACCCCTCTGATCTTACGGGTCTACTTTCACACAGCTTCAGCAATTCTTTCTCTGTTGCATTCACTGGCAACAGCTCCACCTCACACTGCTTACTGAGATTCAGAGGCAACATCATCAGCACAGGCTTTCTTTACTCTGTGAGCTTGCCCATCATCAGCTGCCCTGTACTCTGGCCAATACATTTCTTGTGAGTCTTGTGAGTGCTGTACTTTAAGCCTTGATCACCCCTCTTTCTCTGTCTCTCTTTTTCTCACACACACACACTCTCTGATTGGCCTCTAAGGATGGTTCTGACCCTTCTGACAGCCTCTCTTTCCCAAGTCCATGTTGCCTTGTCAGAACTGTAACACCAAAAACACCAGTTTTATATAAAAAAAAATTTGCAAGGTTGCAAGGGAAACTAGGAAGACAAAACGTGATCTTATCGGAAGACAATTTGACGTCCCACGAGAGACACTTTAATGTTACGTGAGACAACATTTAAAACAAGTTCACAGACATCTAACCTAGCAGTTGTTGGAACGTTTTTGGCAGATACGGTTCATATGCTCTCAGCTCTTAAAACAATGACAAGCAACAAGCAGAACATGCAGCTCTCCAGCAGACGATCTGACTGCTACTCCTTAGCGTGCGTTCAGCCGCCAAACAAACGCAAGCAGCGTTATACATCCTGCAAGAAAGAGATTTAACAATGCCCGGGGCTGGAAATAAAGGACAATTACAGTATTGTTTTTACAAAAGTTATAAAGTAAAAGTGAAAATAATGCATATGTAACAATTCCCATGAAAATAGCAATCTCTTTAAATTGTAATGGTAAACCAAACCCAGGGGTGGGTGAGAGAAGTGAGCAGGGGGCAGAGCCCCCTAGTTTTTTTAAAAACAAAGCACAATATCTAAGCAAAAAAATAATTTGTTAAGAAGACAATCTATAAAACTTTCATCTGACTTGAAAAGCTATGTGACAAAAAAGCCCTATCTAAAATGGTTCTTTGAATGTTGAATAAAACATCAAATAAAATGTAAGGGTTCAGCACAGGCCTAGCTTACTTGTTTTAGAATTATATTTATAAATTCTTGACAAACTATAAATAATTCTGAACAGATCCTTATAAAAAGAATCACATGTTTTTTCCAGTTTCAGCTAATGTAGACTATAACTTTTCCATTGAGTTACAGATGGTAGATTGGGATTCTTTCAGTTGATCAGAATAGGTATTTCTATAAGTAGTGCGCTTTAGGCAACTACAACAGACTTTTTGTAACACACTGTTCCAAATGTTGCTGTTAAAGCGTTTTACACACGTGCGCTTAGGAGGCAGTCAATAAACCCTGAGGTGAATGATATATTGTCAGACGAAGGGTTGAATTGGGGTACTGATATCGCTCTCTCTACATTTACAGAACCAAGGAAGAAAAATAGTAATAATTCCCACTCACCGACAATATTTCAGAGATTTGAAAATGGCTCCGCACCAAACACTTCTACCGGGATGACGTCACTTCCGGCTCCCGAAGATAATGGCATTTTCCGGTCCCTCGATGATGACGTCACTTCTGGACAGCACAGATGACGTCACTTCCGGTCACTCAGTGATGACGTCACTTCCGTCCCTTGAGGATGACATCACTTCCAGTGCTCTCTAACTTCCTGCCAACTTATTTCCTGTGGCAATTTTTCTTATATAAATGACTAGCAAAATACCCGCGCTTCGCAGCGGCGAAGAACTGCATTAAAATTTTTATTAAGAAGAAAATTAAACCTTTTTAAACTGAGGGAAAATATGCCAATAATTATTTGTTAAGGATCTCTTTGTATACCATGTTGTCAGTTCGCCCTCCGGTTGTAACATGACCAAGCTGTGCGCTGAGCTTACTCTTGAGCATGTAACTTGCAGTTGGCTATGTGAACAGTAATCTTGTCTCAAATGTCACAGCTTGGATTGCTGCTGTCATAATCGTTTTGAGTTTCATGGTTTGTTTCAATTACGACATTATTTGCCGGATTTGTTTTGTTGAATTGACATTTGGCATCTGTCAAGCATTGTAAGCACACAACTGGTTTCATTGATAAAATAACATCCAGCTTTTGAGAGTTTAAACATTCATAAACATCAAAGTGTCCACTACTGAAATTGTCACCTGTGAATCTAAGATGTTTAAGAGGCACTGGCGGTTGTCCAAAGGTGTAAAATATTTGGCCATTTCGGTACACTTGAAAGCGACAACCGAACAATTCAGCGGCAGCCATCAACTCACATGCAGAACCATAGGTGAAGGGCTTAAGCATTTCACTCTTCTAGTGCTCCTGTGTAGTATAATTATCTCCTGTACCGTCATCAGTCCACACCTTGAACCTGTCCCAGTCATTCAATACATAAGACAGAATCTTCCTCCGAATATCAAGAGTGAGCCCGATATGGCCGTGCAATATGTAACAAAGAGAATGAAAAAGGAAGGTGGTATCTCCGAGCATGGAAACCACTCGGTAAGTGACAGTTCTTTGATCGATGGTGATCATCTTGATAGACATGGTAATGGGGGTTGGAATGATAAAGGAAATGGGTACCTGAGCAATGTAAAGTAAGTGTAAAATACCTATACAAATTTGTTTATAATTGTAATAAGCAAACAATAAAACAGCGGAGAAGCCGTGGATTAAACCAAAAGGCTGTAGTGGTGGAATCCCGTGGCGAAGCAAGGAAGGGAATGTAGAGACCAGAGCGACGGACGGTCTTATATAGGCAGGCAGCCAACAACGTGGGAGGCGGTGGGATGGGGGACACAACGCCACCTCAGACGGTGACCGAGGTGCAGGCTATGGACGTATATATGTACGTAAGCAGGATTCAGTTAGCGTTGGGAACCCGTGTACCAAATTTCTTGAAGATGGGCCCATAAGTAACAAAGACTGTTGAAAAGTTCAATATGGCGGCCGACAGTGGCATCATACCACGAAATAAGTACCAAATTTCAGCCTTCTACCTACACGGGAAGTTGGAGAATTAGTGACGTTGGAAAGTTTAATATGGCGGCTGACAGTGGCGTCATACCACCGAAATATGTATGTACATTGGTTTCGGTTAGCGCACGGAAGCCGCCTACCAAATTTCGTGAAGATGGGGCCATGAATAAGAAAGTTCAATATGGCGGACGTTGTTGACCGTTATGACAGTTACGCGTAGAATTTCGAAATGAAACCTGCTTAACTTTTGTAAGTAAGCTGTAAGGAATGGGCCTGCCAAATTTCAGCCTTCTACCTACACGGGAAGTTGGAGAATTAGTGACGTTTGGAAAATTAAATATGGCGGCCGACAGTGGCGTCATACCATCGAAATAAGTAAGTACATCAGTTTCGGTTAGTGCAGAGAAGCCGCCTACCAAATTTCATGAAGATGGGGCCATAAATAAGAAAGTTCAACATGGCGGACGTTGTCGAACATTATCGACTGTTATGACCGTTACGTGTAGAATTTCGAAATGAAACCTGCTTAACTTTTGTAAGTAAGCTGTAAGGAATGGGCCTGCCAAATTTCAGCTTTCTACATACATGGGAAGTTGGAGAATTAGTGATGAGTGAGTGAGTGAGTGAGTGAGGGCTTTGCCTTTTATTATTATAGATCATGTCAGCACTATTCTCTGTTGAATGTTTGATTTATTTCAAGTAATTTTGACCAACAACAACCAAATATTATATGGGGCAATTCTCCAACTTTTTTTTGACGTCTTGTCAACTTTATTTCATCACAAGTGTTAGGAGAGTTTTTGATTAAAGGTTATCCAAGAAATATACAAAAATGTTTGCCCAAAATGGTTTGCAAACGACTTTAGAGATACATATTAGCTTTTAGTTAATTTTAAATGACTATACAGCATGTGGGCATTGAACAACTTATGTAGATTTATGGTGGCAGTGGTGGTGTGCTTGACACACATTGAATGATAGCATATTAAGCGAATTGCCCAATTCCATTCCTTTTCTGTGATTTAATGTTAAAGATCCCTTTCTCATCATTCCCTAATATTAAACACATAAAAAATGTTTAATTGTGAATGATCATTTTTATTTGTGTTCATAAACACAAAAAAATGTAATTAAAATGTTTACATCACATCAGATTTAAGTACAAAATCAAAAAGATATTCTAAATCAATTTAACATAAAAAATATTCAGTGAGTAGAATATTTTTAAACATATATGTAAAGCAAAACAATAACCATTTATTGACTTACATATAACTTCTCTAGTTTTTGTTCGATGGTCAGTCATTTGTACGTTTCAATTTTTCACGTTGTTCTTCACTAACTGCTTCAAGATTTTAGCCAAAAAGTGAGACTCGTTTCATGCTAGTTCTTTAAACTTAGCATTTTTAGATTTTAGATTTTTCAGAATTTCTTAATAATTTGGATCCTTTTTGTCACCTACTGTAAAAATGTAGAAATTTCTTTGAACGATACACAAGCCTCTCATACTAGGTCATTCATCACAATATCAAATTCTACATTAGAAATCAGTTTCCCCATATTAGGTCCAGCAAAAATGCCCTCCGCAAATTTAGCACCAGACACACCCAGAACCTTTCAGCACAATACACCTTTTGATAGGACTTTGACAAAGTGGTTCTTTAAACCAAGCTTAATTTGAAGTGGTGGTAGCAGCACTTAATATGGATTCACCATGCTTGGTCTAGTGGTGTTTTTGGCACTAAGCTGTAGCTTTTTTTTAGCTGGCCATTCCTTCTAGTCCCTATGTAAATTATTGGCTCTGCTGTTCCACTCACAGAGAAAACCTGGGAATTTTGTATGCCCTGCCTTTTGATCCAGCAAGGTATGGTTTTCAGGTCCCCACATATGAACCATATAACCTGATTATCGAATAAACTATTTTGCTTCATGCATAGATTTTAATATTAGGAAACATTATATTCAAATAAATTATCATTAAAATAAAAAACTGCATATTAATTAGAGTGGGAAAACAAGTATATAATTGTCGTCTAAAAAATGTGCTTTGTGAAAAATGTTATGTGATCAAGAAAAAATAGATGAATCCACTACCCAAAAATATATAAAAATCACATTAAATAATCAAAATATTTTTTCAATGTATACCTGTGTTATTAAGGAGTACATTTACTAAAATTTGTTAATATATTCTGGAGATCCTGGGGGGATCACCGTTCAAACTAACATCCTAATAATTGTTTGTTTCTTTTGGATTTAGTAATTAATTTTTAGGTTATTGTGTGCACTGACTCACATCGTTTCACGCAGACAGCCGTCACTCAGAAAGCAGTCAAATTATGTTCAGAGGTGCATAAAATGTGCACCAGTTGAAAACTCAAAAATTGAAGTGACCCTGTCACCATATACCACATATACTGTACATGTGTAAATGTCTCCTATATGTGTAGCAAAAGCAGTAACGGTTTGAGGCAAGTAATTTAATTAGCCCAAAAAGGGCCATCTTTCCCAAGTCAATAATATGAAAGGTACTATGAGAAGAAGAGTTATTGATTGATTGACAGGTTCATTTATAATATTCCATTTTAAATATAATGTCACATAAGTCACACTTGCAATTTTCAATAATTAAACAATATCTTGCAATCTTAGACTTAATATAGGAAGTAAAAAGGTACTTTATAAACATCAGAACATTTTAATTAATTACCATTAATGAGTCATTAGCAACTGCGGTGGGCTGGCGCCCTACCCAGGATTTTTTTCTGCCTTGCGCCCTGTGTTGGCTGGGATTGACTCCAGCAGACCCCCGTGACCCTGTAATTAGGATATTGTGGGTTGGATAATGGATGGATGGATGGATTCATTAGCAAATCATTAAAAACTGATACATTATAAATATATGATTGCGGGAGTAAGAAACCTACCTTATGTTTACCACTTCCAGTGAGATGGAAGCATATAAGGCCCAGACCCCCAGCACCAGTTCTTTAGTAGGCAAACGCAGTTTGTGCTCTGTAAAGAACAGCTGAATGTGCACACCAATGTATGCTGCAGATCTGTCTAATGTTAATGAGATGCTTATTTTAAAAACAAAAGCTTATTTAATGAATGAATTGGTCATCCAAAAAACAGTCAAGTATTTTATAGTGGAAATCAAATGAAGGTAAAGGACAAATCCAAAAAAGGAAAATTCTGTAAAATAATCAAAAACTAGGCTAGAGTCTTATAAACTTAGTAATCGAAACTATAATATAATTGTCAGGCAAAGCTTGAAAAATCCAAGAACAGAGCAAACTGGGAACACAAAAAACCTAAAAAAAAATTTAAAAAGTAAAGTGACTATAGTATAGTGGCTGTGAAAATTACAAAAATGCAAATTCTTGAGCAATGCCACTTCCAAAATAGCTTATCTATCATATAACTGCTGAATAAAACAATTTGCTATACTGAACTCTGGGAGATGTGAGTGGCCTAAGGTTAAAAACAGGACAAACGGCAGGGTCCAAGGCCATTCTTGATGGTAGGTAACGTCTTTGATAGGTAAAAACTGCTCCTTGTCTATTTATGTATAAGTGCCCCTCAAAGACACCACCTTTTCACACACTACATTGGGACTGTTTAGGTTTTCTAACACTCATACCAACTCTGGATCGCTAACTGCTTGTTTGACCTTATCAGCCCTCAGTTTATTATCTTTTGTTGTCATTTTGATAGATGTTGCCTAGACTAGACACTAACGGCAATAGTCTATTCAACATTTTGTACTCTATTTAGGACTAGGCTTCTCTTCACAGTAGTTCATTACATTTATGCTCTTTTCCAAACACTGAAATGTTTTTTGTGTCTCCTGACTTTCGTAAGTCATCTTTGGTAAGGAATAATATTAATAATAATAATTTAATTGTGGCTCTCTGGCTGGTATCTGAAAGATTGCCGGTTCAAACCTCATTACTGCCAGAAGGGATCCTACTCTGCTGAGTACTTCAGCAAGGTCCTTAATCTGAAAATTGCTCCAGTGGCGCTACACAATGGCCAACCCAGTGCTATTACCCCCAAAGGTTATGTGAAAATACATGTTTCCAATTAGGGATTGATAAAGTACTAGGGTGCTTTGCCCCCTGCTTGCTTCACTTGCCATCCACCGGGCCGGTGCTACGTGCTAGCCAATTTGCTGTTCTGCCACTCGCATATGAGGATGCAGATGTACATATTAAATAAATTGTTATTTTCATGGGAATTGCTACATATGCATAATAGAACTAACTATTTTACATTACAGCAAGTAGTTAACCATATTAAAAAATAGTAAAATATAATAATTTGAAAGAAAATTATGTTTCATGTTGCATTATACTATTTCGTTCTGTTTGACTTTGAAATTAACACGCAAATACTTTTCAAACTTACACTTTTACTGTAAAACTTTTCGCCAATATTGCATCGAATTTTGATCCTGAGTTTGGACTTACATCGTGACAACTCAATTTATAACTGCCTGTGAGACAATTTAGTTTCTTTCTCTCTAATAAATAAACGGACTGTTTTGAATGTTTTGTCTCTGTGACTTGTTAATTGTCTTTGCAAAAGCTATTCTGACAGGAAACTGTCAACGTTTTAATACGAATGGCATAACAAGATCTCCTTTGGTGTCTAATGTTATCCGCAGAAGATGCTCGTACTACATTTTTGGCTAGTGTTCTTACATTGTTTCACTGATCCAGGATTGCTAGTATGTCAAGATGTCATGTGACTGGCATGTTGAGGCAATTGGCATAGTAGTACTGTTATACAGACTATGTGGTGAAAAGGCAAAATCAGGTCTGCCCCATAATAGGAGCCTATAATTGAAAACACTGTTTTCCTTTTCCAATAACAACGCAATACCACACCTAAAAGGAATTGTTCACAGTGGCAAATAACATCAAAACAATGTCAAACACAAAATACAAATACAACATAAGTGTGCACAATACACAAACACAAGATGAGCACAACACAGAGTAAACAAACTACAATTAATAGTCTCTGAGTGTTATTGAAAAAAGTCATGAGAACGTCTTACTGAAACATGAAAAAGAAATCCAACAAGCTTAGAAGTATGCTACAAGGTGATGCCACAAATGAATTCCACTTTTCAGTAAGAAAACACAGCCTTCTATCACACTCATCAAGCCTATTAGTGGTTCAATCCTCTAGGGTTTTCCTATCTAAGATGTCTACAGATCAAGCCAAGCATTGTGATACTCTGTTGCGCACCTCTAGAAAGTGCTGCACAGACTTCTTTCTTGTAATGTTTCACTTTCACACTGAAATAGTCCAAAATGCAGACTCGGCATCTCTGTCTTTGGTTTCAAAAATCCCCTTCTTCGTCTGTGCTTCATTTTTTTCCTTTTTAAACTACTTCCTGGTCCTACTCACTGGCCAGTCCACCATACCTTCCTCTCTCTATGTGCAGTTTCCACCTCAGCTTTGGATGAGATAAACACAGCTGGACAACAAGACATGCAATAGGAGAAAATGACAACTGTAAAATTACTTCTGTGGCACTGCCACATGATCACATGATGCATTGTGTGTAGTCACGCTGTCTCAGGTTTCATTTACCCCACTATGTAAAACAGGTCTGTATAATGGTAAGATCATCTACTTCTATTAATCATTTTGATTGCAAAATTTGGTAATTTCTACTCAGATTTTGAGCTTTGCCAGGGGCCTCATGTATAAATGGTGCGTACGCACAGAAATGTTGCATAAAAACTTTTCCATGTTCAAATCGCAATGTATAAAACCTACACTTGGCGTAAAGCCACGCACTTTTCCACGGTACCTCATACCTTGTCGTACGCAAGTTCTCCATTCGGTTTTACAGACTGGTGGCACCCAGCGTCAAAACAGTGCTACTGTTCCTGTGTGGTTGCACCTTATTTTCCTGACGTGGCTTTATAAATACACTGAAACTAACCACATATTGTTTATTAGTGTAATGCGTCTGATTGTAATTAACTTGTAACAATATAATGGTCCAGGGAATAGCCATAGTATTCCAAATACCATAACTGCTTTAGCGTTGTTACTCTCACTGCACCTTCTTCTTTTTCTTTCAGTTGCTGTTGTTAGGAGTTGCCACAGCAGATCATCTTTTTCCATATTACTCTTGCTGCCCCAGTATTTATATAACTGTATCTGAGTGTGAATCACAGCAGCAGCTGATCGGAAAGAGAATTATCGGTATACAGCTTCAAGGACACGCTACCTCAGCCACGGCAAAACGTTTCAAAGCCTTTCCTGTAAGGACCTCGCGGTTCAGAAACAGTTTCATCCCAAGAACTTTAAACGCACTTAATCAATTGCTCCTTGTAGAACTGTTTGTACTTATAAGTACAATCACCCCACTGTAAACTTGCACTACAGTTATAATATTGCACAACCTGAGCCACTTTATAAAGCTCGTATTTACACATGATGACGATATCATTTTTAAGATGAAATGCAGCAAAATATGTTTATTATATTATACAGATAAAACTTTAACTTCATTTAAATGATCTATATTCTTCACTGGGACTGTCGTGAAGGAAGAATAATTAAACATGTACTACGAAGATATTTCAATGTTCCTTAAACATTATGAAGAATCGCCGCTCTAAGCTTACAGATGGCTTAATGTCTATTACAGAGCTGATTGCGTGGCGATCGGTTACTTGGAGAAAGAAAAGCAAGGACTGCAGGGGCGGCCACGCCAATATATATTGAATTTAAAACAGAAAGAGAAAATAACGACACAGCTAAAAACGCAGCGGCAAGCTTCGGCAAAAGTTAAATGCTTGTGTCATGAGCACAAGGTAGCTATGCAGTGTCCGCAACGGACGTGGCCATCCACCGTGCATAAGATACCATATTGACATCGGTGGGTGAAGGGGCCACCGATTCTTTCTCTGCCCAGGGCCACCACAAGCCTAGAGCTGCCCCTGAGTACTGCTGCAATAAATTATTTCATCGAAGGTTGCACACAATCAGTGTGCCGTAAAACCCATGTTTAATAACGTGCTTTAACTCCTATCATCATGAAAATGATATGTATACATCTCAGTATTTTAGTTATTCAGAGAGTTGTAATATCATGAATGTAATGGATTCTGTGTCCAGTTGGAGGAAGAGAGCCGGTTTAAGAAGCAAGTAGTGATTCACACACATAGAGCACATAGAAGATCACATACAAAACAAAGCATTTAACGTGCTACTTTAATTACGATGTGATTTGAGAAACTGGTTAATTAAACGATTTTAAGATGAAGTTTATGATGTTCTACTTTAATGACAAAATAAACTACGTGATTAAAGTGGAAATGTCGAGATTGAAGTTGACATTTCCTGCTTTTTCCCCACTGTGTGCCTTTTTTTTCTCTGTACCCTAATAAGCTTTCATATGACACTCAGACGGTGGGCTACGACTTTGATATGTGACTTCTTTTTTTATTTCCGGCACTGTGCAATTTTGTGAACGTGAACTTTCAAGTTTCTCCAACACGCTATGTCACTCGATCAGCTTCCTTTTGTTGATTATACCATGGTTTAATTAAAAAAATAATATGCTTTTCTTTTGCCTCCTCTTGATGTTGGCTGAAATTATTATATTTCCCCCCGTGCTTTTCTCATTGTCTTTTCACAGAAGGCTGAGCTTAAGGGCGATTTATATTAATTTACATATTCAAAGAGGCGTAATTCTGGGAGGAGTTGGGGCGTTACATAAAGCGCGTGCACGAGCGTTACTTTTCAAGCTGATCGGGATTTATGTAGCGGAAGAATGTGGAAGTTGGTGTACGCACAGATTCCTGCATCTGGATTTTTCTTTGCGTAAGCACATTTCGGCTTTTGTGCTTACGCCATGTTATAGTGCGAATTCTACGCACGCCGTTATACATGAGGCCCCAGAACTTTTAGCATGCTAATTTCTTAAGTGTTCTTTATTAATAATTTAACTGCAGTTTGCTTAAGGATGTGTGCCATTTTATTTTTTAGCATAATGGTGTGCAGTTTGTTAATTATTACTCGGAGCTAGTATATGGTAGGCACTCACATCTAGCCACTCATTAGCCAGGATACCCTCAGCTTAGAAGGACAGGGGTAGACAGCCTGCACAGGACATTGTCTCCCCTGGAATGCTACATGGCAGGCTCCCTAAGTCGTGGCAGTGGTGCCCTAATGGGTTTTGGGTGGGCTGCCAGGGCGTACTGTGTGTGCTGCTACCTGACATGGAAGTGCTTCTGAACCACAGCTTTCGGGTGTTACATAAAAGGAGATGTTTGCCACAGGAGGAGGAAGACAACGCTTGCTGGAGGAGTGGAGGAGGCAGAGAGAGAGAGACAGAGAGAGAAGACTACAGGGGGTCTGGCCATTGTCTATTGTGACTGCGATTGTGCTGTGGCAAACTCTTCTTATAAGAGTTTCACACAGAGTAAAATCCTCTTGTTTACTGCACCTGTGTCTGAGCCTGTTTTTTTTATGTTTTATTTATCTGTTGTCTTCTCGTTTTCCTAAATTGAGTGCTTTCTGTAACCTTACTATTTAACTGGTTTGTTTTTGTTAATTAGCTTGTATTCATTTATTTCACTTTAGCTATTTACTTTCTGTGTCTTGTTAATTATGTTATTATGCTTTTTAATGGTAAAGGGGCAAGACCCAAGATTAGATAACCATTCTCAAGCACTATAATTAGATTAATTGCACCACCCGAAGGCTACATAAACGTAAGTCAGCCACTGCTTCTCTGCAGTAAAAATAGCATCTCAAATGGTGCGCACCGCTCCCTTTTTGCTTTTTTTCTTTTCTTTGTAAATTTAGTGGATTTACACATATTCCATTTAGACTTTTTGTAGTGTATAAATTTAGATTTTGTTATTTTGGATTTTTGTAATTTGGTTGGTCGACACTTGGCCTTGGTTAGTAATAGATTATTTTCAATTTTTGATCTCTTTTCATATCTGAAATATTACTTATTTCTGAATTTTGTAATTTTGTAATTTTTGCTCTTGGATTGTTTTGAGTAATTCAATAACAACAAATGTATTTATATAGCACATTTTCATACAAAGATTGTAGCTCAAGTTGTTTTTCAGCCAAAGTGCTATTTATCTTGGATGAATTGCTATTATTTATAAATGACTGCGTAGCTGGGGTTTGATGGTTTTACTTATCAGCAGTTGTAATGAGCAAGTGAAGCATATCCTGTTGGACTGACATTTTGAGCGGGAAATAAAGTCACATGAGAGAATAAAACAAAGAATGATTAGAGGATGGGAGATTGGATCAAAATAGGAAAGCAAAGTGAAATCAAAACATCCATCCATCCATTATCCAACCCGCTATATAAAAACAAAGTACCAAAAATTGCTATTTACAGCTTGGTGGCCTTTAATTGGGGTGAGTACATCTAAACCCTTATACAGACACCTGGAACTAATACAATTTTAACTACTAGAACCAATACCTCAAGCTTGTAAGGTTTTATTGCTTTGTGTCAAGGGAGAAGGAATATGCTTGACCCTATTAGTTGTTCTTTTCTTTAAAATCGTTTCCTGTGGTCTTCACAACAGTGCACGTTTAAAAATGCATTTCTATCTGTAATTAATGATTTGAGTTCTATATCCCACTATGTTACTGCTCTGCTGATTTTCTCTAAGGACCATTTGTGTTTATATCGCCAGAGCCTGCCGAAGGTTTGTGTTTATCTACAGTTTTTTAACTGTTTAGCCTTGCACTTTACATTCACAGAACTATCCAGGAATATTTTCTTCTGATTAACAACATTTGCTTATGATGTTCTCCCCCTGAACTCTACCCACTCTGGAATTCCACAATCTCAGTTCACTCCTGGCGCATTCTTATAAGATCAACTAAATCGTGTTTTATATTTGTTATTAATTTAGACCATTTTGCAGAAATCTGTTTGAATTTTGTATAATAATAAAATGTGAAAACTTGTAAGTGAATACTTTTTCTAGGCACTACATGTGTGTATGAGTGTTGGGGCTCTGCAAAGGTCTTGTGCCTTGTCCAGTGCTGTTTTCTTCCTTGTTCCCAGTGTTCTTAGGATAGGCTTTGCTATCCGCCCCCGATTCCAAATTGAATTAAGTCAATTTAAAAAAGGCATGTTTTAACTGTTGTGTAAGGAATGATTACTCCTTACATTTTGAAGAGGCAGCATGAGCCACGCATGTTGGATTAATTAAATACCCAATTACCATTTTATGTAGAACATATTCAAGATGTACAGTATGTGCTGAAAAGAGACTCCTTCTTGCTTACTGCAGTCCTTGGAACAACTTAGATTTTTTATCTAGTCATATTATGTACTATGCCCTGATTCTGTAGCTGGGATTCAATGAAGCAATATAATTCCAGGCCACAGGGAATCACCTGGATGATGAGTGGGAAGTCAATGGCCAGACAGTAATATGCCGTGAAGATTCACTAATAATCTGTGAGTTCTGCGATTAACCTGGCTGGAAATATACAGTGGTAGGAATCTTTTTAAAATTATATTCGTAGATACCAGACCATGAGCTATGCTCTTAATATCTGCTGTATTGCTGGGAAAGATGGAAATAAGATTGTTTAATGTAAATGCATTACGGACTAAGGGATTTTTATGTTAGGTTTTATTATTTATGGTTTTGCATTGACTCCTGTTTATACTGTTATTCAATGTAATATGTTTAAAATATTTATTCATACAGTTTTCTTTGTTTTCTTAGGGTTCTGAAGTAAAGGCAGTTAGTGAAGATCTATTACGCATGATATGAGGAGGAACCTTGTCAAAAATACATTATGAAAAAGATAAGGTTTGTAAGCGAAAAAGTTCTTGAAACCACCTACCTGTTTAACTAGGACATCCTGACATTTGTTCCTGTACATTTAAATTAGAATATGAGATCATATATAATATTTAACTTTATATTTTGTTCATTGATAACAGTTCACATGTTACTTTTTTTGACTTTTAATAATTAACTATTTTGAGACATTACATAATGCTGAATACAGAGGTGTGTTTCTGGACCATACCATTTATCTGTATTCTGATTGGTGAGTTTGAATTGCTTCATAGTCATTACATGTATATGAACCTAGTTGATATGGGGAAGTTCTGCTCCCAACCTCTCTCTCTCTCTCTCTTTTAGATTTCTTCAGTCTACTCTGCTGAATTAAGAAGAGAATGTTGGACTCCACCTGTCGGTGTAAATAAAGGGCCATGTTTGAATTTCATATACCTGTATAACGATGGCTCAAGACTTTTCTTTACCTACTAAGTATTTTCCCATGACAGGTTCCAAGAATAAATCTCTGTTTATTTGATGTTTACAAGATGAGAAAAAGAAAAGAAGTATCTTCAGAAAAAAAATAGGTCACACCGGTTTGCCTTTGATTTGTAAAGAGTTGGGAGTAGAAGAGGAGGGATCAAAAGTGGAGCCTTGTGTAGTACGCATTTATCTTCCACGTCTTCTTGGATGTGATTGTGAAGGTAAAACAGATAAATGGTGCCTTTAAACCTGTGAGAGGTGCACTAGACTTATAGGTAAGAGAAATAGGCCATCACCTGTATTGGATGATGGCATTTTGTGCTTAATTTCTAATTTCAGAAAATTTAGATACATTACAACTAGAAACAGACCATGTCTCCCTTGCAGCTCCATGGATCTATGAGTATTGCACTACTTTGAATTAAATAGTCTTTTCGTCTTTGTCTTTATATGACACCCTATTTACATTTTATTAACCCATGCAATATTAGATTCGCCTCACTTGACTTCAGTGTCCAACTTCTAAGTGGAGCAGCAACATTACATGTGTACACTTGGTGAGGTAAGGAATGACTGAATTAGTCAGTCAGTCATTTTCTAACCTGCTGAGTCGTGGGGTCGTGGGGTGTGCTGGAGCCTATCCCCGCCAGCACAGGACGCAAGGCAGTAACAAACTCTGAACAGGGCACCAGACCATTGCAGTGTGAACACAAGCCCCAAACACACATTAGGGCCAGTTTAGTATCACCAATCCACCTAACCTTCATGTCTTTGAATTGTGGGTCGGAAACTGGAGCACCCAGAGGAAACCCATGCAGACACAGGAAGAACATGTAAACTCCAAGCAGGGAGGCCCAGGACACGAACCCTGGTCTCCTTAATATGACCACCATGCTGCCCATCACTGAATTAATTAAATCAAAAATAAATACCTCTAGTGGCCAATTCTGAAAAAGGTCAAAGGATTGTTATCTAGTGTAATTTAAAAATATTGTACTTATTTCAGAATAACATTGTAGAGATCCAGCAACTTAGACATTTGACTTGAAAAATTTCCATCTTCTGCAGCACTGGGACCCCCTATTGTCCAACTGGTAGCCCATGATTTTATAATGTGGTTGGCTGAGACTATGCAAGGTGTTATGGGTGTTAGTGGGTAGTCAGAACCTCAGCCCAGTATTACTGAATGATGCAGGCAGCATTTAATTTGAGTCGATGGAGTACAGAGTTACTTCTCGTCACCATATTCAAGAGTCTTATTCTGCCCTTTAATCCAGAGTACTGTCTCATAATTGAAACCATTAAATGCTTTATGGTTTTAATTAAAACACCAAAGCAGTGTAAAAGAAAATCTAAATGGCAAGTTTGTATTTTAAACAACAGAATCAGAGCTTCACATATTAAATTAGCCAAGTGTTGTTGCATTTGATTTGTAGAGTCTCCTCACAGTCAAGCCTTTCGCTTCAGCTCTGCCCAATTAACACTGATCATCTCTACTGATAAATCAAAAAGGAGTATTTTTTTTTTGCTGTTTCCTTTTCACTTTGTGTGGTGTTAAAATTTTATTTGGGGGCTAGTCAACCATTCTAACAGATAGCATTATTAAATAAAAAATTCAATTTGCTTTGTGCCCGAGGAATTGAATTAAGTTGTGAATGTATGACTTTTCCAGTGCTAGGATGCCGGTATTTATGAGTGTAATTAAACAACATTGTGGCAAAGAACACGACTGAAATCAGCCTGCCAAGAGTGCTGCCTATTGTATAGCAGCAAATAGAAATACTCATTCAGTTGAAATTCTGCAGACTCCTTCAAAATTATCACAAAGCTGTGTTTGGTTTACCGAGCAATATACTGCAGAACTGCAAGGTGCACTTTAATGGAAGGCAAGTTCATTCATTTTGCAGATTCCTGGACAATTTTTCATTCATCCATTACAAAATTACATTTATGGTCTTGGCAGCATTGCACAAAGCAGGAATCAACTCTGGAAGGATTGGATTTGGGCAGCTGGAAATTTTCACACACTTTCATTCCCTAATGCCCACCTTAAAACCTCTTTAAAGTATCACATGGTAAAACCATTGCCTTGTATTAAGGAAGGCTGACTGGAACTCAGAAAATTGATTTTTGGTCAAAAGGAGTGAAAATGCATACCACAATTAAGATGAATGGCTAGGTGAATAGATGTGCAAGAAATGGTCTAAATCTCCCGAAGCTGTCAAGTACCAGTGCTAACCACTAAGCCACCGTACTGTTCCAAGCCTCCTTTAAATTATGACAATGAAATTCCTATTGTTTGAAATATTTCAATAAGACTAGTAAACTAGTCTTAAGATTTGAGTTTTTAACATATCTTTTACAGGGTGGTGTATGTAAAAGTAGCTTATGCTAAGGCAAAGAGCTTCACCCTGGTTTTAGTGGCCCTAAACATAGTCAGGTGAAACTATGTTTAGTTTTGTTAGTTCTATTATTTATAAGCTTGCTGAAGAGAAGACATGCAATGTTCATTAGAATTGTGTATATTGGAGCTGCATGTTCCTTTAAGATGACATGTGAGGAATTTGTGGAACAAAATCCTGATATGATGCACCAAAACCAAGACACCCACTCTTCCATGATCCAGAGGTTCCCACTGACATCGTGGATGATATGGAAAGAAGTTCTCATAAGGCATCTTGGTAATTATGTTTTTATGAACATTGTGATGGATGGCATGCATGCGTTGGTGTCTCTGTTGGGATGGGTTCTAATCCCTTACCTTACCAAAAGGTACTGTGGCACTGTGTGGACACAAAGAAGGGCAAGATGTTCTATGTTCTTAAAAGAAGACTCATAAAGCATGCCAGTTTTCAGGTGGGTATATTGGCTTTCAGGCAGGGATGGACCGAAGATGCTTACCTGCCTGGGAGTCCAGCAGGATGGAAGGACAGGCCCATACAACCTGGTAGGGCAACATTCTCCCATGACATGCTAGGTGGCAACCTCTCTGTGAACACCTGCAAGGGGTGCTGGGAACTGGAGTTAATTAGGGCAGCATTGCTGGGTTTCATGGGTGCAGCCAGGGGGTGCTGCATGTATACGTAATCCCTACTTTGTAGAACTTCCATCCTAGCACCAGAAATACTACCTGGTCCAATATAAAAGGAGCAGCTCAACATCTTCCAGGTGAGCTGGAGTTCAGTGGAAGAGAACAAAGCTGTGGAGGAACTGAATAAGGGATAGGAATTGTGATTGTGTTTATTAAGAGGCATTTGTAAAGGTAATTATTATTAATAAACCTTGCATTTGAACCCAGGACTTGAGTCTAGGGTTTAGGGTTCTGCAACACCCCCTATTAGTCACAAAATATTATGACATTGTCACACATGTGCGCATAGGAGGCAGTCAAAGGGCTTAACTGAGGGTAAGTTGTCAGCTCAAGGCCTAATGTAGTGCGGTAACCTCTTTTTTCCTTCTTTGCAGATCATCAGAAGGGATGCCCAGCTAAATCGGTATTAACTTCGTGTCCAGACCACGCTCTCCTACTGACCTCACTTCTGGCACTTTCCCACGAACCTGCCTCTTCCTGCTCACCACCTATTAAAGCCCTGCACCTTTCCTCCATTTTCAGTTCTATTTTGGACTGCTAACTTGCTAAATTGATTGTTTTTCTTGCAATATCCCCAAAATCTTTATCTCTGTTTTTTCCTTGTTATTAATACATACAAAACTTTGCATCTCAGGTGGTGGAGACCATTTTCAGTACAGGTTTTAAAATGGTCAATATCATTCTTTAATAACATTCTCCAATATAATGAAAATAACGTTTTTAATGAAATAGCACATTTGTTATTGCGTTACTGCTAATACAATTCTTAATGGAATTAACACTAAGGCTGGGTTACATTTTTGTTCATTCATATTAAAAAGTAAGTAATATAAATATTTTATTTTACACAGCAACATAATGCACTACTACCTTTTGACCCAGAGCAGCACTTTTCAGAAGTACACAACTTCACATGTCTCTTGTTTTCTTAATATAGTGTAATTGAGTGCTGCCTTACCTGTCAGTCATGTCACAGTTGGTCCCCAACCTGGGATTCGCCTGCTGCCCCTTCAGTAAGATTTTTTTTCAGCTAGCACTTTCAGTGAGCTCATTTTCATTCCAGTCATGTCAGGCAAATGTTCAGTGCAAGACAAAAATGGAGGCAGTGCATCAAAAGAAGCTGTGTAAAACTGTCAGACCAGAGTGTAACATGAATATTATAAAAAAAAGAGAGAGACAGAGAAATGGTGGGATTTTTGGATGCTATTAGACAGCCAGTCGCTGCATTCTCATCCACCAAGTGCAAGGCTTTGGGAAAGGACACATAGATTGGAGCACTACAACCAAAGCACATGGTGATAAATTTAATAATATAGAGCACTTACATCTTCCATCCTATGTAGTGACTAGATGCTTCTGTTATGTTAGGTAGAATGCCCAGAGGGGACTGGGCGGTCTCATGGTCTGGAATCCCTACAGATTTTATTTTTTCTCCAGCCGTCTGGAGTTTTTTTGTTTTTTCTGTCCCCCCTGGCCATTGAACCTTACTCTTATTCGATGTTAATTAATGTTGATTTATTTTGTTTTATAATTGTGTCTTTCATTTTTCTATTCTTTAATATGTAAAGCACTTTGAGCTACTGTTTGTATGAAAATGTGCTATATAAATAAATGTTGTTGTTGTTGTTGTTGTTCTGGCCCTTCCACTTCAACATTTAGACCCACTTATACAGAAATGTTTGAACAAATGTTTTACACAGATAAGCTCTGCATTACACAGATAAACTGAAACAAACACACACATTTACATACTATCACGCATGTTTGTCAGAGGAGCACCTTCCAGGCTCATCAGAGGTATGTCATACCAGCTCGGGATGAGAGGGGGAGCTGTCGATAACTGTGTCATCTCCATTTCCTGCCACAGCTCAGTGAAGACACTCAACGAGGGTAACTGACTCCACCCCTTCCAGTCAGAGTGCTATGCAACCAGGATTCCCTGGAAATGTGGTGTTTACTGTTGGACTGAGCTAACCACAGGATGAAGTTAAGTCCTCACCTTGACAAACATGTCAAAGAACGGCTCTCCTTTGGCTTACTGATAAGGTTGTATTCTCGCACTTTGTTTTTGTTTTCATTTTTATGGCATTAAATGGGGCAACACAGCTGGCATCCTAACTTTTGACCTCTCTGGGCTGTGTCATTCTCCCACTCAACGACAAAAAAAAAAACATGTATGTATTGTCAGACACATACACCAAGGGAGTGTTTTGTGGGCTCTACACAGGTAGGAAGGGTGGGAACAGAGAGTGCTGTGTCACAGTTGTTAACAAGTTTTCTCCCTGTACTTCTAGAGTGGAGGAGAAAACCCATTGAGACCTCTGCTGTCATTTCCATGCTGGGTTTGGAAGTCCCATTCCTTTTGCCCCTTCAGCTATATAAGAAAGAAGCAGAAGGGTTCAGTTACAAACCTCCGTTGAAAGAAGATGGAGCTCATTCCTCTCAAGTGACCTATATCGACTGAAAAGTCAAACTTGGGCCATAATGGTCCTGTTTTGCTTATATATAAGTTACTAATATTAACTAGAGTTTAACTCTTCATTTCTGTTTTTGTTGTGTTTTTACTATATACAGTAAATCTTTAAAATTAAAACAAAATGGTGACACATGACTCTGTATCAGAGAGTTCTTGCCTATAGTATAATACCTTCAAATGCTTTCTTGTCCTTGTACTGTCACTGTGACAATACATAAACATGATTTCCAAAAATTGAAAATAGAAACCCTCACCATTGTTATCCCAGGATAGCATTGTTGCATTGCAGGAAAATTGACGCCTCTCATTACATCTTTTTCCAGGATCTCCAACTGCACTTTTTTCACATCTACTTCCAAAGCAGTTTTCCTGTGTACTGCTCTTCGCCTGTCACTTTTCTAGTGCATTGCTCGTCACCTGTCATCTTCAGCCTAGAGCTGTGCACAAGGCTTTGACCATGGTTACTTCTAACTGATCAGCTTCTGTATGAGAACCACTCATGTGTTGCTAGACTGACCCAAAACTATGGTTTTCCTGCACTTCAAATGACTTTTGACCATCAATCTCTTAATGATGTGGTGACCTTTGTCAGGATTATGCACTTCAGTTTTACATTATTATTTTGGTAATTATGTTCTTATCTATACTAATAAAAGGCAAAGCCCTCACTCACTCACTCATTCACTCACTCACTCACTCACTCACTCACTCACTCACTCACTCACTCACTGACACATCACTAATTCTCCAACTTCCCGTGTAGGTAGAAGGCTGAAATTTGGCAGGCTCATTCCTTACACCTTACTTACAAAAGTTGGGCAGGTTTCATTTCGAATTTCTACGCCTAATGGTCATAACTGGAAGTTATTTTTCTCCATTAACTGTAATGGAGTTGAGCTGGAATGACGTGGGGGGCGGAGTTTCGTGTGACATCATCACGCCTCCCACGTAATCACGTGAACTGATTGTCAACGCAGTGCGTAGAAAACCAGGAAGACCTCCAAAAAGGGCTTAAGAAAACATGCATTATATAATTGAGAAAAACAGCGAAAAACAATAAGAAGCGAGCGAGTGACATATACTACCATATTCATGACTGCTGCTACCTCGGAAAGAAAGCAAGGTGTAAACCTAAACTTTAAATTAAGTTCATAGACAGGCTACCGCTGGCGTTTCACATGCCCACAGGTAATGCGGGATACAAGTTTAATGAGAGGACGCAGGATATAAACGAGAGTTTTGATCACTTTGTAACTAAGTTAAAATTGTAGGTGAAGGGGTGTGCTTATGCAAATTCCGAGAGACTGTGTTTGTGGGGGATTGACGGATAAGGCGGGTGGGGGAGTCACGTCATCATATCCCCTCCCATTTACCTCATTTCGCTCTGAGCTGAGCTCCGCGCCGCTGTCTTCCGAAGCAACTTTGTCACACTGCCACCAAATACTCCCAGAAAAATCCACAAGTTAATACACACGCTGTTTCTAGAGTTTCTACACACTGAATCCTCCAGGCACTACTTACAAAAGGTTACATTGACAATCGTGTTACGTTATTTTTAAAATCTTTCCTTTTCTTAGCACAAGCACAGCTGAGAAGCTTCGATGCATGTGCTCCATAACGCGTTAAAAAATAATGCATTTAATCACACTTTGCATTACAAGCAAGGGGAGCTTTGTCAATGCATGATTTCCTGGTACACGGATTACATTGATCAGTGCATCCCGATTCATTTTACCCTCGCACCACCTTAGTTTGAGAAGAAGTATGAAAAAATATGAGGTTAACACAGAAAAACAGATCACCAATTCAAGCTTTATGAATAATCGATTCGCCATCAATAATTGTTTTGGTAAAGCCATCCTCCTTCCATTTTATAATTTTTCCGCCACTAGCCATGATTAAATGAACGGTAAATAAAGTAAGAGCAAAGCGAGGGTGACTTATTTAGGCAGGCATATATATGACAGCAACACTCATGACAATGTCAATCATGTTACGTTATTATTAAAATGTTTCCTTTTCTTTTTCATTACTTCTTTAACACACTACTTCTCCGCTGCGAGGCGCGGGTATTTTGCTATATATATAATATATGAATGACCTCCAAAGAGCGCTGAGACTTTTGATATCATGAACGTGTCTGCAAAAACTGTAGTCTGCTGCCCTGCAAAAGTCGAGCAGCCAGCGCGCGTGCATAGCTGTGCCGGCCTTTGAGACGCTGACTGCGCTTCTGCCTTAAGTCAAAGTGAGCACTTTTAATTTTTTTCATCCTCCCCCTGCGCTATAGCCCAGACAAGTGCAAACACGGGACCCCTTTTCTACACCGCGGCAAACTAATATTAAGGCGATTCGCACTTTCTTTTGCACGTTTACGATTATGAGGTTGTCAGCTCGGATTATGAAGACACGCATACGAGTGGAGGACTGACAGTGCCATCACAGCCGATTAATGGCGGGGACGTCTCACCAGTCTACACAAGACCCACCCCGACTGTCCCCAAAAGGCGATCATAACGTCAGCGAACACATCTCTCTATACTATATAAAAGAAAAGGCAACTTTCCTTTCTTTACACCTTTTTTCCTTTTATCCCAAACCAAAGCCTTTCTCTCTTAACACTGCAGAGGACACAAAACTAATTTTCTTTAAATGCCGGTAAGGCACATTACCAGAGGCACAAATTTGAACGTTCACATAGAAAATGTAATTTCTATACCACAGCCGTCGTGTAGCGCCTTTCAAAAGGGATCAACTACCGAGAGATGATCCATATACATTTTAGCTGCTGTTAGTTACTTACCTGTTGTGTTACACAGTCTTTAAAATGTAGTTTACCCGCAACCACTCCAGTAGTGCTCAATGTACCTGTACTTCTTAAAACGTTAATGTTTTACTGTTTAATAACTTATAGACTATATTTTATTATTTTTCCCTTGCACTCAGTGACCAAAGCTATACACACACATATAGACACATACAAACATACACACAAGTATATGTATGTGTATATATATGTATGTATGTGTATATATATATATATATATATATAAACACACACCCATCTACATTTATATATATATATATATATATATATATATATATATATACACACACACACACACATACATACATACACACATATATATAATTTGTGTGTGTGTATGTATGTGTGTATATATGATGTAGATAGGTATGTATATATATAAGTGTATATGTAGATATGTATATAGATATGAAGATATGTATGTGTATGTATATATATGTATATATATATATGTATGTGTGTGTGTGTGTGTGTATATGACAGCAGCAATCCAAGCTGTGAGAAAACAGTAAAAAGGAGGCGTGTCAGACGTCGTAGTACATTTTCTGATGCAGCTACCGAAAACAACTTTGTGACGCTGCCGCCAAATACACAAAACAATTACTTTGACAATCATGTTACGTTATTTTCAAAATGTTTCCTTTTCTTTCTCTTTCCTTCTTTAACACACTACTTCTCGCTGCCAATATATATATATATATATATATATATATATATATATATATATAGATATATATAGATATAGATATAGATAGATAGATAGAGATATATATATATAGATATATATATATATAGATAGAGATATATATATAGATAGATAGATAGATATATAGATAGATAGATATGAGAACAACACTCATATCAATGACAAAACAATTACATTAACAATCATGTTACGTTATTTTTAAAATTTTTCCTTTTCTTTTTCGTACCTTCTTTAACACACTACTTCTCCGCTGCGAAGCGCGGGTATTCTGCTAGTTTATTAATATTTTTGAAATGTCATTATTATTGTTTTCTATTTATTTTACTATTTTTCATGTCATCACTTTGTATCCATTGGTGTGATGGTCTTTGGTGAGGGTGGCTGCTGTGTTGATATTTATAAACCCTGTTGCTAAATATATGGCATTGTACTGTATGTGGCATCACGTGGGTGGGGTGTGAAACATCACCATACATACACACACAATTTATGTTGGCATCTTGCAGCACATAGACCTTTTTCTTTGGTTTCAGCTTTGAATTTTGCTCTTGCATTTTGATTTTGATGACTGCGTTTCTTTTCTTCTCTTGGAATTTTGACCTTTTGCCTAGACCTTACTATGTCTCAGTCTGTACAAGTATAATATTGTCCATAATTGCTCATCTATTGGTCTTGGTTTTTCTTCTTCTCTGTCATCTGACACTTGCATGCTCTGTATGAATCATAATAATTTTATTACAATGTACACAGAACTCATTGCCAATGTAATGTACTTCCACAATGTCATCGGCATGATGATCAAGGCCACATGACCTTTAAAGCTATGTTACTTAAATGAGGAAAACTCAAATGTTACTAAAAATCAACTTCTCAATTTCAAGGCAAAATGTGAAAATATAATCAGAAATTAATTTGTCATAAAAACATAAACAAAAATATACTTATAAACAAACATTAATGAAATATTCCATGTTGCTGTTTACAAATCAACACTGGCATCATTGTTCCACAGAGAGTCCAGTCTCAAAATTTATGGGTCTCATCTGGAAGCTACCTTGGAACTAACTGCTCCCCAATCCAACCAGTTAGTGCAAAATGAGAATGTGTCTGGTCAAGAACAAGTAAACAAATCTTTATTGACATTCTTGATTGTAATGTATGAGGTTGCTCTGTCTCTGTCCTACCCTTCAGAAACTCAAACCTGACAATCCAACTAATTGCTCAACATCTACTGGTGCTAACAAGCCCTTATCACTTCTAAGGACACTTTCAGTGACCAGCGCTGTCTCGTTCATACTTGTCCTCCAGTGTTTCCTTAACTGGATGGCAATTCTTTCAAAGCACCAATCTTCACACCATGGCCTGTTTGTTTTCTTTTTGAGTATCTGTTTTCAAAAGTGATTCTTTATAAACGTATAATAACATTAATAGTTATAATTATATATCATTATTTAAGTTACTTATCTTTTATTAAAAGTGATTATGACCCATAAAAATGTAAATTATGCTTAAATCCTTCCTAAAACTGTTAACTTTTGGTTATACCACAGCCAATTAAAGACACCAGGAAAATGAACAAATTCCACACAGCCAGTGCCCAATTCTGGTATCTGACCAAGGCCTCTATAGCTGGATGGTATCAGCAATAACCATTGTGCCACCTTTCTAAACAACACACCCAGCTATGCACCACTGGAGATCTACAACTTGAAAATGTGGCATTGCCCAATTAATTACCCTTTTACTTTTCCTTTCTGATGTTTTAAAATAACTGCACACGTTTTCACAATGAAAAACAACAATATTACCTTCCCCACTTAAATCTACTCTTAATCTCTAGAGTTTGAGTTCTAAAAATACTAGAGGATCTGCCTGATGCTCAGAGCCTGCAGATCATGGCGTCTCACCTGAATTGTACACTCAGGGTCACTATCATTCCGTTTATATCCTACATTTCACTAAATAAATGAGCACCCCATGAGGGTTACTAGGTAGAATTACTTTAGTGTATCACTGGCTGAATGTCTCTGCCTCTAAAAGCCAGCCAATGCTTTATGAATCTTTGGCTAATCAACTGCTTCAAAAATAATTATTTTTCTAAGTAATGTGCTATTATAAATGTCTAGAACAGCATTGTGTCTTACTTGAACTAAATAGATCATATTAACAAATAATGTGCGTCCATACAGTGCAGCTGGAACTCCTCTTGTCATCTTTTATACTGAGCGAATTCAACAATGTTCCGCCAGCCTAATTGCTAGTGAAGCCAGGGGAATAAAAATGTAAATTCCAGGAGTATCATCAGCATGAAAATTGCTGTTTCAGGTTCTGCAAATCCTTGTTGAGCGGCCAGACATGAAAAGAACTGGCTAAGTATAAGGATTTTCAGCAGGCGCGATGGCCCCCCACCACTGCACTCAAAGAGCTTCCTGGACTGCCTATGATGTTGGGGGTGGGGGAGGGACAGCCATCTTCACACTTTCATCTTTTCCTTTTCCTCTCCCTTCTTCACCGGAATAGACCTACAAAAACAATCTAACAAACAAAATCTCGTAAAACCCGGATTAGTTGTCGTCTTAGCACTTGCTCAGAACTGGCAGAGGAACAAAGCGGGCCGTATTTAGCAATAATCCTTGGCACAATTCTAATTAGTTCTAAAAGGTCTCGTGTAATAGCTGGAAAACATTTAAAATGTTATAAAAGGAGCCCTAATGATTTTTAACTCTGTAACATTCATTTCATAGCCTCACCTTGAAACACCCTTTCACAATGTCGACAGGACCGTTATGTGGGAATAAAATAAGCCAGCATTTCTGTGGGCTCTTTAGAAGCTTCTTTTCATCCATATTAATTAAGTATCTTGGCAGTTTGAGAGCTTTTTCTTTTCTTTTTTTCCCCTGACGGCATTTAATATCTTCAGTTTTCACATTAAAGTGGGTATTGTGAAAGAGATGCCCAGCTCCTCACCTTAAATCATGCTCTCTGAAGCCTTTCGTGATAAAGCGCTTTATTCATTCCGTCTTTGCCAACTCTATGTTTCGTTGCACTTTGCTTGTAATGTTGCATAAATTACAAAGTATAAATGGAGAAAATGGATGTAGTCGACAAATGAGATTGGCAGAGGAATGGATTGAAAATGAGAAAAGGCTGACTGAGGAATCATCACAAGCAGTGGTGCAGAGCTAATGAAGAACCCCAGGAAGACCAACATCATATAACTGGAGATGAGAAGGCCTAAGACAGGGAATCCTCCACAGAGGGTGGGACTCAGCTGGAGAAATATAAGCAAAGATACACTGCTTATTTTGGACAGAACATCTCATGAAACAGATCAAATGAAGAGATCTCCCTTAGATATAACGATGTTTATTAAATCAGATTATACACTCACTGAACAAATTCTTAGGAACACTATACTAATATTGGGTAGGGCCTTATTTTTCCCTTAAAACAGCCTCAATTTTTTGTGGCATGGATTCCACAAGAAGTTCCTTTGAGATTCTGGTTCATGTTGACATGATTACATCACACAATTTCTGCTGATTTGTCAACTGCACATTCATGCTGTGAATCTCCCATTCTACCATATCCCAAAGGTATTCTATTGGATTCAAATTCAGTGACTGTGAAGGCCACTGAAGAACACAGAACCCATTGCCATGCTCATGAAACCAGTAGGATATGACTGCTGCTTTGAGGCATGTGGCATTATCATGTTGGAAGTAGCCATTAGAAGAAGGGTAAATTGTGGCCATGAAAGGATGCACATGGTCTGCAACAATACTTAATAGGCCATGGCATTCAAGCGATGATTGATTGCTGTAAATGAAACCAAGACAAACAGCAAGTAATTTTTTTCAGTACTACTCCAGTAAAAAAAAGATAATAAAAGAGAATTTAAGACACCTTAGGGATGCAATTGGAGAAATCATGGAAAATAAGAAGGCAATAGCAAATGGAATGAACAAATATTTCACCCTTTATAAAGGAAGAAACAAGGGAATGCCTCATGCATAAATTAAAAATTAAAAAAACTCTTGAGTTCATAGATTTTAAAATAGAAGAGTCAGGTGTGCTTCAAGCCCCCAATACATTGAAGACTAATAAAACCCCTGGACCTGATGTGATCTTACCAATTGTATTAAAAAAATGAAAGATGTCCTCTATAAACCCTTATTATTTATACTTGAGCAGTCACTTCAGAAAGGAGAAGTACGTGAGTACTAGAAAGTTACAAATGTGATTCCAGTCTTCAAGAAGGGAGATGTAATGGATCCTGGTAATTATAGACCAATAAGTCTTACTTCTGTGCCATGTAAAATATTTTAAATTATAATAAGAAACAAGTTAGAAAATGACCTAAAGAAAATAACATACTAAATAACAGCCTGCATGGGTTTATGAGAAGAAGGCCTTGCCAAACAAGTTGTGGACTATGGCCGGCAGCTTATCCCGGCCAATACCCCGAAGCTGCCAGGTGGAGCCCTTCCTGCAGCGTGGAGATGCCTCGAATTCCAGTAGGGCATCATGGACCTTGGAGTTTTTCTTCACAGCCCTGCTGGATACCATGAGAGCCACCAGAGGACGCTGCAGGGTGGCTCAAGGACTTGTATTCTCTGTATAGCCTGGAAGTACTGGGAAAGTTGACAAAAACAAAGCATACAACATGATTGACCTAGACTTTCAAAAAAGTCTCACACCAAAGATTTAATTCTGATCTAGAAGCTGTAGTCATTAGAGATAACCTATGAAACTGGATCTCTTGTTGCTTAACACTAGAAGTACCAGAGCCTACGAAAAAACTCGTAGATCCATCCCACCTTAAATTGCTTCACACCTCTCCATCAGCGTCTTTTGTCCTGTAAATGTGTTGATGAGCAGCAAGCAGCCTGCTATCACCTCCCCCACTGGCGCACAGTTTTCTCAGCTCAAGTCTGTTTACCTGAATGTCAGCTGTTTGGAGTTGTACAGAGTTAGAAGTCAAGCAAAATCACACCTTTTATAAATACTATATCGTTATTTGGAACACATGCATTTCATGTGTGTTCCATGTCTACAACACATTTACAGTAAACACATCATCAAAACAGAAACGTTTTCATGCTTTAGTAATAATTGACAAAATGTAGACATGAAGTGTATAACGTGTTAAGCCTGATTTCCAAATATCAAAAGGTTAGCTTTGTTTTTTTTTTTTTCAGTTTTATTCTTCAGTTTTATTCTAGTTAGTAAGCTTATCAAATTCACAGATGACACTAAATTTGGAGGGATGGCAGACATTGAGAAAAAAAGAATTCAAAAGGACCTGGACAACCTTCAGAACTGGATAAACACCTGGAAAAGACAGTTTAATGTAGAAAAGTGCAAAGTGCTGCATACAGGCAAATGGAACATCAATTACAAATACAAGATGGGAGACACTGTCATACAGGAAGCAACCTCTGAAAAGGATTTAGGGGTAAATATTGACACAACATTTTCATTGACTAAAAATGTACAGAAGCAATTAAAAAGACAAATAACTGTTAGGTTAAATCATAAAAACTGTGGAGGATAAGTCAAGGGACATTATACTAAAAATACATAATGCACTCGTAACACCACATCTGGAGCATTGTGTGCAGTTCTGGTCACCATGCTACAAGAAAGACATAGCAGAATTTGACGTTTTGCTGAGGAGAGCAACCAAATGCATCCTAAGGCTTAAGGACATGTCCTTCTCTGACAGACTGCAAGAATTAAACCTGTTTAGTCTTGAGCAGAGGAGACTACATGGGAACCTAATCACGACATTTAAAATCCTCAAAGACGTTGATAAAGTAGATCCAGCAACATTCTTTTACCCTAAGGGTCAATTACATACTCGAGGATATCAGTGGAAATTAAGGGGAAGTGCATTTAAAACTGAAACCAATAAGCTCTTCATTACGCAAAGAGTTGTAGGACTCATGAACAAATGCCTAAGACATGTAGTTGAAGCAGAAACCTTGGCAATCTTTAAGAGGAATCTGGATAAAATGTTAGGACAGCTTAGCTATTAGCGAAACAAATGAGCTTGATGGAGTGATAGACGGCCAGCAGCTCAATCTGGCCTGGACATCCCAGAACGGGAAGGTCTTCTGCTGATGTAGCCCATCCACCTCAAGATTCTATGTGTTGTGCATTCTGAGGTGATTTTCTGCTCACCAATGTTTGTACAGAATGGTGATCTGAGTTACCGTAGCCTCTCTGTCAGCTCGAACCAGCCTGGCCATTCTCTTCCAAACTCATCAACAAGACATTTCTGTCTACAGAACTGCCACTCACTGGATGTTTTTAGCTTTTCGCACCATTCTGAGTAAACTCTAGAGATTGACGTGTGTGAAAGTTCCATGAGATTAGCAATTACAGAAATACTCCAACCAACCCAACTGGCAACAAAAATCAGGCCATAGCGAAAAGAGATCACATTTATCCCCCCTTTCTTCAGAACATTAACTGAAGCTCCTGGCCTGTTATCTGCATGGTTTTATGCACTGTGCTGCTTCCACTTAATTGGCTGATTAGATAATTGAATGAATAAACAAGTGTACAGGCGTTCGAAATAAGTTGCTCAGTATGTGTACAATACTCGTATTGTGCAAAACTTACAAATCACCCAATAAGTTAGTTGCTCATCAAAACTCTATAGATAATTAGTTATAAACATTAATACCATTAAGAAGAATTTTTGTTTTTCTAAAAACTTATTATTAGCTTGTGAGTGACGAGAAGCTCTGGCTTTGTTCCCAAACCTATCACCGAGACGGCTCTTCAGTTCTTTATATTTTTAACAGCTCCCTGACTTAAATTAAAGGCATACTGATTAGTTGTTTTTTTAATCTTCCATCGCACTAAATAGTATGACAATTGAAACTGGCTGAAAATGCAGAATTAATTTAAGTTCACATGCACAATGTGAAACCTGTTTTCCTTGATACTGGGTAACTGACTGTAAGTATATGTCACTTGTGATACACGAGGAGTCTCCCAGAAAAGATTGGTTAACATAGAGCAGATTTCTGATGCTGCTTCTATTTCTGTAATCACTTGTTTTAGGCGAGGGAAATCTTAAAAGTCCATCAGCATTGCTATGTGCCTTGGAAACATCATAATCAAAGTGACAGTCATAGCTGACAAGATCTCATTGTTGGGAGATTGTGTTTCCAGATGAAGGTGAGTAAGGGCTAGTAATTTACGACAAGTTTGAACTTTCACTCGTAGAGGCCTTCATTGAATTTTTAACTCTGAAAACAAGAGATAAAGCTGCTTTCCCCTACCTGTGAATATTTTGCACAAGGTTAAGAGTCCTGGATGCATATGCAAAAGGGCAACTTTTTCATGGAGGCATGATGTGTTGAATTACAGTTTCAATGCCATATGCAGAAGCATTACAAACCAGTTTAAGGGTAGCTTCTGATCAGAATTCACAAGTACCTTTACAAAATCTACAGCTCACTGCATTTACTGAAAGCATTTTATTCCTTTTTTCTCCATCTCCAGGATACATGCTCCATTAACAGTCTGTTCAGAGGGGCTAGCATATCACACAACTTCAATATTCATTTTTTTGGTGGCCAAGTTCATTGGCACTGAGAGAGGCTGGTGCATTGTGTGTGCCCTTGACATTATCTGCTGAAAGATTAATTATGTTGCTGTTTATTGCCTGATTTAGAAATTCAGTTTGTTTGCTCAAAAATCACATTTGGTCTGCTTCATTTTCATCTTGCTCTTATAAAAGTTGTATAGCATTTTTATAGATTGATCATATGTTCCTTTCCAGTTTTTTTCAGTAGCCACCAAATTGTCCACGTATACTGCTTAGGGTTTCATTATGAGATTTTCAATAAATGTTTCCAAAACAGAAAGAAACAAACTCTAAAATCAGTTCATAGTACATTCTATGACTTAGCAACTGTGTGATTTTCGTTTTTGTTGCAATAATTTAAACTGACTCTTTATGTTTAATTCAGCTTAGTACTATTACATTGTTCTTTAATTATCCAGAGTTAATTGCAAAACCGTAACACATACAATTTAAGTGATTACTAAGGACAATATTAACAAGTAATATAGAGCAAAATTCAAAGTAAAACACAAGAGGTGTAGTGCCATAGGTAGTCCATATGTTAGGTGAAAAATTTAAATTCAAAGTGTAACAAAGTTGGTTGACAGTTAATTAATCCATTACTTCAGATACCCAGAAGAACAGCACAAGGTTTGACAGCAATTCGGCATTAAAGACCAATGGGATGTTATTCAAATTAAGGAAATAGTAATTTAATATATTTTTCAAAAGTAATTAACAACCCTCAACTTTTTC
Source organism: Polypterus senegalus (assembly GCF_016835505.1). Lineage (NCBI taxonomy): Eukaryota > Metazoa > Chordata > Cladistia > Polypteriformes > Polypteridae > Polypterus > Polypterus senegalus. The sequence continues at coordinate 169,550,223 of NC_053154.1, forward strand.
AATTTCACCTCATTTTTTAAATTATCTATCACCGGCTCAATGTATTTTTTTATCTAGAAAAATGAAAAGCTTATTTTTTAAATCATTTCTTTGCACATCTAGCTCAAGCTTTTCCCCGTACAAGTACTGTACCATTTGCTGAATTTGAATAAGCCTCCAAGAAAGTCTACGTGTGCTCCCTCCACTTTGTAAAAAAGAAGCCAGCAGTATGATGCCTCCTTTTTCATAGTAATGTAGAGCTTCATTATGGAAAGAACTAGTAAACTATATTGAAAATTGTTTCTCAATTGTTTGTTGATGTTATAATATATCAAAGGTCTTCCCTAACTTAAGTAGAATTGATTTTTTTTACTCATACCTGTTGGCACTAAAATTTTTTTTTTGTCTTTTGGAAATTTTTGTTTATTTGCAATGATCATTATTCAGTATTTCAGTACTGCATATTTTTACTTCTAAGCTATATACCTTGTGTTTAGTGGATAGAGGGGTGGGTCTGCTGAGATGTCACTGCTGAAGGACCGCCTTCAGCCTACATATATATATATATATACATATACTGTATATCACAATGATATATATATAAAGGGCTTGGCTAAATGTGGTATTCCTGGGGTTGACAGAGTGCACTAACACCTTTTCTCCTTCCTCTGCAGATCCTCAGAATGGAAGCTTGCCTAATTGTAATCCCAATCCTTAAACAAACTCCACTTCCAGTTCCCGCTATGATCCTGATCCACCTACAGCCCCTTGGACACACCTCTTCCTCCTCTCCGGCTCTAAAACCAGGCACTTTTCTTTGTTAGTTAGTCCTCTCTTGGACACAGTCTTAAGTGATCACGCAGTCATCTATAATAATTGGAATATATGGCATGTAATCCCAGACATTTTTTGTCTCTGTTGCTTTTTTCTAACTATATATATATATATTGTCACAGATGACCGGGGACACTGCCCAGCCGGGATGCCTGGATAGTCCCCGGGTTGGACAATACTTCTCCTCGGCCACGAGAGGGCAACCGCCCGGGGCTATTTGGCGGCCACAGGGACAGAGCGGGAATACTCATTTGGAGAGAATGTGGCCACCTCCAGGGGGCGCCCGGACTATTAAAGAAGCCTGGATGGCAGCACTTCAGCCACACCAGGAAGTACTGCCGGAAGTAATTCCAAGGTCACCCGGAGGGCTTCCAGGTTCTTTCCTGACACTTCCGCCACACCAGGAAGTGACGTCAAGAGGAGCACCTGGGGATCATGATAATAGGGGAAGCCTCCCTCCAGTAGACGAGCCAGAGTTGGGAGGAAGGAGACGAAGAGGAGGTCAAAAGAGAGAAAGAAGAAGAAGAAGAAGACGACAGTGGAGAGAGTTGGTGATTGAAGACATTGTGGTGAGGAAAAATATAAATAAAGAAGTGTGTTTTGGACATTCTGGTGTCGGTCTGTCTGTGTCTGGGGGTACGCTTTCCACTATATATATATATATATATATATATATATATATATATATATATATATATATATCTTGTCACGCTTGAGTCACAGATTTGCACAGAAGCAGAGGAGTTTGAAGAGAGAGGGACTTTATTCAAACACTGCAAGCAAACATTTGTCTCTTTTTAAAGGTTTAAAAACGTGCTCCTTAACAGGACAGAGATGACAGTTCCATCTCTCAATTAAAAGTATGCAAACGCATCTTCTTCTTCAAAGGGGTACGCATCAGGAGCAGGAAATGTCTGAGAGAGAGAGAGAGAGAAGCAAAACAATCAAAAATCAAAACTGACAGGTGCATGCTTTAAAGTATGCGGAGTACCGCGCGAGAGGTTTGTCACGTGACAGAGTGCAAAAAAGGTAAGAAGCGATGTGAAGGTAGTCTGTCAACATTTTCAGGGGTTTTCCCAGGAGCGTCTGTAATCTCTAGGGGTGCGATCAGCCCCCCAGCTCACAATATATATATATATATATATATATATATCTATACTAATAAAAGGCAAAGCCCTCACTCACTCACTCATTCACTCACTCACTCACTCACTCACTCACTCACTCACTCACTGACACATCACTAATTCTCCAACTTCCGTGTAGGTAGAAGGCTGAAATTTGGCAGGCTCATTCCTTACAGCTTACTTACAAAAGTTGGGCAGGTTTCATTTCGAAATTCTACGCCTAATGGTCATAACTGGAAGGTATTTTTCTCCATTAACTGTAATGGAGTTGAGCTGGAATGACGTGGGGGGGCGGAGTTTCGTGTGACATCATCACGCCTCCCACGTAATCACGTGAACTGATTGTCAACGCAGTGCGTAGAAAACCAGGAAGACCTCCAAAAAGGGCTTAAGAAAACATGCATTATATAATTGAGAAGACAGCGAAAAACAATAAGAAGCGAGCGAGTGACATATACTACCATATTCATGACTGCTGCTACCTCGGAAAGAAAGCAAGGTGTAAACCTAAACTTTAAATTAAGTTCATAGACAGGCTACGCTGGCGTTTCACATGCCCACAGGTAATGCGGATACAAGTTTAATGAGAGGACGAGGATATAAGCGAGAGTTTTGATCACTTTGTAACTAAGTTAAAATTGTAGGTGAAGGGGTGTGCTTATGCAAATTCCGAGACTGTGTTTGTGGGGGATTGACGGATAAGGTGGGTGGGGGAGTCACGTCATCATCTCCCCTCCCATTCATCTCATTTCGGTCTGAGCTGAGCTCCGCGCGCTGTCTTCGAAGCAACTTTGTCACACTGCCACCAAATACTCACAGAAAAATCCACAAGTTAATACACACGCTGTCTCTAGAGTTTCTACACACTGAATCCTCCAGGCACTACTTACAAAAGGTTACATTGACAATCGTGTTACGTTATTTTTAAAATCTTTCCTTTTCTTAGCACAAGCACAGCTGAGAAGCTTCGATGCATGTGCTCCATAACGTTAAAAATAATGCATTTAATCACACTTTGCATTACAAGCAAAGGGAGCTTTTGTCAATGCATGATTTCCTGGTACACGATTACATTGATCAGTGCATCCCGATTCATTTTACCCTCGCACCACCTTAGTTTGAGAAGAAGTATGAAAAATATGAGGTTAACACAGAAAAACAGATCACCAATTCAAGCTTTATGAATAATCGATTCGCCATCAATAATTGTTTTGGTAAAGCCATCCTCCTTCCATTTTATAATTTTTCCGCCACTAGCCATGATTAAATGAACGGTAAAAAAGTAAGAGCAAAGCGAGGGTGACTTATTTAGGCAGGCATATATATGACAGCAACACTCATGACAATGTCAATCATGTTACGTTATTATTAAAATGTTTCCTTTTCTTTTTCATTACTTCTTTAACACACTACTTCTCCGCTGCGAGGCGCGGGTATTTTGCTATATATATAATATATGAATGACCTCCAAAGAGCGCTGAGACTTTTGATATCATGAACGTGTCTGCAAAAACTGTAGTCTCCTGCCCTGCAAAAGTCGAGCAGCCAGCGCGCGTGCATAGCTGTGCCGGCCTTTGAGACGCTGACTGCGCTTCTGCCTTAAGTCAAAGTGAGCACTTTTAATTTTTTTCATCCTCCCCTGCGCTATAGCCCAGACAAGTGCAAACACGGGACCCCTTTTCTACACCGCGGCAAAATAATATTAAGGCGATTCACACTTTCTTTTGCACGTATACGATTATGAGGTTGTCAGCTCGGATTATGAAGACACGCATACGAGTGGAGGACTGACAGTGCCATCACAGCCGATTAATGGCGGGGACGTCTCACCAGTCTACACAAGACCCACCCAAGACTGTCCCAAAAGGCGATCATAACGTCAGCGAACACATCTCTCTATACTATATAAAAGAAAAAGGCAACTTTCCTTTCTTTACACCTTTTTTCCTTTTATCCCAAACCAAAGCCTTTCTCTCTTAACACTGCAGAGGACACAAAACTAATTTTCTTTAAATGCCGGTAAGGCACATTACCAGAGGCACAAATTTGAACGTTCACATAGAAAATGTAATTTCTATACCACAGCCGTCGTGTAGCGCCTTTCAAAAGGGATCTACTACCGAGAGATGATCCATATACATTTTAGCTGCTGTTAGTTACTTACCTGTTGTGTTACACAGTCTTTAAAATGTAGTTTACCCAACCACTCCAGTAGTGCTCAATGTACCTGTACTTCTTAAAACGTTAATGTTTTACTGTTTAATAACTTATAGACTATATTTTATTATTTTCCCTTGCACTCAGTGACCAAAGCTATACACACACATATAGCACATACAAACATACACACAAGTATATGATGTGTATATATATATATGTATGTGTATATATATATATATACAAACACACCCCATCTACATTTGTCATATATATATATTTTATGATAGCTACACAAAACAACACATACATACAAATACACACATATATATAATTTGTGTGTGTGTATGTATGTTTCCTTTTCTTATTCCTTCTAGATAGGTATGTATATATATATATATATATGTAGATATCCATATATAGATATGAAGATATGTATGGGGTCTGCTATATATATGCCATATATAGGGCACAAGTGTGTGTGTGTGTGTGGGTGTATATGACAGCAGGACAATCCAAGCTGTGAGAAAACAGTAAACTAGGGCCAATCAGAATCGTCAATACATTTTCTGATGCAGCTTGTGGGAAAACAACTTGGAGGAAACCCACCAAATACACAAAACAATTACTTTGACAATCATGTTAGGACTTTTCAAAATGTTTCCTTTTCTCTCTCTTTCCTTCTTTAACACACTACTTCTCGCCAATATATATATATATATATATATATATATATATATAGATATATAGATATAGATAGATAGATAGAGATATATATATAGATAGATAGATAGATATATAGATAGATAGATATGAGAACAACACTCATATCAATGACAAAACAATTACATTAACAATCATGTTACGTTATTTTTAAAATTTTTCCTTTTCTTTTTGTACCTTCTTTAACACACTACTTCTCCGCTCGAAGCCTGGTATTCTGCTAGTATATATATATATATATATATATATATATATATATATATATATATATATATATATATATATATATATATATATATATATATACTGTATATCAGTGTTAACATCAGAGTTGTCTGCACCCATAAATGCGAATTTTGATTTAGCCTCACAAGAATTTTCATGCCAAAAATGCCACAGAGTGTAAGTGCACGAGTGGACATCACTAGATTGAAGGCAGATTGGATGGTAATGGGAAGTTTATTCCACAGCTTGGAAGTAAAAACGATGAAGCATACTTCATTTCTAGCACTTCCGCATGGAAAAGGAACAGCCAGCAATCAGGCCGGAATTGAAAGCTAACAAAAAATTCTTAGAAAGAGTGAAGAAGAAAACTACTGTGCATGAGGTGGGGAACATTCTAAACCAGTTGGGCTGCTGTATTATGCAGGAGGTGGTTTAGCCAAACAGAAGTTCTTGGGTGCCAAGGCAGAAGACAGTTGAATTAGACCCATCTGGAGAGAACAAGAGCCTGAACTATGAGTTGTATAGTCCAAGTGATGAGATAAGGATGAATTATATGAACATTAGGAAGAGGAGAACAACAAAACTGAAAGTGCTCACAAGTTTAAGATTTGTATTCCCGTAGTTTTCTGGACTTGACAGTATATACTTAAGCTTCGGTGGGTGAATGAAGGGTTTTTTGTGTATACATTACAGTACCCATTAGACTTGACATTTAAAGGTTGACATTTGTTTATCTTTGACTGTACATAGAAGCATAGCATGACTCAGTGACTTCAATATACACCATCTAAGGGTTTGCATCAATATTAATTTAGTCAGTTCTGCCTACATGTGCAATTATACCTGTTGCTTTAAATTTAAATCCCCATCACCACTGTTGTAAGCATGATAAAAAGACCGTACATACTAAAAGTGTGATATAAAGGAATACTAGGAGATGGAAAAATTTTAAAGTGGCAGGCAAGCATGGAGTCTATAAACAAGAAAAGTAAACAGGAGAATGATTTTAAAACAAGTCAAAAAGATGAGCAAAAATCAGTGAAAAAATAAAAAAAATGAATAGCAGAAACTTCTGTAACAAAAGTAACACACTAAACATTTATATTGTATTTTTAAATTATTGTAAACCAGGGATATTTTCTATAACTTGAGGTTTTCAGCTTCCATAATTACAATTTCTGGGGTCAGATATTATTAACAATGCAAATGTCCATCAACAATGTAATGTCTCCCATACTGCAAACTGAAGGTATCCAAGCTTCAGCATCATCATCTTCTCCAGGCCAATATGTTTTGGGATCACCCCTTCACTGGGGCCAGACAATCTAAAATATTATAAAACATATACATCAAGTATTAAAGTAAATTGTGTTATCAACATATAATATTTATTTTCATTGTTAATAAGTTCTGGCCACAAAAAATGTAATTATGGAAGTTGAACTGAAATTACAAAGATTAGTGCTCAAATTTAATGTTTATTTTTGGAAATTAGTTTATTATATTAACTTATGTACTTATTATAATAAGTATGCTGCTTCTTGCTAACATGCTGACAAAATGAGAAGGTTTGGTATATTAGTTTATATAGAGCTAGGATATTGACATTGTCGTGACACCACTGTTATAAATGGGGTTGTCAACAGTCCCAGCACTTGTGAACTATAGCCATGGTCTGGTAAGGTCAATCACGAAATAATGACCAAACAAACATTAGAATACAAAATCATGTTATCAGAACAATGATAAAATTCATTAGATGTTAAAAAAACAAGATAATAATCAAAAATGATCCAAACTGATGTCAAGAAAATTAACAAAAAGATGAAATAATCATCTGAATATTGCCTTCTAAGTAGAGAAACAGAAATAGTCATATTGCCTTTTTAATATTGGCCAGTAAAGCAGCAAGTTTCAGAGTGCCCCAGAATTCAGCCCCCCTAAATGCAACTACAAACAAATCCTATGCACCTAAAAGCAGAACTCTCTTTTACTTTTTAGTGATATCCTTGAAAGTTTATTTCACTATTTAGTTAGCTGCTGTAATATTTTTTTCAATGTATTTGGAATGTTGACTGAGAGCCCCAAAAATCTTCTCAATTTACGTGACCAAGTACTCTCTACCTGTCAGCAATGGGTTATGCCATTTGACTGAAGATGCAGCCTCTAGTGTAACAGTTCTCTTCTGACAGCGCAATGACAGGAATCATACTTAAAGGATATGTTTGGCATTTTTCAAGTCAAAGTTATTTCTTCACAGACATGATACATATGCATTTTGCATTGTGCTCTAAGGTAAACAATTTGTATACATTTAAAAAAAAACACAGCCAGTCCTTGCAACCTATAGGGCACAGAGCACTATCAGAAAATAAAAGCCTAAAAACTTCCTGAATGTTTTCTCTGTTTCTGACACATATTTTTGACAACAAAAGGGATCTGGAAATGATCATTGCACTGCATTTTCCTGGTACTATTTTTCTTGAGGTAAGGATACATTTTTTATTCACTTGTTTGATAGCAATGGCCTTCATAGGTGGAATTCACACATACATGTGGAAGTAAATCAACACAATATTAAAAATATGGCAGGAGCAATTTAGCGTGATTCTGTCTTTCAAGAGGAAAGGTTGTTTCCGAAGAAGACAAACACTGAGCTAATGCACACAGACGGTCTTTTTTCAAAATGGCTTAATCTCATAATATTGGTGTTTTTTTGTTAAAAATGATGGAAAAGCTATTTTACAATGGAAAATGGATGGATGGATGGATGGATGTGTAATCTCAATATGTTGATCAATGCTCATAAACTTTCTTGGCTTGAAAAACTGACATATTCTGTAAGTTTTTAGGGTTTTGTTTTCCAGGCGTCCTATGCTCCATAAAGTCTCATTTGAAAATGCCATAACTGGCAGTTTTTTTTTTTATGTATAGAAACTTTAAAACACAATTTTGAATGTCAAATACAGTACATTTGTTAAGAAATAACTTCAACTTGAAAAACACTGAACTTATGTTTTAAGACTATAACTGTGATAATAATACTGAAGTGTATGGCTTAAGCAAAAACATATTCCATTTTGTCAATTTGGTGGTGATGAATGTGTTTGGGAATTTGTACAAACATTTATTATTAAATATTCTTTTTCTCCTTTTATTACTTTTACATTTACTATTGTTACATCATCACAACAATATCTATTTTTTTGTTTCTTGCGGACTCTACCATTTTAGATTCAATGTTCGTGATTATTGTTGTGATTTTGCACCTTTTTTAAAAAAGGTACTTCTGAATGGATTATTTTGTTGCATTTTTTTCCCTGAAGGAGTTTTGAATATGGCAGAATTTGGTTTTGTTATTATTTGTATGTTTTTAATTTGTTTTGAAGGGATTAAAGCAATTTCACATATTTATGCACAATTGTGTTAAGTTTCCATGAGTGTCGTTATTTAGTTGGATTTTGTGTACTATTGTACCAGAAAGGAAAAGTGGTTGCTTTGGATCAGGATGGAAACTAAGTTTATGAGTGGCTCAACGAAATTGATAAAGTGAGCCAGATCGGGACCAGAATCAGAATCTAGAATCTAGAATCAGACTAGAAGCAGATATTAAAGATAATAGATATTAAAGATAATAATTCAGCTGTATGCTGTGGCATCTCTCCACAGCATGGGATAGATATCAAGATAGAAAGAATTTAATTTGATGTGCTTTTTTATGATTCATCATGAAGCCCTAGAGGTTTTTGAGTCCCCAGTAACCCTTTACTAGTCTTCCATAATGAAATTCTATTTGGACTTTTCACAGGCTCTTACATACTTAATATTTTAGGGTGGAGTGGTGGCTCTGAGGCTAGTGATCTGCACTGCCAATGGGAAGGTTGCCAAGTCAAATCCCGTAAATGCCTATAGGGACTCTGCTCTGATCCGCCCTTGAGCAAGGTCCTTAACCTGCAATTGTTGAGTAGTGAGGAAAGCGCTATATAAATGCAAAGGGTTACTATTTTGTATTTTCTTGCTTGTGACATTGGATTTTGCATTATTGTTTTGACTTTGTTATTAATTTTTATCATATGTTTTGTGACATCACTGCGATACAATACTGCTTCTCTAGTATATGTTCCCATTTTGTGGCCATGGTGCTGTGGACATTGATGTCTCCTTTTTCTACCAAATGACTGTTACTGGTGTTGCATGTGACATCAGCCACTATTTATGATGGAGGCATACTTGCACAAGTATCCAATCTTTGGATAGAAAACCCTAACAGAATCTTCTCAATACTTCTTAGGATAGTTTGAAAACAGAAAGGACACCGTCTAGGGACTTAGTTTTGTACTTTATTGGCTTCTATTTTATGGTGGCCGTTTACTTTTTCCAATCTGTATTTTTGTCATTCCTGTATCCAACCCCCATCTTGTTTATTGACTAGTTTTATTGCTTTAACCTGCCTTCGTTTTTACTTTATTTCCTGGTCCATCTTTTAAAGTTTCTGATATTTTTGCTCAGCCTCTTCCATCAGTTCTGGCATGAAACTTACTATCTCTTGCTCTCTTGTACGACATTTCAGGCATTACCAAAAACTCTGAAAAATACTCTTTTGAAACATTTAAGCACTCACAACAAATTTTTCCTTTTCAAATTATGCATAGTAATTAAACACTGTGGCTACTTTCCTCAGAAATTAGAGCTAATGTGCCTAAAGAACCTATAAACATATGTTTTGGGAATATACTGAAGTGGCCGCTTTTACATTCTATTCATTTTGCTAAATACTTGCATCGTTTGCATATTCTCAGAATCCTACATGAGCTGCCGTCTCTCAAAATGGCTTTTGAATAGATTACATAATGGCAGCAAAAAAAGTGTTAACATTACATTTATGTTCTTTGCTTCGGTTGACCTGCTGATTAAATATTAAATATTGAAAATGTTGATTTTACATATTAGAGAGGCATGTTTAAATTGAGTGTGATTAACCTGTGTACTGTGATTCTTTTTAGACTCTGGTTTACACACAGCTCTCACTTTTTTTGTTAGAGCCTCCAGCTTTCTTTCATGGCAATATGTTTTAGACAAGGTAAAATCTAAAGTATGCCTTCTTTAGTACTATAATAATGTGGTTTTCTAGCCATCAAACTTTTTTGTCTACTCTGTTCACCTTTTCTAGTTCAAGGTCAAAATAAAACCAGAGCTTATTACTGGAGCAAGGTAGGAATTCCCTTTGGGTACAATTTATGTTTGCAGTCAAAAGTCATGCTGTTTGATTCATTGTTAACTATCAGGGCATGTTTTCACTATTCAGCAGAGTTATATTGTAGTCATGCCAGCTGAATTTGCTTGACTCAAAAGAAAGCTGAATTGAGCAGCTCAAACACACACATTTGCCTCTTTGCTAGGATGGTAGTAGCTGTGTTAAGGGCATAATGGCATATGGTATTTGGTTTAAGAACTCATGGAATTTATAACAACATTCAGTTTTTGAATACAGAAACACCAAATCTCAAAAAATAATCAAATTATCAACAAACAGAAAAAGTTCTGTTTCTGTAAAAAAAAACAACTTTTAATCACTAAATTGCACAGAAACAGTTTTTGTTCATAATTCAAAATCTGGGACACCAGAAGTAGCATGCCTCCACCTTAAATACATTTCATGAGACAATGACATCATCTTCAGGATGTTACATGGTAGCAACGAAGCAGCATTGCCAAAAACAACACGGCTGACAAAAAATGTATCAAAATAGTGGCACAAGCAAGAAACAAAATGGCAACACAAAAATGAACAGTACTAAAAATTATCAAAACTTGAAAATGATAAGAGAACTTCAAAGAATTACAAACATGATAACTAAAATGAACAAACTTCCATAATTATATAATTTATTTGTGTTATTTTTTCTTGTTTTTTACATATAATGGTTAATGACTAAAATGTATGTGCTACTCAGGTGTATCTTAGATAATGGATATGTTAAACTTACCTTGCTTATGGTTATGGAGTAGTGGGCTTACATGTGCTTTGAATATATTGGCTGTCTCTAGAAGTAAAAGCAGCTTGGAGCTGAATATCATCAGAAAGCAACCTTGAGCTCAGTGTGGAATTTGGACCGCAATATCAAATCAGCCAAGATCTATGTTTCCAAACCTCAATAGACTCATATGGCTAGATCAGAAAAGACTCGCTGTGAGTACTCAATTGTTACCTTGGGAGGAGGACTGACTCAATAAACTACAATGATGTACATCAACATATCTCTGAATCACCTCAACTCTGACACATATCTGTCTCTTCCTTTCTTCATTGCCCTTACCAATTGCTTCATTTTTACTGCTGGTTTACCAACTTGTGTGTAATTTCTTCCAGATCGTTATAAATAATTGTGATGGTGGATCCAAGGATCTGTCCCTGATCTGTTTTCTTTTGTTTATTTTACTGTAATTTGTTGATTATTTATTTATTTATTTATTGCTAACGTAAAGTTCTGTTTTTGATGTTTTATTGTGCATTTATAAAGAATGTTGATTTGGCTAGTAATTTGTCTTATTTTCCTTGTTTATATTGAACCCAAGGGTGCGGTGCCTCCAACACATTAGCTTCTGCCTATATAAAACTTTTTGTTTCGCTTATGCTGAGCTTTGCTGTTTGGGTTACAATTTGGACTTTCTTTGAGTATAAATTGCTAATTGGAAAGAATATTTTGATCATTATCATTATTGACATAAGTATCTATTTTCTGGTAATTTGAGCCACTAATTTTCATGATCTTTTTCTCTCCCTTTCTGAGTTTAATAACTTTGGTTCAGTTTGGTAGTGAAGGCCAGAATGCTTTCTTCTTGAATTTCAGAGCTGGGTCTTCTTTGTGCTTTTGAGTCCTACTTACAGTTTCGGGCCCATTTTCCAGTTTTCAGGCTTACAAGCTCATATTTTTAATTTTTTTTTAATTCTGTGAGCACGGTAACCAGAACCATGGTGTGTGATAATTTTAACTTCAGAAATAATTTGCTACTTTTAAACAACATGGACAAACAACAACATTTTATTATGTAGTACATTTTAATACAAACACTGTAGCTGAAAATGCTTTACAGGATGTCAAAGAGAAAGTTACAAGAAAAGAAAAATAAATAAGATTAGGCAATAATATTAAGGATTAAATAACACAGAAAGAAAAAAATGAATCTAAAAAATCTTAAAACCAGATAAATATTGAGTAGAACAATTGCATCCTTATATACAGTGTCATGATATACTTCTCTAAGGATGAGTCTGGTGATAAGGTCAGATGTCCAGAAAGAAAGAAAAAACAAACAAACACAAAAAAACCCACTCCAGTTATCCTGGAGAAAAAAATACAAAATCAGGAAGGGTTCCAAGACCAAAAGATCATCTGTCCCCACTGGGCATGCCCCTTAACATAAATGTTCTTAAGTCAGTCCTCTTTATTTCCAGGGTTTAAATGAGAGGATTCGATGAAGTTGGTCTTGTGGTCTGCTGGGGCACCCAACTTCATTCCGTCATCACAGGGGGCTGCATGGTGCCTTGATGAGGTGGTGCTGGCACAAATTGCCACCACAGAAGAACCGTAAAAGACAGGAAAGAAAAGTGGAGATTGCAGATTCCTCAAGAATATGATAATTCTATGGCCATAGTAATCTAGTCGACTAAAAACAAAAGTGTGAAATAATTTTTCATTGTAAAGTTATGAGAGGTCTAACTTTTGCTATATACCTTGAGTGAAAAAAATGCAGCTCTAGTAAAATGATTAATATGCAATTTAAAGTTTAGAGTCAATGATTACTCCAAAATTCTTTATCTCTGCGACAGATCTCTGCCTTGACTTTTAAACTTAAAGGATTAAGTTTATTTTTTACAACGTAATACCGTTACTATTTCCATATTTGCCAATCACGATGACTTATGTTTTTTCCTTATTTAGTTTGAGAAAGCTTCTACTCATCCATTTGAAAATACCGCTAAGACATTGAATCAGAGAGAGCCAAGAGCATCAGGGTCATCTAGTGCTATTCATAAATAATGCTGTGTGTCATCTGCATTGCTGTGGTAGGTCACCTTGTGCTTTGAGTTAATCTGACCTAATAAAAAATTGTAGACTGAAAAAAGCAGCAGACCCAAAATAGATTCTTGTGCTACACCATATATAATATGTATTTTCGAAGTACAATCACCAGAACTAACAAAGAATTTTCTATCTGTTAAGTAAGACTGAAACCAATTTAAGATACTGCCCTAAAGGGGACTTCTTAACTCTTTCAGGGGCCCCTGTGTCAGCTGCAGCTTTAACCACCTTATTCCACTCTATGCCTTCGGGGTCACACTGGTTATCCACATGAACATTGAAATTGCCAAAAATTAAGAACCTGTCATAGTTAGTTATTATTATAGATGCTAAGATTTTGAATTCCTCAATAAAAAATGCATCATATTTAGGAGGTCTATAAACGGTCAATACAAGAGATTGGGACACTCATTGAATAGCCACTGTAAGATACTAAAAAGATGTGAAAATACCAAAACTGGCATTTTTACAGTTTAATAAGCTTGAGTGAATAGTTGCTAAACCACAGACTTTTTTGAGCTGACAAACCGAATTAAAAAAAGCTGTAATTCGGAGGTGCTTCTTCAATTAACACTGCCACACTATCAGAAATGATCCACAACTCACTTAAGGTAGGAAAGTCAATTTTCCTATCACCAATAAGATCATTAATTTTTATTTAATCTATAATCTTTTACTATAGCTCTAATACTGTGCACATCCATAGGTGAAATGGTAATTAAGTTATTTGCATTTATACCGTTTTGTCCAGGTCTTTTAGTTAGCCTGTGGTTCGTTACAGTGCACATATAGAGGTGAACTCACTAAAGAATCATCACATCCTAACATAGCATTATAGAAAACATTAGAACTGTAATTACATAGTCTAGAAGCCAGATTACCATTGAAATATTTCTAGCGAGGGCGGCACGGTGGCGCAGTGGTAGCGCTGCTGCCTTGCAGTTAGGAGACCCGGGTTCGCTTCCCGGGTCCTCCCTGCGTGGAGTTTGCATGTTGTCTGCGTGGGTTTCCTCCGGGCGCTCCAGTTTCCTCCCACAATCCAAAGACATGCAGGTTAGGTGGATTGGCGATTCTAAATTGGCCTTGGTGTTTGTGTGTGTCCTGCAGTGGTTTGGCACCCTGCCCAGGATTGGTTCCTGCCTTGTGCCCTGTGTTGGCTGGGATTGGCTCCAGCAGACCCCTGTGACCCTGTATTCGGATTCAACGGGTTGGAAAATGGATGGATATTTCTAGAGAGGACCCAGATACCAAATCTATTTGGATGTTGACCATCTCCTCTGAAGAAACACAGCCTCTCCCAGAAGAGATCCCAGTTGTCCAAGAAACTGATGTTTTGTCTCTTGCAAAAGAATCTCATCCAGTTATTCAAGGCCAGCAGTTGTCTGTATGCGTCATCCGACCTTCTAGCCAAGAGCAAAAGACCTGAAATGATTATTCTTGCAGCCAGGGTCCTCTCCTTTGTGGCTTGAATTAGTTGTGTGAAGTCTGTCTTTAAAACCTCCAACTGTCAATGTCAAAAGTCATTTATACCTGCATGGAATATAATGGTCCCAACAACTCTGTCCTTGTGCTTCTTGATGACTGTCAGCTCTCTTTTCGTAATATCTCATACTTGTGCCCTGGGCATGAAATATTGAAGTGGCGTACAATTGAACCCCAATCACAAGATAGATAGATAGATAGATAGATAGATAGATAGATAGATAGATAGATAGATAGATAGATAGATAGATAGATAGATAGATAGATAGATAGATACTTTATTAATCCCAAGGGGATATTCACATATTCCAGCAGCAGCATACTGATAAATAACAATATTAAATTAAAGAGTGATAAAAATGCAGGTAAAACACACAATAACTTTGTATAATGTTTACATTTACCCCCAAGGTGGAATTGAAGAGTCGCATAGTGTGGGTGAGGAATGATCTCTTCAGTCTGTCAGTAGAGCAGGGCAGTGACAGCAGTCTGTCGCTGAAGCTGCTCCTCTGTCTGGAGATGATACTGTTCAGTGGATGCAGTTGATTCTCCATGATTGACAGGAGCCTGCTCAGCGCCCGTCGCTCTTCCAAGGATGTCAAACTGTCCAGCTCCATGCCTACAATAGAGCCTGCCTTCCTCACCAGCTTGTCCAGGCGTGAGGCGTCCTTCTTCTTTATGCTGCCTCCCCAGCACACCACCGCGCACTCGCCTCAACCATCTGACAGAACATCTGCAGCATCTTATTGCAGATGTTGAAGGTACAAATACATTACCAAAGTCTGCTGGCATGGTGGTGGGGCAGAGAGGATTGAAGTGTGTTATGGATATTGATGCTTGCCAGAGACGATGGAGATGATCTAGACGAGCACCCGCTTGCATTGCTGAAACAGCCAGATTCCATCGTGATTGTTGTCTTCAGAAGGAGCAGACGTAAAACTCACTTGGTCATTTGTGGTAATGGCACAGTAGTAGGTTGATGTTGCTGAGTGAAGTCGAATTGTGTCGATCTCAGATGGTGAGGAGATCTCTTTTAGCAGGCGAGATTTTTGTTCCCTGAGGTGTGTTTTTCTAGCAATGAATTGCCACATCTGACTCTCAAGGGTCTGGAGCTCGTCGACAACACATTGCATCTCATAGTCATCCATCTTCTGCTTCATGTCCTAGGAGAGAAAGAGAGAGAGAGAGAGAGAGAGAGGTGTCATAGCACATTTAACAGGCTGTCACATAAAAGCCTGATCTCCATTAATAAGCTTAGCCTGTGCGACCTGTAGGAAGCATGTCATAGCTTATAACCACTTTACAGATACAGTTTTGATGCAAACAAATAGTTTTATTTTACAAATAGCTTGCACATGTTTTTTCTTTCAAAGACCACAACTATAAAACATGTCTTGTTCTCTTCACTACTTCCAGGTGAGCTTAGTCGAACTCCACTCCTGACTGTAACTTACCTAAGTGAGGAAAGATGGCTACTTTTTACGTTGGCCCTAGGAGAACTTCTGATGTTATGACATAGCATGGCGTAAGCACTTCAGGGTCATGTGGAAGCTCCCTAAAGTAGTGCCATCCAAGCAGTGCCATCAGGAAGCACCCCAGTATTTCGATAGGTTTGCTCTTTGAACTACCGGTCCATTGAAACCCTGCTGGAGTCCAAACTGTGACTGTACTGGAGTAGCACTGCACCTTTTGCACTTGGGGATAAACTGTCCTTGATAACCAATCCATCTGTCCATTATATGATTGCCATGACAGATATAGGAAACTGGAGCTATTCCAGGCCAGGTTGCACCTCCTCTTAAATAGTCCATCCATTATGGCCTCCTGGCATGGCAAGACACCTTTCTCCATCCATTGCATAGGAGGAGAAATGGAGTAGGAGTTATTCTGAAGGAACAGTATGTCAAGAGTGTTCTGGAGGTGAAAAGAGTGTCAGACAGAGTAATGATTATGAAGCTGGAAATTGGAAGTGTGATGATAAATGTTGTTAGTGGATATGTCACGTAAGTTGGGTGTGCAATGGATGAGAAAGAAGATTTTTGCAGTGAGTTGGATGAAGTGATGAACAGTGTACCCAAGGGACAGAAAGTGGTGATTGGAGCAGATTTCAATGGACATGTTGGTGAAGGGAACAGAGGAGACAAGGAGGTGATGGGTAGGTATGGTGTCAAGGAGAGGAATGAAGAAGGTCAGAGGATGTGGATTTTGCCAAAAGGATGGACATGACTGTGGTGAATATGTATTTTAAGAAGAGGGAGGAACATAGGGTGACGTACAAGAGTGGACACAGGTAGATTACATCCTATGCAGAAGAGTCAATCAGAAGGAGAATGAAGACTGCAAAGTAGTGGCAGGGGAAAGTGTAGTTAAGCATCATAGGATGTTGGTCTGTAGGATGACGTTAGAGATCAAGAAGAGGAAGAGAGTGAGGACAGAGCCAAGGATCAAATGGTGGAAGCTGAAAAAGGAAGACGGCAAGGTTGAGTTTAGGGAGAAGGTGAGGCAGGCACTGGGTGGTAGTGAAGACTTACCAGACAGCTAGGCAACTGCAGCAGATATAGTAAGGGTGAGAACAAGAAAGGTGCTTGGTGTGATATCTGGAAAGAGGAAGGGGGGAAAGGAAACCTGGTGGTGGAATAGGGAAGTACAGGAGAGTATACAGAGGAAGAGGATGGCAAAGAAGAAGTGGGATAGTCAGAGAGATGCAGAAAGTAGAAAAGATTATAAGGAGATAAGGCACAAGGTGAAGAGAGAGGTGGCGATTGCTAAAGAAAAAGCATATGATGTGTTGTATGAGAGGTTGGACACTAAGGAGGGAGAAAAGGACCTGTACCGATTGGCTAGATGGAGGGACCGAGTTGGGAAAGATGTGCAGCAGGTTAGGGTAATAAAGGATAAAGATGGAAACATACTCACAAGCAAGGAGAGTGTGTTGAGCAGATGGAAAGAGGACTTTGAGAGGCTTATGAATGAAGAGAATGAGAGAGAGAATAGGTTGGATGATGTGGAGATAGTGAATCATGAAGTGCAACGGATTAGCAAGGAGGAAGTAAGGACAGCTATGAAGAGGATGAAAAATTGAAAAGCCGTTGGTCCAGATGACATACCTGTGGAAGCATGGAGGTGTTTAGGAGAGATGGTAGTGAAGTTTTTAACCAGTGAGTGGATACCTGAGGAGTGGAGAAGAATTGTACTGGTGTCGATTTTTAAGAATAAGGGGGATGTGCAAGACTGTAGTAACTACAGGGGGATAAAATTGATGAGCCACAGCATGAAGTTATGGGAAAGAGTAGTGGAAACTAGGTTAAGAAGTGAGGTGATGATTACTGAGCAGCAGTATGGTTTCATGCCAAGAAAGAGCAGCACAGATGGATGTTGATGGAGAAGTATAGAGAAGGCCAGAAGGAGCTGCATTGCATCTTTGTGGACCTGGAGAAAGCATATGACAGGGTGCCTTGAGAGGAGTTGTGGTATTGTATGAGGAAGTCGGGAGTGGCAAAGAAGTATGTAAGAGTTGTACAGGATATGTACAAGGGAAATGTGACTGTGATGAGGTCTGCCGTAGGAGTGACGGATGCATTCAAGGTGGAGGTGGGATTACATCAGGGATCGGCCCTGAGCTCTTTCTTATTTGCAATTGTGATGGACAGGTTGACAGACAAGATTAGACAGAAGACCCTGTGGACTATGATGTTTGCTGATGACATTTTGATCTTTAGCGATAGTAGAGAGCAGGTTGAGGAGACCGTGGAGAGGTGGAGATATGCTCTAGAGAGGAGAGGAATGAAAGTCAGTAGGAACAAGACAGAACACCTGTACATGTGTGTAAATGGGAGGGAGGTCAGTGGAATGGTGAGGATGCAAGGAGTAGAGTTGGCGAAGGTGGATGAGTTTAAATACTTGGGATCAACAATACAGAGTAATGGAGATTGTGGAAGAGAGGTGAAAAAGAGAGTGCAGGCAGGGTGAATGGGTGGAGAAAAGTGTCAGGAGTGATTTGTGACAGACGGGTTTTAGCAAGAGTGAAAGGGAAGGTCTACAGGACGGTAGTAAGACTAGCTATGTTATATGGGTTGGAGACGGTGGCACTGACCAGAAAGCAGAGGACAGAGCTGGAGGTGGCAGATTTAAAGATGCTAAGATTTGCATTGCATGTGCCGAGGATGGACAGGATTCGAAATGAGTACATTTGAGGGTCAGCTCAGGTTGGACGGTTGGGTTGACAAATTCAGAGTGGCGAGATTGCATTGGTTTGGACATGTGCAGAGGAGAGATGCTGAGTATATTGGGAGAAGGATGCTAAGGATAGAGCTGCCAGGCAAGAGAAAAAGAGGAAGGCCTAAGAGAAGGTTTATGGATGTGGTGAGAGAGGACATGCAGATGATGGGTGTAACAGAGCAAGCTGCACAGGACAGAAAGATATGGAAGAAGATGATCCGCTATGGCAAACCCTAATGGGAGCAGCTGAAAGAAGAAGAAGAAGACTAATGGATGCCATTGTGTCATTCATAATATTTATTTTCTTATCAAACTGTACTGTATGTTATAGAAGAAAGTATATATATATTAGATCATGGTGTCTCAAACTTTATTCCTCCAAAGACCCCAGTCTACCACAAGAATATGTGAAGGTCCATCTACATTGATCATGATATTTACCTTCTTCTACTTTTGCTGAAGTCTTGACAAATGTGCTTTTTTGAAATTACATTTATTAACAAAAGCATATCTGCCTCTAGTGCTGTATTTTTAAAGTATAATACAAAATGAATAGGCCACTTAAAAAAAGCTTGCATTTTTTTTTATTAAATAAGGGTTATTTTGATTTTTACTATTGCCAGAATTTTCTAATCGTAACATAAATTGAGTAGATGTTTTTAGAGATAAATAATGACCAGTAATTACCAAAATACATAATTTGTTACTGCATATATTTTTAATAACAAAAGCTTCTCACAACTTACATGGCATATGTATTACCATTTTAATTAGGCCTTATATGGTTTTATATTTTTCTGAAAATAAAGTAATTTTTAAAATGCCAAAAGTTTTTTCATTACTTAATTACAGAGCCTACTGTGTTATCCTGTGGATGCAGCACTGGAGTGTTTCCATCAGTGATAGCCATTTAACAATGTCGGAAATGCAAATGTGTTTTCTCACCACACACAACAATCATGTCTCCGAAAAAGAAAAAAACATCATATAGAGTGGTAGCAGCAGTTAGGGCTGGCCAGTGATGCGATCTGGGCAGCTTTTAAAACTGAGGTGAGCATTGTGTGAGTTTATCATGAATCTGTGAATTTTTTGACATTATGCTACAACAGCAAAGTTGTTTATAACAGTGTGATATCTCACCAGCTTTTCACTTATTCTTGCAGGACTATGTTATGTAGGTAAACACAAGCGACCACTAAATCCAGAATTGCTGTGCATATCTGGGGAAACCGTCTGAGCTCTATCCAGAATAGATATGCAGCTTATTTTTTCCAGGTGTAAATGTAATACAGATAAACTTTATATGAACATTATACATAAACCAGCGACAGCACACTGCACGATAATGTGCAGCGAATACACTTGACTTGAGCATTCATAGTTTTCATCCTCTTTTTCTGTGCGTTTAACATTCGCTTGCTCAGAGTTTGATGTGCTTGCTGCTTCCTGAGCAGCTCTTCTTTTCTCCACCCTAGTTGCCCGCTGCTTCTCTTCTTTTGTCGGCATCTTTTCACGTTAAAACTGATTAAGTTAGTTTTTGTGTTGCAATTACTTTGTACGTTTTTCTTAATTTTTTACTTAAGCGCCACAATCTGCCTCAAGAATGATTAAAGATATGAAGAGATAGGGGAAGTGACTGCGAAGGTGGTAGGGAATGAGAACGATGCCCTGCTGCTTGCTGCCGAGAGTTGATTCTGCAATAAAATAAAAAGGGTAATAAAAATCATCACCCCGTAAGCCACGAACAGCCATGGTAGCGTATTATATAAGAAGATCAGTTAATGTTGTCAGAACAATTTTATTACATTGTGAAGTTCAAACTTTGAGAGAAGTAAGAATGGTGCAGGAAAAGAACAGATTGAAAGAAATAATTTTGCGTTTTGTGCTGTAATGTAATGTTATAATGTACTGTTTTGACTGTGTGAGGGGCATCTCAACAGATAGGCGCTGGCGTTTTAGCTGACCAAAGCACGCCACTGCTTCTGGCTTTTCTTGGATTCAGACATGCCACCAACATCTCTGATTCTGTCTTCCAGCTCCTGTGTGCTCACAGCTGCTATGCCTAGCATCTGCACTCTTGTGTACCACTGTCTTCCTTCTCACTCCATGTCCTTTCTCCTTCCACTCCATAGCCCACTCACCTGCAGCACATAATCTCCTTTCTTTTTCTGTCCAGAAGGCTAATGCTTGTTTATGATGCTTAATGCTGATCTTGTATTCTCCTGCTATTGGTCTTTATTTGCATAGCTGGCAAGGCCCAAGCCAAGCCCAGGCTCTACGCTGTGCTGCACTGACCATGTAGTGTAGAAAAGTTGCTGCAATATGAATCACGCTATAAAGGGGTTCTTCAAAAAACCTGACAGTCGTTGTGAAATATTAATGAAGTGGTCCGCTTTAAAAAGATAAGTCTTACACTCCTGCTGCAGCTGGATCTTTAGTGATGTAAGTATTTATAGACAAAACCATAATGATACTTTTTTAAAAAGTCCTTTATTGAATCCTTTGTTACATTTGCTTTTATCTGTTCATTTGGCAACCTCAGCAATAAGAACATAAATAATCTGAACAACATTATAAAAATTTGCCATAAAATTATTGGTTCACAGCAGACCTCTATCACTGAAATGTATTGCAAACAGATTAGGAAGGAAGCAAACTCAATTCTGTCGGACAGTAGCCACACTCTTTGCTCTAAATTCCAGCTGTTGCCGTCATGCTGCAGATTTAGATTTCCAAAGGTAAAAAGCAACAGATTTAAGAACTCTTTTATTCCTAGAGCTATAACCATTTTAAATTCTGTTACTTGTAGGGATGCTGTTAAATGTTACATTCTGCATTATTATTTTGTGTACTGTTGAAAGTAATTATTTTTATTTGTATTGATCTTGAGTGTGTGTTTATGCAATAACATTGGTTGTTAAATGTTGTGTCTCTGCTTATCTATTGTATTTCTGCAACAATGTCTTCTGTTTCTGTACTTTCTTGCTGTAAACACATTTCCCTCTAGCATAATAAAGTCTACCTAAGCTTAAACCTTTATAAAGTGGATGAAACAATAGAAGGAAGATTTCAGCAGTATTGTGTGATTGAAGAATTAAAGTGAAGTTTAAAGGTGGGGTTTTTCAGACAGTCATAAGACCAGCAATGATGTATGGAGCTCAGACGTAGACAATAAAAAGAGCATAGGAGAAGAAGTTTGACCTAGAAGAAATAACAATGTTGAGATGGATGTATGGAGTTACAAAAAGGACAGAATAGGAAATGAGACAATCAGAGGTACAACAAAGGTGGGGGAGATATCTGAGGAAGTACAAGAAAGTAGGTTGAAGTGGTATGAACATGTGATGAGGAGAGGCAAAGAATATGTTGGCAAAAAAGTGATATGAATGGTAGTACAGTGGAAGAGAAAAGGAGGTCAAAGTAGAGATGGATAGATAAAGAAAAAGAAGATATGAAGGAAGAGGGCTTGACTAACAAGGAGGTGCAGAACTGACATGTTTGGAGTAAATCAAGCATATTGATCCCTCATAAAATTAGTAAAAGATGAAGAGGAAGAAGTAGAAGAAGCTGACATTTTATAAATTTGTTTGTTATCTTGCAGCCCCCCAGAAGTTTCTGCCCCCATCCTCAAGTTGAGACTTACTACATTAAATGTTTGTTCGATTGTTTTTCAGTTAAATCTGAAGATTCTAAGATTAACACCTACTGTATTGTTATGATCAGCTCACACTTTTGTCTTCTTGACCATGAGAAATAGAGAAGTGGGCCAAGCCATCTAACCTACAATACTGTGGCTCAGTGGTGGGCAGACAACATTGGCTGGAAGGTCAGCCTTGTAGTGCATAATCATGCATAACTGCATGTCATTTACCTATGATCTGTAGGGCTGCCTTGACATTGTATAAAGAGACATGCAAAGAATTGTATTTGTGTATTCAATCTGCGAGTTATAGGCTGATTTAGATACTTTAGTTCTACACTTCTTGTTCAGTGCTCTTTGGAAGTTCAGGTCTGACTTTTGCTTTTGAGGGACCTTTTTGAGCTTGGTGGGTAGGCAGAGAAATCATAACACTTTAATTCATAGGAAGAAAATATATATTGTAATAAGAAGGAACAAGAGACATGGAAATGTTTGGGGCAGCCACCCGTATAATTCAGTATCCTGGCTGCAAATGTAAATGCTTTTTAGTCTTAGTCAAGTTTACAAGTCCGAGTCCAAAACAGAACTGAATCCCAGTGAAAAGGTGTGAGGCTTTATAGGAAGACTGGGGGAAGTGATGTCGTCCTCGGTACCGGAAGTGATGTCGTCCTCAGGGCCTGGGACCAGAAGTGATGTCATCCTCGGGGCCAGGAGCGGAAGTGGGGTGTCCAGAGTCGAGGCGGTGGCCCCTGGTGGGATTTCCCGGGAAAGGTCTGCAGGGAACTTAGAGAGAGCATTAGTGCACCCTGACACCCCCTGGGCAGATGTATTACCTTTCATCTCCAAGCCCTTCAGCTGCCTCCTATTCACACGTGTGTGACAATATGTTTATGTTTGATTCTGCTTTCCCTGAAGTTTTCTTCTACATGGTGAATTTTACACCAGGTTTTGTAAATTAATTAATCTCCTGCTGATTTAAAAACAAAATCACAAAGTCTGTTTTGAGTAGATATTTCATTGGTTCAAATGTTTCTTATGTGTTGTCACACACGTGTGCATGGGAGGCAGCTAAAGGGCCTGAATGAGAGTAATTCTTGGCCAGATCAGGGGCTGGCAGAGTCTGGTAACTCCTTCTCCCACTCCTCTGCAGACCAGTTACAGGAATATCTGCCTGGCCCCAGTGATGTCACTTTCGGTTCTGGCCTCAATGATGCCACTTCCGGTCCTGGGGTAATGGCATCACTTCCGGTTTCGGGCCCAGAGTTAATGCCACTTACGGTCATGGGCACAACGACATCACTTCCGGCTCAGACCTCAGTGATGACATCACTTCCGGTCCCGGGCACGATGACATCACATCCGGTTTGGCCCCAGAAATGACTTCACTTCCTCAGCTCTGCCTTAAATCTGCCATCTTGGTGCCAGCAAGTCAGTTCTGTTGTGGATTTTGATCCATACACTTCAAATTGCTATTATTTACTCAATTTGCAGATGGGAAATAATATACGGGTGGCTACCCCAAACCTTTCTGTAGCTTTATGTCGATTTTGTGACAGTGTGCACCACCATGATCATGCAGTGGGGTTCAACTTTCTGACTGTGGTATTCCACAATAAACAGTGTTATGCTATGATATCCTTTAATTTTGGTGTCCTGTGCTCTGTGGCATGCACTTGTAGTTGTTCACTGTATTTGTTTTATCTCAGTTTGCACCTGGAGTGCAAGAAGAATGTGATAACTGGTTTGCAACGTTTCTTAGATCCATTTGTTGAATTATTTAAGTAGTCATTTTTTTGGTAAAGGTCTGAAGCATCCTTCTGCCCAGAATTGTTAAAAGGAGACAGAAAACATTTAGAAATATTTGTGTGCTTGGCGTGTGGGTGTGTGTGTGTGTGTGCGCGCCCTGTGATGGGCTGACGTCCTGCCCAGGGTTTGTTTCCTGCCTTGCACCCTGTGTTGGCTGGGATTGGCTCCAGCAGACCCTTGTGACCCTGTAGTTAGGATATAGTGGGTTGGATAATGGATGGCTGGATGCAGAGGCTGAGAAATGCTAGGGTGGATTAGAAAATGGTGGCATTTGAAAAGTTGACTATTATTGGTGCCTTCCTTGGTACAAGCAATATTAGCTGATTGTTAATACAATGCATGAACAATGTTTTGTTGCTGTGGGAAGCAGAGAACACCTACTTTTGGATTCTTCTCTCTCTGTGCATCCTCTTTAATCTTGTCCTGAAGATGGATTTTCCACTGAAGTCAAAGTATATAATCGTTTCTTGCAGGCCATGTAAGTGATAGATCCTAATAGAAAGTTAAAACCTCTAAGTGACATTTAAATATTCCAGTGCTTTCATGCAAGCATGCAAGCTGTCAAATGAGCCTTTTGATGGTTTGTGTGTTTTAAGGATGCCTTCATTCATCAGCTTGTCAGCCAGAGTCATATTCTCCTCTGTAGGGCTGGCTCTTTGTTCAGCCACTTGAATCAAAGGACATTTTGCAATATGCGCCAGTGTATTTAAAGTGTCAAAGGCAGCTGACATAAGGAAAAATTATGGAGCTCCTAGTACATTAGTTAGCCTTATTATATAGAAAGCATTTGTATATCTTGGTCACCGAGTGCACGGGTGACACAAGCAGATGTCTTGAGTGCATGGGCACAAGGCAAATATCTGCTTATGTAGCCTATAAAGCAGAAAAAGGTTAACACAGCTTTCAGCAACTTCCTTTTTTTGTTATCCAGTTGTTGGTAAAGTGGCTGCAAACTATATTGTAACAAGCACCGTATTCATTTCTTTCACTAGGATGAGACAATGAAAAAGCATTTCATGAATAAAAGCTATTAGCACAGTGCAAGCTGGGAGAGGTATGACATAAGCCAGTGTGAGGTTGGTGAAGAAATGTTTGGCTATATTTTCTTGGTTTTTATAAGGCCATTGCACTTATAATTTAGAATACCTTTTTGTTTTCACTAGAGAATGGCTTTTGGCTTGCAGTCAGGACCTTGACTTTTGGATGGCTTAAAATCTGCTGGTGCTTTGCAAGAGGAACTAAAGGAGGAGGCGATGCTGCTCTGTCAGTGCACTAGGAGATAAATCTTTGAGCAGAAAACAGGAGGTGTTCGTAAAAAACAAAAAAAAAATATATAAAGCAAAATAAAACTAGAGCCCAATACGAGAGACAGTAATTGTATTTGAGTGGACAAGAAAGTCAAAACCCAGTCACGTGAGAGAAAAGCACGAAGATAAACTTTGAATGCTACAGAGACTTGGTATCCACAGATCAGATACGGATTTGCACTCATAGCCGTCTTTTTATCCCATTGTGTCAATTACGCGTGGGTCCCATCCTCAGAGGTTACGTCTCTAGCAACGCAGGAAGCAGACCTAATGACAGAAATAAACACTAGTGGTCACTGAGGACCCAAAATCATATCAGATCTTGACAGATGCTTCTGGACAGTAAAGAAAAAACAGCAACATAATTTGGAGCACACAGAATATTTCTCAGTCCTCCACAGCCTTAAACTTGGGAGTAAGTGAGCTTTGAAATGAAAGGATAGATGGATGGATTAATCCACGAGAGTAAAATTCAGGAACTCACCATATGAGAAGACTTAACACACTTTTCGATTTCACATTTCCAGACTTCCACCTGAGTGTCAAGTTTACATTTCAGACTAACGACAAATGACGAACATAGAAATATTATAGCCTATGAAAGGAAAAACTGCCATTGATATCATCTATACATTGCCCACTGGATTGGAAAATATTCTGAACCATAAATACAAGAGAAAGCTTCTTATTGTTTCCATTTTTCTGGTCCCTCATTAATAATCATTGGCATAAAGATTGATAGTAACTTTCATAAAGACTTAGTGAAAGAATTGAAAGTTGTAGCTAATAGAACTTAAGTGTCGTTCAAAGCTCAGTCTGCAGAAATCTAATGCCCGGCTTATCAAAAAGTGACCAGCTGTTGAGTGAATGAAGCACGGATGCTTGAGTCCTAGGAATGATCAGTGAAGGATGAGGGCAGGAAATTATGTTGTCCCTGGTGAGTTCACGCTTAGGGCATGCCGACATGAGCCAAGCTTCAAGTATTTACTGCTAGTGAGTAAAACGCGACCACAATCTGACAACAAATGTCATCTGTTCCCATACTCGGGTACGTGACTGGCATTAGATTAAGGGAGTTTAAGTGAGACTGATTGATGTTTTTGACAGATCAGTTAATGTTACATAAAAAGAGTCTGAAAGCTCCTTCTACAGAAGAAGAACTTATGCTGTGCAATAAGTAACTAAGGAGCTTTTTAAAGTTGACTTAGTTATAGCATGACTGACCCCTTAATGACTTAATTTGTTCAGCCAAGCTGCTTTTTTATGTTTGTTTTGGCACTTCAATGTTAAAATGGAGCTGTTACAGATGATTTGACACAAACACTGAAATACATCATTTTGATACAATGGACCTGCAACTTCCATTGTTAAAGTGAGAAAATTATCAGGTATGTAATAACATATCAAGAGACAAGACAGTGCTTTTCAGAAATAATGGAGGATGCTACTGAGAAAATACTTTGGTATGATCAACCCATGCAGTCATTAATGTGGTGACCTGCTTATGTACATGAGGGCTGTAGGTTCTTTGGTACCCTGTCCCTGTAGACACAGCGCTTCTCAACCTTTAAGTATTTGCGACCGAGTTTTCATAACACTTTTAATTGTGCCCCTCTAACGTTTTTTTGAAAGGAGCCCACTAATACCAATTTGTTCTTTTTAAATTAATGATATATCATAGATGCATATTTTATTATACCTACTTAACTTTTATCGACATTTCTCTACCTGTGGTGGGTTGGCACCCTGCCCAGGATTTGTTCCTGCCTTGTGCCCTGTGTTGGCTGGGATTGGCTCCAGCAGACCCCCGTGACCCTGTATTCGGATTCAGCGGGTTAGTAGATGGATGGATGGACATTTCTCTAACTCTATATTTATTTTTCTAGTATCAGAATGTAGTTTAAGTTAATTTGTTTTGTTTTCAATAGATTTATTTTTCATATTTTGATTCTTGTTTTGTTTTTTTCATATCTTCGTGCCCCCCTTTTTGTTACTTTGCACCCCTCTAGGGGGGCCCACCCCACAGATTAAGAACCACTGCTGTAGACTATGGAGGTCCTCCATCCATCCATGTATATAACATTAATGAAATATCCTTAATCTAAGTCAAACTCAGCACAGACACCAGCCAGTTTGAGAAATGAATCCAAGTCCCTAAAGCCAAGAGGCAGCAGTGCTAACAATTGTGCCAATATGTTACCAAAAAAACTAAAAAATATATAAAGGAATTCTCACACAAAAACATGTAGAAGTCGGTTAGAGGTGCAATGTGCCAGCTGTATATTCTTCATCAGGTTTATCAAAATTAAAATGTGCTGAATTTAACATTCCTTTTCTTTTTTGTTTTCAGCATGAGAGTAAACTTTACCTTCTTCTTTTTGAAGGTGCACACCAATGCACCCCAATCCACTAACTCCATTATTACATGTACTGTAGAGATGTAAAATAAAAGTTGTTTGTATGAGTTTTTAAATCCCTAAACGTGTTATACAGAATAATGGAGGAGGTTGAGGGTCTTTGTGGGCTCTGATTCTAATGTTATTTTTCATCCAGTAAAAAATTACTTCAAAGAAATCTGCACAAAAACTATGTTTGTCATAGTGCGTCTATCCCTCCATCCATCTTTGTATTAATTATTCAATTTGCTCAATTTAGTTGGGTGTCAGAGAGGTCTTGCTTATCCTGGCAGCATTGGGAACAACCAACACTTAGCAAGCCAACTGGGCAAATTCACCTAAATACCAAGGCCCAAACTCAATAATATAATATCAAAAAGCATATATTTTCTTTTTCACCGTAACACATGTATTGTATGTCCTTTCCCACTAACCTGTAATGAGCAAAATTATTTGCTAAAATTGAATACACAGTGAACATTCCTTTGATTCACAGAAAATTTCAGAAAACAAATTGTGTTTTGCTTCTAGCAAAATGCATGCCATTCACAAAAAGAAATGCGTTTGGTTCCTAGATGGAAGTGTTTTCAAGCATTAACACTGTATGAAGATGACATGCTGCCTGTCTGAGTTATCACTACTATTCTGTTGATTGATCTGACGTGTTATTCTGCTGAAAGAGGCCAATGCCATCAGGGAATAATCTTGCCATGAAGGGGTGGGTGTACATGGTCTCCAACAATCTTTAGGCAGGTGGTGTGTGTCAAAGTAGCAGCCACATGCATGGCAGGATCCAAGGTTTGCTAAGCCAGCTTGCCTTCTTCCCTTAGTTTATCCTGTTGACATTTATTCCACAGGTAAATGACATACATCCATCTAGCCATCCACATGAACTTTAAAGATAATGTGATTCATCAGACCAGGTCACCTTCTTCTATTGCTCTATGATCCAGTTCTGGTCCAGTTCACTGGTTGGAACACTTTTGGTAGGCATTAACCGCAGCATACAGGGAACACTCCACAAGACCTGCCGTTTTGGAGATTCCAGTCATCTAGCGATCACAATTGGTCTTTGTCAAATCCGCTCAGTTCCTTACATTTGCCCATTTTTCTTGTTTCTAACACATCATCTTCAAGAGCTGACTGCTCACGTGCTGCTTAATATATCCTACCCCTTGACAGGTGCCATTGTAGTGAAGTAATCAATTCCCTTCACCTATCACTAGTTTTAATGTTGTGGCTGATGTAAGGTAATTCTGTAGAGCGGCCATTGCTTATGTTTGGAGCTCCATCTGGTGGTCTAGCCTTTCCCAAATGAGATGCCACCTTCTCAGTCTTATAGTCCTCAGATCAGAAGGAGCAGAGTCAGTTGCCTTCAGTGGGCATCTTCTTGGAACTGTGGGTGGAAGAACAGACAATATTGTTGGTAATAACACCTCCTCATATCCCGGCATGTTAGTGTTTACCTCTGAATCCTGGAAGCTGAACCCCTGATGTACATACATGACACATGTGTTTGGGACATATGAAGAGGATTGGATACATGGAGAAAACCCACATGGACATGTAGAGATCATGTGAACTCCTTTCAGACAATGACTTGAACCTACGACTTTTGACTTGTGAGACATCAGTGGTAACCATATGTCCTGAAGACATGTATACCAATCAGAATTTAAAAGCAAGTGGCACTGCAAAATACTTTACAAAGAGGACTTTTCATTTTTTTCTAAAGGCCATGTATTCAATTTTCGTCAGTGGGAATAAACCTGGACATCAGTTCATTGAAGCACACACTTGCATATACATCCTTACACAGTAATAATAGGCAAGGACAGAGTGGCTAATTAACCTTATAAAGACCTCTTTGGAATATAAGATAATGGTGCAGTACCTGAAGAAAACCCATGGTGACACAAGCAAAATCCATGCAAACACTGATTAGTATTTAAGCCTAGGATGCTGGCAGTGTGGTGTAGTAGGTAGATTGCCCAGAGGGGACTGGGCGGTCTCGTGGTCTGGAACCCCTACAGATTTTATTTTTTTTCTCCAGCTCTTGGAGTTTTTTTTTGTTTTTTCTGTCCACCCTGGCCATCGGACCTTACTTATTCTATGTTAATTAATGTTGACTTATGTTTATTTTTTATTGTGTCTTCTATTTTTCTATTCATTTTGTAAAGCACTTTGAGCTACATTTTTTTGTATGAATATGTGCTATATAAATAAATGTTGATTGATTGATTGATTGATTGACCTTGGATTTCAAACTTTGAAGTTGTGGATACAAATCCTGCTACTGATACTATGTGACCATAAACAAGTCACTTCACCTGCATATGTGCTCAATTTGAAAAAAAAAAAAGAAACATATCCAATTGTAATTGAAATGTTGTCAGCCATCTTGGATAAAAGTGTCAGTCAAATAATAAGCAATACTAATAAGTAATATGAGAAATAGCAGTGCTAACCACTGTGCCGCTATGCCTCTCAGAATCATACTTGAAAATTGACTTTTAACAGCTAGACTCTTCATAAAGAAAATGGCCTCCCATTATTTTTTGAATGAAATGACCATAATGCAAGATAAGTAGCAGCCATAATTTTTGAAGTAAAAAGAAGAAGATTGAAGGATCTCTGATCCCAATATTGAAAGTCACAACAAGCTTGAATTGGAATATTCTGTGCCGAAAATGAAGAAAAAGCAAAACGAAATATTAAAAGAAGAATCAAAGTTGTAAGAGGAAATGATAACAAGTGGAGTAAATAGTAAAGCGAACAGGAGAAAATTAACCAGTGCGGTGAGTTGAACAACATGTAGACAGTAAGAGGCAGGTATTTGTCTTTTTTTAAGACTTGCCAATGGCCAGTAATAATGTTATCAGTTCTGATTCAGTAAAGAATTGGACTACTCTCTGCATTCTTTTCCTGGTGGACACTATTATTTCCTCCTATTAGAATAAAAAAACAAAGGGCATGTATTTTCTTTGGTTCCTTTTACACAAGACATCTTTAGTGAGCTCTTATTACATGAGATACTAAGGAAAATAAAACCTTATGATCCTGCAGTGCTTTTTCTCTTACTTGGCATATTGGAAAATGCATTTTATGAATGACTCTTGAATGACTCCTTTTTATTATGCCACT
This sequence comes from Polypterus senegalus, assembly GCF_016835505.1. Lineage (NCBI taxonomy): Eukaryota > Metazoa > Chordata > Cladistia > Polypteriformes > Polypteridae > Polypterus > Polypterus senegalus. The sequence continues at coordinate 169,581,345 of NC_053154.1, forward strand.
GGGTTTCTTTCTTCCCCCAGAATAGTAAAGGTTGTACCATTTTTTGCTGAAATTCACTTTTATCTCCAGAAGCCAATTTGAGGGTATTGGGGTTAATGTGACAGGCATACTTGGACTGGATCAAAAACAGTTTTTATCACTCTTATTTTGATTATAATAGAAACGGCATACGATTCTTGATCCTTCTTACTCCAGTGTAGGAAACTGCATATGATGTGAGAAGAAAAAATGATTAATCAATCAATCAAGTATCATTTTTGACTGGCAATTGCAGTAATTAATTGAATAATGATTCATTTTCCATACCTTTCTCTGTAGAAGGGGTTTTCAGTGCCATTAGATTTATATTAAGGTAATTAAAGTGCAAGGATTATAGAAATATAACTGCATATATAGTGACACAAGGAATCAGGACTCGAGACAGACAAGGTAAGAAACATATATCACAAAACAGGCTGGCTACTTACTGGCTTTTTAGAGTTTTAATTTATCCTGGCACAGACAAACACTCTTATGACGTCAAAGCCTTCATGTTTGATGCTGTGTGAAGTTGGGCATTGTTGCTCCAAATTCAAGTGAAGGACTCTTCTTGCTTCGGAGTGCACTCTTGGTGTTTCCTACCTGGTCCTTTGTCCATTGTGTGGTGTGATGCTGTCTTCCTCGTTTGGCTTTTAGACTCTTTGCTTTGCCAATGCAGCTCTGTATTGAAAAGCATTCGTTACAACAAGCACTGATGTTCCCTTCTTGAAGTAATGGTGTTTTTCAGATAGGGTTCAGTCACTGGCACAGAGCTTGGCTTGGCAGAGTGGATATTAGAGTTTGTTCAGGGTGTCCAACTTAAAGAAGGTTGGTAAGTGGGTGGCTTCTCACCCTAAAAAGAGTAGCTCATCAACTTTCGACTTCCCCAAAGACAGTGGGGTTATCAGCTTTCAGGTCCTGAAAGAGACAGACCAGATGAATGCAGTTAGCTTTTCATAAGAAGGTGAAACCTCCAGTGATTGGATCAAAGTCACTTCCTGGTACAGACCCAGTGCCTGCTTATACTGTAGGTGTACTTATTTTGTCCATCACATCCAGCCTTATTTGACTATTCATCTGAGTGTCTTTTTGTCTCAGCAGAGGTGTCAGCTCAACTTTGATTTAAATCTTTGTTATCAGAAGATCAAGTGACCAATTTGTTGGCAGAGCTGAGGTTCAGCCGTTCGCTTTAGGCTATCTTAACTGGCCTTGTATGTCACTAAAAGCCTAGCAAAAATGAACAATGCTCACTTTGTCCTACACCTCTTAAACATTGTAGCTTATCTTGGTAGCAAAGAATGCAAGGCAGCAGCCCACCTGGAGCAGGCACCTTACTGTTGCAGAGACCACTCATGCACACACCCACATGTACTCTTTAGGCACTTTGCATATGACAGCTAAACCTTTATCACGCTTATAGATGAGAAATAATTGGTCTCCCTGTGCTCCACATATCATCACTGGGTTCAAGAATAGGTCAAGATTCATTGGAACTGACAAAGACCTGCTCCTTATTATTCATTAGGGCATTCTTGGGTAATTGCATGTTAATCGAAACAGGGCTGAGTCAGAGCCACCTAGGTGCAGTTAATCAGCTGTAACAACATGAGACAAGCAGAAGAATCCTTAGGGAACACACTCAGAGCAAAGCTTCATCTTAAGTTTGCCCAAGTCTGTGTCTCTCTGGAAAGTTTTTCTTCTGATGTCATCTTTTACCAATCTCGTTTCCAAAAGAAATTTATTTTTACTATTGACTGTAAAGATTATTGTTGATTGTATGTCCACCACTTGTCCTCTTCTTGCCATTTGAAATCTTAAATAGTACTACTAGTCCGACCTCGCTTTTCACAAATTGCCACTCTTAATGCAACAAGATTCAATCAATTCAGCTCCAGCATCAAAAAAAAAGACCTTGAAATAAATAATTCAGGCAATTCCCCCGAGCATGAGCTGTCTTTGCCTTTTCTTCTTGTTTTACACTTAGTTGAACCTACTGCAGCGAAAACAGATACACTAGCAAAACCATAAAAGCAAAAGAGTGTTCAAACACACACTTAAAGATAAGTGGCACGCAGGCCAAGTCCGCACTGCAGCATGTGCCGTGACTTCAATGAAAATTGATTTGTTGAGAATATTTAATAAGCAGTGTCCAGATGGAACAAAAGAAGCAGCTCTTCTTAGCTCTTACTTCTTCAAAATTCAAAATCTAAATGCTGTGAATGCAATGATATGCAGCCATTCTTTAACAAAAGAGTAAATTGCTGAAAACCGGGAAGAACATTTTTTTATTTTTGTTTTGTTGCTGTACCCAAAATTAAGTTAGCTTCTTGAATTTGAGTGTTGATATATTTCATGCATTTCATCACTCCAGATTTTGGGGCAATGTTGAGAGCAGTGAATTTATAATCACACAAATCAGTGGTTGTGTGTCTTCCTAACATTTTTTAAATTCTGGATCTGAGGTATAGTGTGGGTGTAATCTTGGATGGAATTACCTTTTGGTTAAAATAGTAACATAAATACAAAATTCTCAAACCCACTTAATCCAGTGCAGGATTACAGTGAGTTAGGTGCATAGCAAATACCAGTCCTGAATGGGATGCCCACTTATACCCACACTTACACAAACATAATTTACAATCACCAACCAAGCTAACCTGCACATCTTTGGAATGTGGGAAAACAACACTGAATACCCAAAGGAAAAATTCACAGATGTGGAGAACATGCTAACTCCATGCCACTTTTGACTAGGCATGGGATCTTAACCTGGAATACTGGATATGTGATGTAGTAGTGCTAAGTACTGAACTACTGTGCTCTACATGAAAACAGATTTGATCATTTTCTACACTAAATTGTGGTAGCATAGCGGCACAGAGGTTGTGTTGCTGCCTTATGTTTGGAACACATTAGGTATGATTCTAGCATACAGTATATTGTTTTGTTTTCAAAAAATATTAATAATTTTCTTCTTTAGAATATTTTATCATTCTTGCAATAATGTCACCATGTTGTTGTTTTATGTCTCATGGGTGCCACCACAAAATTCACAGAAACCATAGTAACCATGCTTGATGCCAGTCAGGTGCTTCAAACACTTCTGTTTATGATGTTGCCTTTAGAAAACCTGGCTGTGAGCTTAAAGAATAATGTGAAATTTAAGGCACTTTATAGTGTGTCACAGACGGCTGGGGTTCTTACCCGGCTGGGACGCCTAAAAGGACCGGAAGGTGGCATAAAAAGCTTCCGGGTCACGAGGGTGCAACTGCCCTGGATAAAAAGAGGACCACGGGAAAGGGACAAAAAGATTTTTTCCTGTTGGGACCCATGGCCACCACCAGGGGGCGCCTTAAGCCTCAACAGACCAGGAGAATTGTCACTTCCGCCACACCAGGCAAAATGTCGGATGAACCTACCATGGACAACAACAACAACAACAACAACATTTATTTATATAGCACATTTTCATACAAACAGTAGCTCAAAGTGCTTTACATATTAAAGAATAGAAAAATGAAAGACATAATTATAAAAAATAAATCAATATTAACATCGAATAAGAGTAAGGTTCAATGGCCAGGGGGGACAGAAAAAACAAAAAAACTCCAGACGGCTGGAGAAAAAATAAAAATAAAATGGACGCCTGATGTGCTTCCGAGGCAAAGGGCAGCACTTCCGCCACACCAGGAAGTGCTGCCGGAAGGATGTCATCAGCCACCTGGAGCACATCTGGGCGGGAATAAAAGGCACCGCCCTCTTACACTCGGGGAGCTAGAGTCGGGAGAGGAAGCAGGACGAAGCTCCCAGGAGGAGATTGGGGGCCAAAGATTGAGGAAGAGAAGGATTATTGGGGTGATTATTGCTTTGTGCATTGTGTGGTGTTTGGGACTGTGTTTGTTAATGATTAATAAACGTGTGAACTTTATAAAGATGTGGTCTCCGACTGGTGGTGTCCGGGCAAGTCTCACAAGTGACAATGCACAAAAAACTTACACTTAGTAAGGAGATATACAAAAAAGCAAGCTTTTAGCTTTGATAGTTCTGTTTTGTTTTGAATTTTTGATTCAGGCTACCTGTTTGGCTTTGCTGAAAGATCTCATGACACTGTGTTTATCAGATGCTTAATAATTCCTGGTGATTGTTTTAAAGATCACTCTAAAGAAAAGGTTTTCTGTTTCTGACACACTATAAATAAAATTCTTCACTGCGGGTCTGATGCATACATAATTGTTTGGATTGAATTTGGAATTCTTCTGATTGTTCTCTTCATGCTCACCTGAACTTCCAACTTTAATCCAAAGACAATGCTAATTTTATATTTTTCAGGTTTTTTGATATTATGCATTTAAAGCACTCACAGAATGCGGTGTCTCATTCTGAACTGACACTCAACAGAGATGGAGTTCCAAACTAGACTTAATACCAACAACAACCCTTTATTTTGCTTTATATGTGCCATCAGGCACTATTTATGTTTAAGGTTGCTTTTCTGTTAATTAAACAGAGTGACCCAGCTGGTGTCCCAACATTGATTGGGATCCAGTATCATTGTGAGATATGGCCAGCCGTTTATCCCGGCCAATACCCCCACGCCGCTAGATGGAGCCCTTCTGGCAGCATGGAGGTGCCCCGAATTCCAGCAGGGCATCATGGACATTGGAGTTTTCCTTCACAGCCCTGCTGGATTTTATTATTATTTGCCTTATAACCCGAATGTACATGTTTTCCTCTGTCCCTGTGACCAGTTTTGATCTGACCCAGAAGTACTAGGAAGTCACATAGACTGAGGGTCAGAAGCACTTCCGGGTCATGGACTATAAAGGACTATGGGAAATCCCTGACGGACAAGCTGAGTCGGGAGGAAGGGTGGCAATGCGTCTGGGCGAATTGAGGATTTATTGTTAGTGTATTGATTATTTATTGTATGAGTATTGTGGAGTGTAGGTTGCTTTGTGCACATTATTATTACAATAAATTCAATATTTGGACTTTTATCTGGTGTCTGGCGTCTGATCCAAGGGTTCAAGGGGACGACAGCGCCCCCTGTCTGTCACAGTCATACATCACATACTGTGTATTCCACATTTTTAAACAAAGAGTGTAGATGAAAGTGCTTTACTATATATACAATATATATATATATATATATATATATATATATATATATATATATTTTTTTTACAAAAATTAAGGTAACACTTAAATTACACATTGGATCTCAATGAATGAAATATTCAAATGGAAAATGTTTATTGAGTAATACTGTGTAATTCCTTGAGAACAAAATGAAGTAATGACAGTCAGTGGAAACTAAAATTACCAACCAATTGAAGTCAAAAACTGAAATCACAGGCTGATCCAACTTGTGTGAATTTCATCATGGCAACTCATAATATGATTCAGTAGTGTGTATGGCTCCCACATGCCTATTTGCACTCCAGACAAAATATGGGCCGATGGTGTTCTGTGGATCTCCTCCCAGACCTGAATCAGGCCATCAGTGAGTTTCTGGACAGTCTGTGGGGCTACTTGGTGGCATCAGATGAACTAATACATAACATCCCAGAGGTGCTCAGTTGGATTCAGGTCTGAGGAGCGTGCGAGCCAGTCAATGGCATCAATGCCTTCGTCATCCAGGAACTTCATACACACTTTGGCCATATGAAAGTCAAGAATGCATTCCTTCTCATCATAATATTTTAAAGTGGTTTGGTAAGTATCATACTCCTGGTAGTGTGAAGGTCATGTTTGTTTGATTATTGAGAACTAAACATTCAAATTTTTAATTGGATTGTTCCCCAATTAAGATTTATCACATCACCTATTTATAATACAAAAAACAAGTAATTTGTTTTTTGGAATTACATAGTTACACAATTCAACGTTTCTACTCAGTTAAAAGGAAACAGGGATATGCAGAACAATTTGCAAAGTCATTTAGAATATAAGATCATTTCAGAATATTTTGTTACTTGTAATCTCATTTGAAATGTCATAAACATTTTAAAAAATAATGTTATTTAAGACAAGATAATTTAACTGCATAAATGAATTATTCTTTCAGTTCTTAATTACTTACCCATGAGTCAAGTGGCTAGCTTAAGTGGCCATTCACAGACCCTGTTCAAAAATAATATCATGATATCATACCACCTGTTATAAAATTTGATTTCACACTGCTTTACTGAAGCTTACACTAAACACTTACACATGGACAATGTGATATAACTTAGGAATCTATTTAGTTTCAAATAAGGATTATTGTTTTATTAACACTAATGTGTGAGAAATATTCTTGAATGGAAATGAAAATTTTTACTGTTTTTATTATATGTAATATATAGTATTTATTATATTTGTTCGTGGATGGCTCTGCTGTCATTATAGATAGATAGATAGATAGATAGATAGATAGATAGATAGATAGATAGATAGATAGATAGATCTCTATTTGTCCCCATGGGTAAATTTGGCTTTATGAACTCTTTATCTTCTTGGTTACCAGTATGGTATTTACAGTTGGGTCCATAAATATTTGGGCAGAGACAACTTTTTTCTAATTTTGGTTCTGTACATTACCATAATGAATTTTAAATGAAAAAACTCAGATGCAGTTGAAGTGCAGATTTTCAGCTTTAATTCAGTGGGTTGAACAAAATGATTGCATAAAAATGTGAGGGAACTAAAGTATTTTTTTTAACACAATCCCTTTATTTCAGGGGCTCAACAGTAATTGGACAAATTAAATAACTGGAAATAAAATGTTCATTTCTAATAATTGGTTGAAAACCCTTTGCTGGCAATGACCTCCTGAAGTCTTGAACTCCTGGACATCACCAGATGCTGGGTTTCCTCCTTTTTAATGCTCTGCCAGGCCTTTACTGCAGCGGCTTTCAGTTGCTGTTTGTTTGTGGGCCTTTCTGTCCGAAGTTTAGTCTTCAACAAGTGAAATGCATGCTCAATTGGGTTAAGATCAGGTGACTGACTTGGCCGTTCAAGAATTTTCCACTTCTTTGCTTTAATACATTCCTGGGTTGCTTTGTCTGTATGTTTTGGGTCATTGTCCATCTGTATCATGAAATACCGCCCAATCAATTTAACTGCATTAGCTGGATTTGAGCAGACAGTATGTCTCTGAACACCTCATAATTAATTTGGCTGCTTCTGTCCTGTGTCACATCATCAATAAACACTAGTGTCCCAGTGCCACTGGCAGCCATGCACGCCCAAGCCATCACACTGCCTCCACTGTGTTTTACAGATGATGGTATGCTTTGGATAATGAGCTGTTCCACGCCTTCTCTGTGCTTTTTGTCTTTCCATCATTCTGGTAGAGGTTGATCTTGGTTTCATTTGTCCAAAGAATGTTTTTCCAGAACTGTGCTGGCTTTTTTAGATGTTCTTTAGCAAAGTCCAATTTAGCCTTTCTATTCTTGAGGCTTATGAGTGGCTTGCACCTTGCAGTGCACCCACTGGATTTACTTTCATGCAGTGTTCTCCTTATGGTAGACTTGGATATCAATATGCCTACCCCCTGGAGAGTGTTGTTCACTTGGGTGGCTGTTGTGAAGGGGATTCTCTTCACCATGGAAATGATTCTGTGATCATCCACCACTGTTGTCTTCCATGGACATCCAGGTCTTTTTGCGTTGCTGAGTTCACTAGTGCTTGCTTTCTTTGTCAGGATATACCAAACTGTAGATTTTGCCACTCATAATATTGTAGCAATTTCTCGGATGGGTTTTTTTCTGTTTTCGCAGCTTAAGGATGGCTTCTTTCACCTGACATGGAGCGCTCCTTTGACCGCATGTTGTCTGTTCACAGCAAAATCTTCCACATGCAAGCACCACACCTCAAATCAACTCCAGGCCTTTTATCTGCTTAATTGATAATGACATAATGATGGACTTGCCCACACCTGCCCATGAAATAGCCTTTGAGTCAATTGTCCAATTACTTTTGAGCCGCTGAAATGAAGGGATTGTGTTAAAAAAATGCTTTAGTTGCCTCACATTTTTATGCAATCGTTTTGTTCACCCCACTGAATTAAAGCTGAAAGTCTGCACTTCAACTGCATCTGAGTTGTTTCATTTAAAATTCATTGTGGTAATGTACAGAACCAAAATTAGAAAAAAGTTGTCTCCGTCCAAATATTTATGGATCTAACCTCAGATCAAAATGTTTTAGAACCCTTGTAATAAACTGAAAATGAAATCAAGTTTGTGGTGCCTTTTAGTTACACCAGAATTTTGACATTTTTCAATGTATAATTCACTCTTGATCATATAACAATTATATCTAGAATATATACCCCGATCAGATTATAATTACCAAGTACCATATTCATTAGCAGTCAGCTACTGCACATGATTCTTCAAATTGGAATTTCACAAATTGGTATTTAATAGGCTAATGAATAATCTGATTTCTGCTCTCTTTATATTGCTATCACATAATCCTACTATTATATTAGTAACTGTTATACCTTGAAGTATGCCATTTCTGTAGACTTTAGGTGTGCCACCCCATGATATTCACTGTCCCTGTTTCTGGAGGCGCATTTTGGAAGTCCTACTTTTCTGCCTGAGGGACTATTTAAAAACAGAGGTGCTAGAAGTAGGAGCACATTAATGAACATTAATGAAAGATGATGGAGCTCCACGGCTGAGAATAATTATTGAACAAGTCAAAGGGAAAGACACAGAAGGAAGTCTGATGTTTGCAATCTTGTTCGAACTTTTCTTTTGAAATGTTTGTTTCCTATTAAATGGGGTACTTGGTTGGCCCTTAAAACTTCACCATCTCTATTATTTACTATTCCTATATATTATAAGAAAGGATACAACATAGAAAAAGGTTTGGGACATATTCTTGACCCAGTATAATGAAAACAGTTGAAAAATAACAGCTGTTTTTTACAAGATGCTGATAACATCTATTTAGATGTGAGTCTAATACAGAACTAAGTAAATCCTAAAGGATTATTAGGAACACCTGTTCAATTTCTCATTAATGCAATTATCTAATCAACCAATCACATGGCAGTTGCTTCAATGCATTTAGGGGTGTGGTCCTGGTCAAGACAATCTCCTGAACTCCAAACTGAATGTCAGAATGGGAAAGAAAGGAGATTTAAGCAATTTTGAGTGTGGCATGGTTGTTGGTGCCAGACGGGCCGGTCTGAGTATTTCACAATCTGTTCAGTTACTGGGATTTTCACGCACAACCATTTCTAGGGTTTACAAAGAATGGTGTGAAAAGGGAAAAACATCCAGTATGCGGCAGTCCTGTGGGTCAAAAATGCCTTGTTGATGCTAGAGGTCAGAGGAGAATGGGCCGACTGATTCAAGCTGATAGAAGAGCAACTTTGACTGAAATAACCACTCGTTACAACCGAGGTATGTAGCAAAGCATTTGTGAAGCCACAACACGCACAACCTTGAGGCGGATGGGCTACAACAGCAGAAGACCCCACCGGGTACCACTCATCTCCACTACAAATAGGAAAAAGAGGCTACAATTTGCACAAGCTCACCAAAATTGGACAGTTGAAGACTGGAAAAATGTTGCCTGGTCTGATGAGTCTCGATTTCTGTTGAGACATTCAAATGGTAGAGTCAGAATTTGGCATTAACAGAATGAGAACATGGATCCATCATGCCTTGTTACCACTGTGCAGGCTGGTGGTGGTGGTGTAATGGGGTGGGGGATGTATTCTTGGCACACTTTAGGCCCCTTAGTGCTAATTGGGCATCGTTTAAATGCCACGGGCTACCTGAGCATTGTTTCTGACCATGTCCATCCCTTCATGACCACCATGTACCCATCCTCTGATGGCTGTTTCCAGCAGGATAATGCACCATGTCACAAAGCTCGAATCATTTCAAATTGGTTTCTTGAACATGACAATAAGTTCACTGTACTAAAATGGCCCCCACAGTCACCAGATCTCAACCCAGTAGAGCATCTTTGGGATGTGGTGGAACGGGAGCTTTATGCCCTGGATGTGCATCCCACAAATCTCCATCAACTGCAAGATACTATCCTATCAATATGGGCCAACATTTCTAAAGAATGCTTTCAGCACCTTGTTGAATCAATGCCATGTAGAATTAAGGCAGTTCTGAAGGCGAAAGGGGGTCAAACACCGTATTAGTATGGTGTTCCTAATAATCCTTTAGGTCAGTGTATATATATATATATATATATATATATATATATATATAGATATGAGAACAACACTCATATGAATGACAAAACAGTTACATTAACAGTCATGTTACGTTATTTTTAAATTTTTTCCTTTTCTTTTTCATAACTTCTTAACACACTACTTCTCACTGCGCTGGTATTCTGCTAGTATATATAAATATATATATATATTTATATATACTGTATATATACAGTATATATACTGGTTACAATGAAGCCTGCGGGGTTCAAGATTTCTCACAGTCTAATGTAAGTAAGACTTCTAAAATCCATTGCTGCTCGATGCTCTTATAAGGAAAAAGTATGCACAAAAACTTAATGGATGGCTATTAAAATCATATAAGATACACTGACTTTAAAAAACACTGAACATTATTTGTGACCACAACCTAGTGCTATATTTTGTTTTGAAAAATAATTAAAATAATTTACAAAGAAACTAACAGGTAATTCAGATATTGGATTTGTGTGGCTAATTGAATAAAAGAAGAAAAAAAACAGTGTGAGGGAATTTCAAACAATATAACCTTCTTCATCAATTTGACAAATTGTTTTAATAAATAACAAGTTGGACAAAAGCACAGCTTTTGATGTGAGAAAGCCACTCTTACACTGACAAAATTGTTACAATAAAATCATTGACTTAGTGATCTTGTCCATTTAGCTGCTTGATAATGTTTGTGGCCCATTTGAAAATGACTGATGAACAGGCATTCCAATCGATAGCTATGGAAAGGCAAATAAACTCATTTGGAGATACAGTATCTGTAAATATTAATATGGCTTGCCATAAGCATTTCATACATTTCTCTTTTGACTTCTCCCGAGACTTTCTCCTCTTATAACCTGACCTTGTTATTTTAGTTTCTGCCTGATGATAGCTGACTCCAGTATTCAGTCCGATGTTGATCTGATCTGAAACTGATTAGTCTGATTTGCAGTCCACAGTATGTGCAGTAATCTTCTCCAGCATCCTGCTTCAAAAGCATTGATTTTCTTTCACTCTCCTTTCTTGATGGTCCAGCTTCACAGCTACAAGTTGCTGCAGGGAAGGCTGTTGCTCTATTTGGAGTTTTGTTGTCAATGCTTTTCATTAGCCTGTCCGGGATTGTCATGCTTGTTATTTCAATGAAGGAGGCATCTACTTATTTCATGACTGCAATCTTCAGCCCAGGCAGATTAAATCTTTATTTCTTCATTATTTATCTTGGTCGATGAAGTCAGTTGACATTATCTTGTCCTTCTTTATATGGAGTAGCAAGCCAGCATTTGCGCTTTTTTCATTTTATCTTTTTACTACCAGCAGACTTTTTAAATCTCCAGCTATTAAAGGTGTATCATTGCAAATTTTCCCCTACAGTTTCTGTTCCTTCCAGTCTACCTTTCCTCATGATGTGACCACCAAATGAGGTGAAAAGATAAGAGAACAGAATGAAGCTTTGATGGACTGCAATTTCATTATTGCTGATGAATGTTCAACTTCAGCAACAGTCAAATTCAAAATTTTATTTTTAAATGAAATTATATGTTCTTTTCAATCAAGTGCATTGCCAAAACTACTATGCCCTTTTTCTACATACACTAATTGTAACATAATGATGAGTAAACCAGAAAAAATGAGAACCAAAAGAGCATAAAGGCCATATTGGAAAAGAAGACCACATGAGTTCATCCTAAAATCATGTAGGTAAGCAAGTGTCATTGGAGTGTTGAGGTAGACCATGCAATTTAAAGTGGAAATGAAGCCCAGAGTGGGTTATAACTGGCTGCTTCCTGCCAATATAAACGGGGTCATGAATCTGGAGTGGCGCTTTAAGGCTCAGCTAGTTGGACTGTGGCTGGAGATGGCTTCAGCATATGTTTGTACACCTTATAGCTTCTAATCTGTAAACCTGTTATGAATGTACTTTTCTTATACCTGACATTAATATTTTTGTTTCATCTCCTTTTTTTTTATTTTTCTTGCCTTTTCTCTACATCTCTAATTTTATTTATATCAAACAACACCATTTTTTTAGCAGTGTTCCTCCATGTTACTACAGATATGACCACTACACGTGGTTAATGGAATAACATCTGCTTTGGGCACTTTATCTGATGTGAAGATACAAACAACACTGGAACACTCATAAAGGTTTGGGACACCCTCCCATATACTGTAGGTTGCTGATGAGTCAACAGAAGTTAAGTTAGCGTCATAAGAAACTTCAATCAAAGACAATAATAGTTGAAAACAAGGGGAATTTTATAGTGGACAGGAAATGTCATATACAACAACAATGATGAAATGGAGGTGATGAAACAGAGGGAATTTGGAAGTGAGTTCATCGGGAGTGGACCGGATGTGAAGTCATCTTGGGGCGTCCGTTCACCAGAGCCCGGAAGAGGCTTGTTTTTTGTTTGGGTATTGAGCCAAGTTCCAAAAGGTAAGTGTCTCAATCTTCTTCTTTTTTCCTGTTGGATAAGAGAGAGAGACATTAGCATTCTGTGACAAATCCCCTCAGTTGTGGTATTCATGCTGCTTCGAATCCGTTGGCTGCTCGCTATTCGTGCGTGTGTGACACTGAGTTTGACAGATAATCCATGAAATAATTTGTGGCTGCTTTAGTTATTGTTTTTTTGGTATTAGAACTTTTGTTTATGTTTCTTTGACTTCAGATTAAGATTTAGTTTTGGCATGATCAAAGATCAGTCTGATTTTCTGGTTGTGATCTTTGCGTGTTTACGAAACTATTTTTTTATCCCTTGGTCCTTGTTTCATGTCTTTTCTGCTATTCTTTAGCAGAACAAAATCATTAACTTATGTGCCCTAAAGACTTTACAATTGCTGGGCAGAGTATGTAGACTTTTTGTTTAATCAGGGAACCATGCATACAGTGTTATTACAATAATTAGACCTGTTTTTCATTTTGTATTTTTGTCACTATTGATAATTTGGTTAAATAGAACAAAGTTTCCTGAGCTAAATTATGTTATGCCACATTATAAGAAAATGTTGTTAAATGAAAGTTAATTAGTGCCAAAAATTACCGCTGCAAAATGGCATTATACTCTAGTCCACTATGACATTCTGCTTTTTATTCCAAAGACTTCATTATTTAAAAGTGCCCACCAACACTCTTAATTGAAACATTAGTTCTTGTTGGGTCCTGTAGAAGGCGTCAGTTTTTCCAAGTCTTCTATTTCTGCAGCACAGAGCCACCACCTTGGGGCTCCAAGTTGGTGAAGCTAAATTACTTGACAGTACTTAACATTTTTTGATTTCATTTGATAAACTATATTAATCGCTAAGGTAAAATTGTGTTTTAGTATGACCTTTCAGTGTTACAGCTGACGGCTAGCCATTGTACAGCACCCCAGAGCAATTTTCAGGTTATCCGGTTAATTTTCAGGTTCAGATAACTCTCTAATCTTAAACATAGTGTGCAAAGGTGGAGCTCTGGAAGTCTACAGCTAGACTCTACTGGTATCCATTGGAGTCAACACAACTGGGCTGCAGACATATACTGTATACTTGGTTTTTCCTGCATCTGTTATTTTGACCTATACAGGGCAGAAAATAATTACAGGTGAATAGAGTAGGAATCACGCTGACCATTTAAGAGGTCAGGCAGAGACAGTGGCTTATGGGAAGTGTACCCTCAGGCATGGAGGAATAGTGTAATGATCTCCTGGGTGCTCAAACTCATGGTTGAGCAGAGAAGAGTAAAAACAAAACACAGAGAAGACATACTTTCAGAGTCAAAACAACCATCCACAATGTTGTACCAAAACTCAATATGCAATCCAAGCGATTGTAGTCAAAATAATGATCCTTTCATTAAATCTTCATGGAAGCACCTTTTAGCTTCCAGTAACACTGAAGGAAACAGTTTGGAAATGTTTTGAATGACACCTAAAGCTCAGATATATGTTGCTGGACGTTATCATTTTACATAGGTAGGACATGGTGACATGGAATGTTACATGACTAGCAATGGACTTAATATTGAAAACAACATTCAAAGATGCTGTAGCTTCAAAATGGTGACAACCCAACAAAAATATAATATACAATGACTTCACTAGAGTACTCATATAATATATAAATTAAAAATGGAAAAATAGCAGAAATAAACTCAGTGATGTCCACAACACATATTCATTAGAAGGAGTGCTAACCTGCTGTCCCTATTAGAAAAGAAGGGCTGCAAGTCTGATGCTTTGTTGGAAGTGTCATTCAATTTTCTGTGCTACTTTGGTAGCAGTATATACTGTATAACAAACGTCTGCAATAAACCTTTCATGTTTTTCTAAGAGCAATGATTCTTATTTAAGTTTTTTTTTCCCAATTTGTATTTTACTGTGTAGTTTGTAATTACACACTTTACTCTTTGTGGACTATGGCCGGCAGTTTATCCCAGCCAAGACCTCCAAGCCGCCAGATGGAATCCTTCCTGCAACGTGGAGATGCCCCAGTTCTAGCAGGGCATCATGGACTATGGAGTTTTAATACAAAGCTCTGCTGGATAATGTCATGGCAGCCAGGGGACGCTGCAGGGAGGCACAGAGACATTTGTTGTTCATACAGCCCGGAAGAACTTCCATGTCACGAGGACGGAAGTAATAAAGTGCTTCCGGGCTGACGAAGAAGAAGAGTTTTGATCTGACCCGAAGTGCTGGGAAGTCACATGGACTAAGGGTTCATAAGTGCTTCTGGGTTAAGGAAGCTGAGCTGGGTGGAAGGGTGGAAATGCGTCTGGGAGTGGTGGATTGATTAATGATTAGTGTATTGTGTTATTTATATGAGTATTGTGGAGAGGAGGGTGCTTTGTGCACTGTTGATTAATAATAAAGTCAACTATTGGACTTTTATCTGGTGTCTGACGTATTGTCCGAGGGTTCAAGGGAGCGATAGTGACCCCTGTCTGTCACATCTTACATCCTCTTTGTGGATGCTAGTATAATCTATACCCATAAAATTCAAAGCCCTCACTGACTGACTGACTGACTCACTCACTCACTCACTCACTCACTCACTCACTCACTCACTCACTCACTCACTCACTCATCACTAATTCTACAACTTCCCATGTAGGTAGAAGGCTGAAATTTGGCAGGCTCATTCTTTACAGCTTTCTTACAAAAGTTGGGCAGGTTTCATTTCGAAATTGTACGTGTAATGGTCATAACTGGAACCTATTTTTCTCCATATACTGTAATGGACTTTAGCTTGATGGCCGTGGGGGGTGGAGCTGCATGTCACATCATCACGCCTCCTACGTAATCACGTGAACTGACTGTGAATGCAGTGTGAAGAAAAGAAGGAAGAGCTCCCAACGAGCGCTGAAGAAAAACGCATACAAGCTTATTCATAAGTGCAGCTACTGCGGAAACAAAGCACGGTGTAAACCGTAAGTTTAAATAAAGTTTATGGACATGTTCCCACTGCCGTTTGTCATGCCTTCGTCGAATACTATATTCGCGAGATACAAGTTTAATGAGAAGACACAAGGTATAAACGAGACTTTGGATCACTTTGTAACGGACTTAAAATTACTGTAGCGAGAAACTATTAAGTGCCAGGTCTTAGCTAACATTAAATAAAGCCGTGGACATCGCATTTTCACACAAGAGAGCAGCTCACGTGAACTGACTGAATGCAGTACGAGTGATCCCTTCCATGCATCAAACCTGGTCAAAAAACACATTACACAATTGAGAAGGTAGGAAAAGAATATGCTCCGAGCTGAGCTCCACAGCTAATGCGGTCTTGCGGAAGCAACTTCGTCACGCTGCCACCAAATACTCACAGAAAAATACACAAGTTAATACACACGCTGTCTCTAGAGTTTCTCCACACTCAATGTATTCCTTGCATCCCTGTTATACCCTCTGATCTCCCATTTCAATGCAGATGCCTCCAATTTCCAGTAAGGCTCTGCTTCGCGATGATAAGTAAGAAGTCTCAGGGACAGACCCTACAAAAGGTTGCCATTGATTTCAGGCAAGATTGCTTTTCTCCTGGACAACTATGCGTTGCATTCTCAAGAGTGAGCTCACGCAGCTTCATCATATTACAACCGGAGTGCAGCAAGAAACTTTTAAGTGCCGGGTATTAGCTAACATTAAATAATGCCGTGGACATCGCAACATCACACAAGAGAGCAGCTCATGTGAACTGACTGAACGCAGTACGAGTGATCACTTCCATGCATCAAACCTGTTCAAAAAACGCATTACACAATTGACAAGGTGGGAAAAGAATATGCTCCGAGCTGAGCTCCACAGCTAATGTGGTCTTGCAGAAGCAACTTTGTCACGCTGCCACCAAATACTCACAGAAAAATCCACAAGTTAATACACACTCTGCCTCTAGAGTTTCTCCACACTCAATGTATTCCTTGCATCCCTGTTATACCCTCTGATCTCCCATTTCAATTCAGATGCCTTCAATTTCCGGTAAGGCTCTGCTTCGTGATGACAAGTCTCAGGGACAGACCCTACAAAAGATTGCCATTGAATCAGGCAAGATTGCTTTTCTCCTGGACAACTATACGTTGCATTCTCAAGGGTGAGCTCCCGCAGCTTCGTCATATTACAACCAGAGTGCTGAACTGACAATGTGCTATATAAAGAGAACTATAACAATCATAATAAACGAACAATAAAACAGCAGAGAACCCGTGGATTAAATAAAAAGGCAGCTTCCCTGGCAAAGCAAGGAAAAAGGATGGCCTTATATGTTGTTCATTTATTAAACAGCTAGAAGCTGTGTAAAGGCTGCTTCACAAAAAACCAGCGGAGCACCTTATATGAGCAGGCAGTCAGCTAAAGAAGGGAATCAATAAATATCTATAATCGTAATAAACAAACAAAAAATAGCGTACAAGCCAGGGATTAAATAAAGGAAATGGGTACCTGAACAGTAAAGTAAGTCTCAAATAGCTACACAATAACTATAACAATCGTAATAAATGAACAATAAAACAGTACAGAACCGCAAAGCAAGGAGAAACGACGGCCTTATATGCCGTTCATTTATAAAGCAGCGGAGAAGCTGTGTGAAGGCAGCTACACAAAAAAATAGCAGAGCGCCACACTCTGAATGTATTCCTGGCATCACCGTTATACCCTCTGATCTCCCATTTCAATTCAAATGCCTCAAATTTCCAGTAAGGCTCTGCTTCGCGATGACAATTAATAAGTCTAAGGGACACACCCTACAAAAGGTTACCATTGATTTGAGGCAACATTGCTTTTCTCCTGGACAAAACTATACATTGCATTCTCAAAAGTAATCTCAGTGCACAGCTTGGTCATATTACAACCGGACTGCTGAACTGACAGTGTGGTATACAAAGAGATCCTTAACAAATAGTTATTGGTATATTTTCCCTCAGTTTAAAAAGGTTTTCTTTTCTTCTTAAAAAAATTTAAAAGCAGTTCTTTCTTGCTGCGAAGCTCGGGGATTTTGCTATATACAGTATATATATATATGTAGATATATATATATATGTATGTGTATATATATGTAGATATGTATATATATGTATATATATGTGTCTGTGTGTATATATATATATGTGTGTGTATGTATGTATGTATGTATGTGTATATATATGTTGATATGTGTATACATATGTAGATGTGTATATGTATATATACAGTATATAGATGTGTAGATATGTGTATATGTAGATATGTATATATGTATATGTATATATGTTTATATGTGTGTGTGTCTGTGTGTGTGTGTGTGTGTGTATATATATATATATATATATATGACAGCAACACTTACAACAGTGACAAAACAATTACATTGACAATCATGTTACGTTATTTTTAAAATGTTCCCTTTTCTTTTTCACAAATTCTTTAACACACTACTTCTCCGCTGCGAAACGCGGGTATTTTGCTAGTGTATATATATATATATGTGTGTACAGTATATGTATATATATGTTTATATGTGTGTTTGTGTGTGTGTATATATATATTTATATATATATATATATATATATATATATATACTGTATATAGGCCAGCAACACTCATGACAGTGACAAAACAATTACATTGTCAATCATGTTACGTTATTATTAAAATGTTTCCTTTTCTTTTTCATTACTTCTTTAACACACTACTTCTCCACTGTGAAGCACGGGTATTTTGCTAGTCTGTTATAAAGAAATATACAGGTATAAACTGCAATGTATTGTTATTCTGATTTATGTAACTGTATTCACGATGAAAGACTGATTAAAGACTCATTGTTTGTTGTGTGGACAACACAGCATGTTTCCATGCAAGCAGATTGTTACTGTTACAATATGGCAGTTGCATAGACATATCACCCTCAAATAAGAATTAATGCCAATTTTGTTACTACACTTGTTGGTTACAAGACATATTCTATAATTTAGTCAAAACTATATAAGATGGTGGCACACAGCCTTTGGTATCCAAGTATTTGCTCCTTTTCTCAAAAAAAAAAACCCAAAAAAAACAAAGATTTGAGTTACTTAGGAGTAATTAAGAAAAGCCATTCTAAAGACTTTGTAATGTTAATGTTAATTTTCAACTATGATTTTTAATTTTGAGTATTAGCTTTGTTGATTTCATTTTTACTTTTTCTTGCCAGTAAACTATTTTTGTTCATAAAGAGGTCATGAACAGTTTAACTAATGCAATAGGTAAGTAACGGAAATCCCCAACTTATAACATCTTTATTATAATAATAGTAAAGTTTTCAGCCCTTCTTAATTTCTGTCACAAGTTTGGAGGGCTAGGATCATCTTATTCCATAAAGTATAGTCTTCCATAGCAGTCATGGAGTACTGCTTCATTTGAGTAACCATAATTCAACTAACTCTTTCAGGTCTCACTCCTGTTTTCTATCATCCTAGAGACACATGCCCAGAAGTGACATCTCTCTTATTGCAGAATTTCTTGGGTGTAATCTTAAAAAAACTTGAAAAACTGGACATTTCCTAAAAAGAGAGAAGAACGTACTTTTTCCCAGATTTTCATTGTGCTCCTGCTTGGGACTTCATGAGAATGCGGAATGAACTTTGACCATATACCTATATGCACAAATACTCTTGACATTCTCAAATACATGTGCCTTAGGTTAATTGTCAAGTGAAAATTGGTCCCAGAAGAGTTTGCGAGTGAGAAATCCATGTGATGTATCCAAGATTGCTTCATGTCTTCAGTCCACTGCTGCTGGGACAGGCTTCATGCCTCCACAACTATGATTTTCATTAATTTTGTTTGAAAATGTTACATAATTGCATATTTATTTGCATGCTATACTTGGATTAGCACTTGATCACAGTCTGTTTTCTTTCCGTCATCTTTTCTTGGCTTTTCATAATTACTGGCCTGTTTTTTTTTGATTCAGACTTACATTTTACTCTTGGCTCTTATTTGTTCACTACCTGGTGAACTAACCTTCATTCATCTTAATCATATATGCACCTTTCACTGAAGTTAAATGTTAACTGACTACTGGTTGTGACCACATATGCTGATGGTGAGAAAGATATATTGAAATGCACAGCCAGAAAACCCTGCCAGTGAAAAAAGACGTAGAGAGATTGTCAAATGGGTCTGTGTGCGAAACTAGGAATGCCACTAAAATATTTTTTAATGATCAGAGGTTGAGAAGTCAATAAGTAATAGAAATCCTCTGGACGATCTGATTATTTTCCAGGAGTGTATTTTCTTTTACATTTTGTAATCTAGATATCCCTATAGTCAAAACTCAACAAATCCATAAAGTATAATTATTCTGTAGGTCCAGTGATATTGCACTGTAATTAATGTTTCTGTGCATTCTTTATTATGTTAGCCTGGGTGGCACTCGTAAGTCTGCCACCTTGGCACTTGAAATGGAACTTTATTTGAATAAGTGGGATACTTCAAATGCAAAGAGTGATTGGATGTTTTATTTTTATTTAGGTTATGCTGGGTGTTGTGAAAATGCAATAAATTCCTAGTTTACTGACAAATTCATTTCCCACACTGTGATTTAAGTTTTTTTCAGATGCATTACAGCAGAATCAATCTTCCACTGTAGAAAATAAATAAAACGAAAAAAGTGAGATATTTTACACCTATCTGTGCCAAATACAAGTCTGTATTATTCCCAAGGCTGGCCAAGTCAATCACTGTTGGTTTAACATCTCTATTGATCTTAATTCGAGCCGACTGCCGCAAAACACAGCAAAAGCCAAATGATTGAAATTTCGCAAGCCCTTGACATGCAGGAAGCGGTGTGATTAAATCAGCCTCCGGGTACTGCAAGGGTTATTAAAGAAATCCTCAGCCTTCGTAGCGAACACGACTTGAAATGTTAATAAAGCACATCGATATGCAAGCTGACACATTATCGGAAAAGAAGCGCATAAAACCTTAGCGAGGAGTTCATCAGTTCATCAGCCTCATTTATTTTCTTAAATTCACTTGGACATCTGTCCCAGTAATACAGGGAGTAAGTATTAAATAGGATGGATATTCTTTATCTGAATAATCAAATACTATAAACTATATGGAAGTAATGTTGGAATTCTTCAGGGACAGGAATGACTCTGAAACTGCTTTATCAACTCAAGTCTTTTGAAAGAAGCCAAGATCTACTGTCTTGCTGTGGGGGTAGGGGCATTTAATGTAAATTTCCTTAGCTGATAATACTCTGATAAGCACGTTTCTTTTCATATTTAGGTTTCACTCATGGATTTCCAAAAGGAGTGGACATTATAGACATGACCTTGAAGAGAAACAAGAATTTGGAATTTATCCTCAATGAGAAATTGACCTTCACTGAGAAGATTACATCAGTAAAGACTGAACACCAACCAACTAAAATCTCCAAGACAAAACTACTCTACATACCAGCCATGTCTTAGCTGCATTTGTGCATCTACATTCTTTTATATTTAAAAACAATGGCGACTTTACAGGCAAAAAAAGAATCTCGAGGTTATCCTCAATGACAATTTCACCTTCACCACAAGGTTGCATCAGTCACTTGTTTCTACATGATCCTTATCTACAACAGCTAATTTGACCTGATTAGTGCTCAGTTACAAGTCCAGGTTTGCCCATCAATTGATTAGAATGTAGAAGTTCACAGAGTTTTCGCCTGTCCACTACATTCCAGTATGTAATCCCTCTTCACTTCCCTGCACTGCCTTTCTGTTACAGTGAACTGTAACACAGCTGGCATTACTTCTACATCAACTGACCTAAAAAACAAGGGTTAGTACAAAAAAAAAATCAAACTGAAAACAGTGCCATGCATCACAAATAAATTATCTGAGGCAGTCCATAAATCCAGCTCTCTTCAAGTTGGAGCAATAAATAAATAAATAATCCAAACAAAGGGTTAAAATCAGAAATTTAAATTAGGTGTTCTTCCTTTCCTCTGTGCTCTGCTCTCAGTAGCTTTCTTCATCCTCTCAGCTCCAGCTCACTCAAATTTGTATGCTCAGTTGGGAGCTGAGAAACCAACATGCACAGTCAGCCCTTAAAAACGACTTGTGCTGCAACAGCCTCTGCCTGTCATTGTTGAAGCATTGCCAAGCCTGGCTCCAGCATCCCTCCATCATTTTCAGGCAACCACAGGATGATCTACAGAGACCCTCAGTTGCTCCTGTTCTCCTGATATTCAACAGGAGCCACCCTACCCCCTTTATCTGCTCACTCCATATGGGGCTGACTCCCATCTGACCTGTATCCTGTCCTCTGCACCAGCTCATCTACCCAGTTTATGCTCAGTGCACCTTCTCTCTTGCTTTTCCTGATCTTTTCTATTCTGATCTCTTCCTTAACCTGTTCAGGCTCCCTTTTATAGTTTGTGAATGTGGCACCCTAATTACAAACCTTGGAGATGTGGAACAGCTGAGCTGAGGTACTCGGCTTACTGCCACAGTGAACACCCCACTGTTGCCTAGTTTTGCAGCTGCACCCACCGACAGAGCCCAAGATGCAATGTTTTTATTTTAAAAACCTCAATGCCACTGTGACCGGAACAGCCTGATTTTACACCTAAGAAATCTACCATCGACCACATCAGGGCACTAAAGGTTCTCATGTAGCGCAAATGCAAATATTGGCAAAGTTTCTTTGCAGCCTTTGTCGATTTTTGTAAAGCATTCAACTCAGTTGATCAAGCTGCCCTGTGGGAAATCCTGAGGGTTCATGGGATCCCCTCAAGGTTGCAGGCAGAACCTCTATGTTTTTCCCAGTTGATTCTGGGGTTCATCAGGGGTGTGTTCTTGCTCCTACTCTGTTCAATGCTTGTATGGATTAGGTGTTGGGCAAGGTTGTGGGGTCCAGTGGCTGTGAGGCATCTGTTGGTGAAAATATATTCACTGATTTTGACTTTTGCTGATGATGCTTTGATCTTCGCGGAGTCAATGAAGGCTCTGATCAGGGCTCTCGAGAGTGTCTGGGCTTGCGAGTATCCTGGATAAAAACCAAGATCCAGGCCTTTAATGACCTCTTGGGCACAGCCATCAGTCTGTGGAGAGAGTGTCGACCTTGTCAAGAGGTTTACTTGCCTTGGCAGTGACATTCATGTCTCTGGTGACTATCTATGAAGTCAGTAGACAGATTGTGAGAGCATTGAGGGTCATGAAGTCGCTGCAAAGGGGTGTGTGGCACTCCCGATATCTATGCAAAAGTACAAAGGTCCAAGTCTTTAGAGTCCTGGTGCTTCCTATCTTGCTATATGGTTGCGAAACATGGATGATATCCAGCGACCTGAGATGAAGACTGGACTCCTTTGGTACTGTGTCTCTCCAGAGAATCCTTGGGTACCACTGGTTTGACTTTGTGTCGAATGAGCGGTTGCTCATGGAGTCCCAAATGAGCCACATTACCTGCATTGTGAGGGAGCGTCAGTTACAGCACTACGGCCATGTGGCGCGATTCCCAGAGGGTCATCCGGCTCTCAGTATCCTCATTGTTGAGGACTCCAGTGGCTGGACCAGGCCAAGGGGTCGCCCACGTAACATCTGGCTGCGGCAAATTGAAGGTCATTTCCAGAGGTTGGGACTAGACCGTGTGACTGCCTGAGGAGTTGCCAACTGGATTCCTGAGCTGTTTCACTGTGTGATAGGTGTGGCAACACACTGTACAAGTCCATGCTCCCCAACTTGACTTGACTTAAAATAGTGTATCATCTGATTTTGTCCAGTAAAACTTTCATAGAGATTCTCAAGAAAAACTCATTGAAGGGGCACAAAACAAATTTACAAAATATATGTTATTATGTCAACATGAAGGAAGAAGAAGAACATAGGAGACATGTATTGTTGAAATTGCAACTGGTTCATGCCCTTCCCACTGTGTGTCAATCTTCTCAGGAGCTTAAATCCGCATCTGCTTGCTTCCCAGCCCACCCCGTCAGGAACTTGCCCTTCAGTACTTGTTATTGATGGCACAGAGCCTTTTGAAAAATTTTCTCACATCAACTCCATATTGAAAAAAAAATGTATTTGCTTAATCAATGTAATGATAAAAAAGTACCAATTGTTGTAAGTAATCATTTTCATTTACATAATTTTTACTTGATAAGGTAGCTTGCAGGATTTGTTAGATGGTTTGGACTTTAAAATGCTGTTATTGACAATGAGAATATTTTTATATTTAAATAATTTTTTGTTCGTTGTACATGTTGCTTTCATGATGAGAAGCACTGCTTTCCTGCAGTTTGACAGAGTGCGGAGGATTATGCCCTATGTTGGATTGGTGCCATGTTGGCTCCTTGTACAAGATGTGGCTTGAATAGTTTCCATTCCTCATAACCCTGAACTAGATTAAGTGGGGTCAAAAATAAATGTTTAAATAAATGAATGAATGAATGGATAAATAATATAGAACACATTAATAGACAGGAGTGTGAGTGCCTTACAAAACACTTATTTAATTATATGCACTTCTCTCTGTTCTCTATATGCATTTAACACAGAGAATTGTATTATTTTCTCCATGTACATCCAATCATATATTTAATAAACACATTTATAAACCAGAGCCCATCTTGACAGCATCAGACTGAAACCCTGGAATTGGCTTGAGCCGATCTTAGAGCACATTCACACATAGACACGAAGAATCACTGATCAGTCTAAATGACCCCATCTTTGTGATATAAGATGAAGCCTGAGCACTCAGACAAGGAGAGAAAATGCCACAGTCAGTGACTGGGTGGTATTTAAAATTCAGTCTGCTGAAGAGATGAACCCAAGCTTTGACAGCTCTAGAGCAAATATTTAGCATAAGGAACAAACTTGACTCACAAACTGAGCTTCCAAAAGACTTCATTCCATTAAATGTGCATTTAACCCTTTCGGTTAACCACAGAAGTTTAAAAATCTTTTTTACATTTAAAATAATTCAGAGTGCAGTAAAGTACAATAATGGATCCGTAAAGACCTGCCACAATTTATAAATTATGCACACTTTTTTGACTATTCCAGTTTCAGCTAATCATTTGTAGAAGTAAAGTCCCAAAGGAGGCCTACCTCAGTAAATGACTGCTATATTCTGTGATGTTCAAATGATGTTTCATTTTTTACACGATATGGAGTAAAAAACACAAATTTTAGATGTTTTCTGTATTTACCATTGGATTGCTGGAATTCAAAGTCAAATACAAATTAACTTTATGAAAGGCAATTTTTTAATCTAAATTACTTGTACTAACTTACTTGATCTATATATCTATCTATCTATTGGACATAAGGACATGGTGAGTCTTTTGTGGGGATCTTTTCACTGGTGCACCCAGGAAATAGGAAGGGTGTGGATTTTCATATCCATTTCCCACAGTATCCCACATAAGTCAATATGAACTGTAACTACATTGGAGTATTTTAAGAAAATAAATGAAGAGCAGAACCAGCAGGTACCAAAGTGTCAGTGGGAAATAAAAAGCTCTAGTTACAGATAGTTAAAAGAGGGCATAAAAGACCATTTAACAGAGGTTTGATTGTTAGCACTGACAGAGTTTCACAAACTTACCTAGAGAAAGAGTGAGAGTAAGAGCAACACAATTACAGTAAATAAGTATCAGCCAAGTTGCAAGTCTTTGGAATAGTGAGAAGGTCAGAGGATCTCAAGCATCTGGCAGGTTAGTATCAAGCAAGTAAAAAGTTTGGTAATCTGAGGTGCTGAAACTAGCCTTTAAGTATATCAGCAGGAGAGTTCTAAAGGTAATATATTGTACTTGAGCAGGACATTATTTTAGACCTAAAAGAAAAGGTAAATATTTAATGTGTGACATTAAGAAGATGCGTAGCCAACCTGCTACATGAGGACCCAATGCACTCAGAAAAGCTTCAGACCTTTTCTGGGAGAGAAGTTTTACCTCACTTTCCTCCAGCTCCCGCTGCCAGCATTGCAGTACCTTGGGTCTTCTCCACTGGATGACTTCTGACCAGGCATTTTGGAGGACAATATTAAGATCCACACCTCAAAACTGAAAAATGGATCATCTAAGTTGGTAACATAAGCTGTGTGAGGGTGAGAGAGACAATGTAGAATTCATTAACGTGATTTATAAACAGACAGCCAGCAGGTCCCTCTGAGTTTTTGCCAACCTCTCTTCCCATTTTACACTCTCTAGCTACATCTACTGCTCAAATTAACAAAGCAACATTTTGGCATGTTAATAACAGGGTTACATTCTTTTGTTTTTATATTTACTTTTGTAAAACTGGATTCTAATGACTTTTTTGGAGCTGGCATAAGAATGACTAGCTAAACTACTGCACGTGAATAGTTGGAGTGTCAATATTTCTTTTTTGATTATTAAAATGGGGTGATGATAAGTGAGGTTGAGTTTGTTTTAACTTATTGATAAAATTTGTCCTCACTGCCATTTATCCATTCATTCATCCATTATCTACCACTTATCCAAGGTCGAGTTGCGGTGGCAGCAGTCTAAGCAGAGAAGCCCAGACCTCCCTCTCCCCAGCCACCTCCTCCAGCTCCTCTGGGAGGACCCCGAGGTGTTCCCAGGTCAGCGGGAAATATAATCCCTCCAGCGTGTCCTGGGTCTGCCCCGAGGCCTTCTCCCAATGGAACATGCCCAGAACATCCCCCCAGGGAGGTTTCCAGGGGGCATCCTGACCAGATGCCCAAACCACCTCAACTGACTCCTCTCAATGCGGAGGAGCAGCGACTCTACTCCGAGTCTCTCCTGGATAACTTAACTCCTCACCCTATCTCTAAGGGAAAGTCCAGCCTCCCTGCTGAGAAAACTCATTTTGGCCGCTTGTATCCATGATATTGCTCTTTCGGTCACTACCCAAAGCTTGTGGCCATAGGTGAGGGTAGGAACGTAGATCTACTGGTAAATCGACAGCCTCGCCTTTTGGCTCAGCTCTCTCTTCACCACGACGGACAGTTGTAGAGCCTGCATTACTGCGGATGCCGCACCAATCTGTCTGTCAACCTCCCACTCCATTCTTCCCTCACTTGTGAACAAAACCCCGAGATACTTGAACTCCTCCACTCGAGGCAGTAATGTGTTCCCAACCCGGAGAGAGCATTCCACCCTTTTCAGGATGAGAACCATGGCCTCAGATTTAGAGGTGTTGACTCTCATCCCGCCACTTCACATTCGGTTGCGAACCGATCCAGTGAGAGCAGGAGGTCACTGTCCGATGAAGCCAACAGAACCATGTCATCCGCAAATAGCAAAGATGAGATTCTGAGGTCACCGAACCAGACCCCTTCACTCTTCGGCTGCGCCTAGAAATTCTGTCCATAAAACTTAGAGATGACAAACATTGAATAGTGATGCTCAGAAGGGAAAATTTGCTTTATTTATTATGCATAATCATGTTTTCCTCAAATATTATAATGAATGTTTTTGTACATTTAGTTTTCTTCTGGCTGATATAAAAACAGGGCATACTGCGTTTCTCTACATGAGTACAGTATCTGCCAATGTAGAGTCCTTAACATGACCGTATTATCCCCTTCATATTCTTTATTAAATAGACCTGAATAATATGCCCCAAATCCCTGCTACAGCTCTTATATGTTACACTCATTTTTCTGTCTGTGACCTCAGGAAACAAAATAAGATACTAAAACAGATAAAAGAAAAAGCTACCCATTTAATAATGTCTAATACTATATAGATAATATGCCTAAAATATAAGCAAGCAGAGTACAAAAGTTGGCAAAATAATAATAATATAACCAGGTTCATGTTAAGCACCCAATATACTTATTACCAGGTGGTTGGCTGTCTCAATGTATCAATTAGTTTCTGGTCCAAAATTGTCCATACTCACAGACTATTGTAACACGCCAAACAGTATGCTTACCTGTCAGTATATTCACAGAAAATAACATTCCACAAAACACTGACTACAACAAAAAACATTCAGGTGGTACTCTTCTCAGTTGCCCACTCTCACTTGGAGCTGCTTGATGTGTCATAGAATAAAATCCTAAACCAATAATATCCAAAACGATAAAGATAATAAAAAGTCATCCTCTGTCTGTGGAGAAAGCTGCTGACTGATTAACATAGATAAGATACCATGACACATCCTCTATGCTAATGGACAACACTTAATGACATTTTGCCATCTTTGTGCAATCGTTCTTCAGTTATGCCACCTTTATTATGGCCATTCATGTTTATTATTCATTATGCTAATAGCTGA
This sequence comes from Polypterus senegalus, assembly GCF_016835505.1. Classification (NCBI taxonomy): domain Eukaryota; kingdom Metazoa; phylum Chordata; class Cladistia; order Polypteriformes; family Polypteridae; genus Polypterus; species Polypterus senegalus. The sequence goes on from NC_053154.1 coordinate 169,609,259, forward strand.
CACCTGTTTGGCATTTTGCTGGCTTTATCCAGTCTGCTTTTCAACCACACCTTCTTATTGCTAATCCTACACACAGTCTTTGGAATTGGTTTTCAGGGTGTCATTATATATTGGTGGTGTGGTTTCCTTTAAAACTTGATGCATATCAGTGCATTCTGGTGCTTTGACTATCTAAGGCTTAGTGCATAACAGTGTATAACATGACCTACACCATATTGGTGAGATTACAGTAGATGTTAAAAATAATAACATCTTCTAATGTACAAAACCATATAGTAAAACAAGTGATTAATAAAAATAAGTGCTTAATATACGATGTGTATATTTTACTTTCTGTACATATTGTATTCTAATTGTAGAGTGTGTGATTGAATTTAAAAATAACCAGTAAATATTCCATAGATGCAAACTCAAGTCCCTAAATTCTGAGTGCAGAGTGCAGACATCTTAGCCAGCTAGCAAAGGGAGATTTCTGCTCTCCTTAGTGTGTGAGCTTTACAGAGATGCTATTTTGTTTTAGCAGCCTACCTTCTCCATTTCAGATTCACCACACTCATTTTTCCTTACCTGAGTAAATCTCAGAATAGCCCCCAATATCACTACTGAGAAATTGGGGACACCCTTCTTGGTTTGGAAGTCTTCACTAGGGGCTACTGGTTCCTGAGAGTAAAGCACAGGCATCATAGTCAGTTGAGCTAAATAAGAATCCCTCCTCTCTAGCACTAGAAATCCTGAAGCCTACAAAAAAAGTTGTAACGCTGGGCCACTTTAAATTCCTTCGCACCTCTTTATCAGTGTCTTTGTTTTGCAATATAAAGCTGACACATTTGCAAAACAAAGATGCTGATGAAGAGGTGCTAAGGAATTTAAGGTGGCCCAGCATTATGACTTTTTTCGTAGGCTTCAGAGATTCTTGTGATAGTGACCAATCAAGTTTCTGACAGCAAGGATGTCTTCTTGGTTTAGTTGGTTAAATGTGTCCCTTTCTCTTAACTATACTTGTTTTTGATGCTTTTCCTTCCCATGTAACCCTTCTTTACAGAGAGAACATCAGCCAAGTTAATTGGATTCTGTATGTGAAATTTCTTTTCATTGCTCACACTGATGATGCTCTCCCCAGTTCAGCAAGTAAGTAGCACATTTTATTACCATCCAGTCTTAAGGGATTCTGTAGTCTTTTTGGTATTAGACTGCAGTGAGGATCGCAGGCATTAGGTTGGAGGAAACTGCCAATCAGCCTTGAAACACTTTAAACATATGACAGGCACAATTGTACTGGCTGTTTGACTTACAAGATGTGAATTCTTTCCAGCTATTTATCTTAAAATGTTTCGCAGTCATTTTGAGCTAGTCACACCCTTCAGCTCATAGTAATCAGAGCTTATCTTACATTTTTTTTTACAACAACCTTTTCACAAAACAAATAACACTCATAATACTTTGATATTGAAAAAATCGAATGAATGGAGGCAGCACAATAAAGCCGACAAGAATAGTATGCAATAACATCAGAGTAGGGTCAAATGAATTCTGCTAGTGTTTATATGGTCCCACTGGGATCATACAGACACTTTTAAGTGTTAATTTAACCCTAGTAAAGCTGATTTAGCATTGGTGATTTAGCTATAAACATTATTGCCTGCCCATCAAGTGGACATTGAAAAATCTAGACAAGGGAGAGTGACTAATAAAATAGTGAAAAAAAGCATCTAATCTGTCTGGCCATTCAGGATACCTGCCTAACACTGCCTCCTAGTGGTTTATTAGCAAATTTCTAAAAAGAATAAACTGGGCTTGCTACATACAGTACTTTTACTTTTATCATCTACTAGAAAATTATATTAATGGCAAAACAAACAAAAGACACAGTTGGTTTCCAGCATTTTATAATACTGAAAAGATTTTGTCTAAGTACTCTGAGTACCAGAATATGAAATTGACATCTAAACTACATATACTTACGAGAAGTACCACCCTAGGCAACTGCTTGTATCGCCTATACCAAAAACCTCCACTGTGTACAGTAATGTGAATTGTTTAAAAGCACTGCGGAACAGTTGTTACAGGCAAATTTCTTTAATCTGGAGCTACTATTTAGAGTTTAGTCTAATAAAAGAATTGTATAAATGGGAAATTTAAGTGTATGTATTTTCTAAACATCTGTACCTCTAAGAATCTATACAACTCAAATAAGTAATGAAATGACTTAAGATGTTCAATATAACTGAAAAACAATGGCAGGAAATGTCTCAGAACAGCAGGAGGGAGAGGAGCTTGGCGTGGGATTGACTACTACATTTAAAAGGATGCTGTGCCATCTTCTGCAAGGAGATTATGGAAGGATGTCATCATTTGAAACTATTTGTTTAAACTTGGAGCCTGTGCTGGGAGACCTTAATAAATTAATTAATTACCTCTTATACGCTACATAGAGGAAACATGTCTCTGATGTTTAGGGGTAAACAGGACCAGTACTTAATTCATGTATTGGGCAGCACTGTAACTTATTTGAGACATTATTTCCATCTGAAATGAGCTCCAGAAGTATTAATACTATTAACTGTAGTATTGAACTCTGTTATTGTTGTAGAATTATAGATTGTCTTTCGTGTTCATATGTGTGTCTTGTAATTTATTGTAGTACACTGATAATAATTTACAATATATTCATGCAAACTCTGGATATGGTCTGGTTGTATATATAAATCATAGTTGGAAGAGAATTAAGGTTGGTTTATCAGGCTCACAAAACAAATTTTTTATATATAGTAGGAGTAGTTGAACGTTTGCAGCTACACTTGATCTGGGCCAGGTTTAAGTTAGGTTGTTAGCAAGCCCGTTACAACCATATGAGAGTGAACATTAGAAAAGGTGCTATATGAACGGCTGGTTCACCGACAAAAGCGCGATAGACATATGTGCCCCGACAAAACCGTGACGGACAAATGAGCGCCGACAAACCCGCTAACTGGTTTTCGACAAATGCGCGCTGACAAAATAGCCACGACAAAATCGCGAGAGAGGCCAAGAGAGTGGGACACGTACGTGCGCATCTTGTACACATTATGTGCTAAAGTTATAACTGTTATAACTGCTGATGGCACGCCGCGAACAAATAACTCAGTCGAGGGTTGGCATAACGCGTCATATACAAAGCGGAATTACCAGCAGTCAGGCAGCAAGCAAGTCTAAATATGCTCAACTATCAAGACGTCTTCCTACAATTCTTCCTACATTTGCAGGGCATGATGCCCTAGTGTGTGCTTGGTGTGTGGGTGTGTTTGTGTGTGTCCTGCGGTGGGTTGGCACCCTGCCCAGGATTGGTTCCTGCCTTGTGCCCTGTGTTGGCTGGGATTGGCTCCAGCAGACCCCCGTGACCCTATTCGGATTCAGCGGGTTAGAAAATGGATGGATGGATGGATGGATCTTAAGGACTATCTACGTGCCGTGCTAATGGCATGCCGCGTCTCATAATATTGACTTCTAAAATAAACATTATTATATATGCTTTAAACTAGTATTTCATGTTTAATGAAACTTTCGCAATTTTGAAGGCGCGATTTTGTCGGCGCGATTTTGACGTCGTGTTTTAATCGCGCTACAGTATTTTGTTGGCGCTCATATGTCTATCGCGCAAATGTTGGGTCACAGAACTATTACATGATCAACTGATTGTAAACAAATGTGAGTCCTTTTTGTGATCAAATATTTATTAAATAAATATGCAAATACAGATTAGTGCAAATCAAAAACTGAACCATAAAAAACATCATCATCAAGTAAAAGCACCCAGTTCACAGCATCCACTTTCAACCAAACCTATCCCACAGCCCAAGCAGGAGGAGATAAACTTGGAGGACAGAAGGCACAACTGAATACATATACAAACACATATCCACACAACCTGTGTGAACATCCAGCAACTGCACCCGTCCATGTGGCTTTAGACAAGTTGTACATAGGACAACCATTAGAGATACAGGGGCCAGGCCTTATCATTAATTCTTGCAGCAGATACTATAGTTCAAGTACCATAAGGCTGCAGCAAGAAGATTTCCAAAAACAGAAGGACTGAGAGTCTGGAAACTTCCCAACATGAAGCTAGGGCTAACTTTGTGACAAAAGTGCCCAATAAGAACAGGCTCTGCTGGAAACAGGATGCAGAAAGACTAAATAAGTAAAAGATATATACCCATATACCACAAAAAATGCCATATAGATTTTTTTTTGCATCCATCTATTCATCCATTCACAAATCCACTTAAACCAGTTGCAGATACCTTTCTCACCAACAGCAGATGTAAAATAAGAAGCAACACTGGGTGTGCAGCAGTCAAATGCAAGGCACATTAAAACATACACTCACAAACACATGGCCAGTTCAAAGATCCTTGTCAGTCTATATACAGGAAAAAAGGGTAAACCCACACAGAATTGGGGAGAATGAGCAAGCTGTACACAGACAAGGACTAGACCAAGTGTTGAACTGAGACTACCGGATTGTGAGGCAGCCAAGCTTGGTCCTTTTTTTTACCCTATATCCATAAAATATTTGCAGATCAGCTAAAATGCCGTCAACGGAATGGCCATTTGGGAAAGGAATAAAGGCAAAACAGGAAATGGCTGTGGCTGGTGCCAGAGATGTGACATATTTGCTTGTTTTCTCTACAGTCTGGAAATTGCTGAACTAGAAAAACTGTGATATGAACCCAACCTGACTCTGCTCACTAACACGTCCTATAAAAAGCTCTACAAACACCACATCAGACTGTTTCTGACAAGGTGGGAGATAATCCACTCATCTCATTTCTTACTGTATGTGTGATAATCAATTTTAACAGTGTGCTTGCATACTTTCATCTATACATTATGGCCTGTAAGGGTGCCACTGAGACCCAGACTTCAGACACAATTGAACAGATAAGTCCCAGGATCACAATAAATGTTTTTACTTAATACAAAAGCATTTTTCTGCAGGGTTTCTTTTCAGACTATCAGCACAAACAAATCCTTTCCTTCTTTCTCCTTCACTCCTCTCTAGCAAGTGTTGTCCTGCCCGACTCCCAACTGGAGTGGAGTGGAGGATTCTCATTTAACTCATGACCAGGGAGTACTTCTGGTGCTCAGTGTTTTGCCTCCAAGCAGCACTCACACAATATTTACATGTAGTCATTTGGTTAATGCTTTTATCCAAGGAGACTTGCATTTATGATACAATTGGTTACATTTCTTTTGTTTTTCCTGTTGGAGCACAGGCAGGTCAAGTGACTTGTTTCTGATCACACAATGTCAGTAGAGGGATTTGAACCCACAACCTCAGAGTTTAAGGCCGAAAGCCTTAACCCTTACACCAAACTGACTGCTATACAACAACTCCAAATGGTGAACCCCACAGAATCTGATAAGGCAGCCACATGGGACCACAATTCACATACTGAATTGTGGTGATCCATACTGGGGCTTACCAGATGGAATACTGCTGCCTGGTGTATGGGGGACACTCTGCCCATAGCTGGTAGTCACCCACTGTACTATCCATCCTCCATGGCTTCTGGGGTGGCAACCCTGGTACAGATGCTGTTGTAGTGTCCTTCTGTGTCCAGTCCTAGCATTGAAAGGGAATATGCGCCACTCTCCCGCTGACCATCCTTTATCATAGCCTTGTGACCTGGCAAGGAAGCAGGGTCCATTTCAGGCTAGGATGCCAATTCATCTCTCAGAACAGCTTTTACCACTTGAGATTTAAATGTGTTCATCTTTTCTGTGTTATTTTTACCAGTCATGTTCACAACTAGGGCAGCATGGTGGCGCAGTGGTAGCGCTGCTGCGTCGCAGTAAGGAGACCCAGGTTTGCTTCCTGGGTCCTCCCTGCGTGGAGTTTGCATATTCTCCCCGTGTCTGTGTGGGTTTCCTCCCACAGTCCAAAGACATGCAGTTTAGGTGGATTGATGATTCTAGATTGTGCTTGGTGGGTTGGCACCCTGCCTGGGATTGATTCCTGCCATGCATGCTGGGATTGGCTCTAGCAGACCCCTGTGACCCTGTTGTTAGGATTCAGCAGATTGGAAAATGGATGGATCTTCACAACTATCATTATAAATGATTCTTTCAAGCCAGCAAAAATTATCGGCATTTATAATATATTTAGCCATAGCATCTTCATCAATATTTTATTATAAAAGTGCCTGTTGTTTTCAGAGCGAGGTGTTCATCAGTTCACTTAAACATGGAGTTGCAGCATGAAGATGCACCCTAGTCAGCCACTTATATTGTCTATCCTATGAACCAGCACCTGCTCCTGGTAGACTCTGAAACCAGCAGTTTTTATTCTGAAGAGTTGCATACCTGGAAAATCACCCAATGAAACAACATTTTCCAACTAATATAACTGCAAAATAATCTTCAAATTTATGATTAGAACTATTTTATAACATTTAAATAAATTTTGAATCAGAAGAAATTATTTAAATAAATTTTGAACCAGAAGAAAAGGGCTTTTAAAGGCGGTGACCAGCCTGAGCTCAAGTGTGTGCAGAAGGAACTCCAAGTCCAGCCCAGGAGCAAGGAGCAGTACAGGAGAAAACTGGAGCAGAAGTTGCAGAATAACAGCATGAAGGAAGTGTGGGATGAGATGAAGATCATCACTGGCTGCAGCTCAAAGTTGGGGTGCCACCATTGAGAGAGACATGGAGAGAGCAAACCAAATGAATAACTTTTTTAACAGGTTTGACCACCCTACCCACTCTCACCTCAGGGTACTGCATCCTCCAACCATCCTTCTGCTAATACCAGCATAGGAGAGACATCCCCACCCACAATTACAGCAGCGCAGGTGAGCATAGAGCTGAGGAGACTTCATGCCAGCAAAACAGCGAGTCCAGATGGAGTATTGCAACGACTGTTAAAGGCCTGTGCACTGGAACTGGGGAGTCCTCTACAGCGCATCTTCAACCTGAGTCCCGAAGCTTTGGAAAATATCTTGTATCACCCCAGTCCCAAAGGTATCATGTCCTAGTGAGCTGAATGACTTCCGGCCTGTCACTCTGACGTCACATGTGATGAAGACCATGGAGCTGCTGCTGCTTCACCACCTGAGGCCACAGGTCCGCCACACCCTGGACCCTCTGCAGAAGGTGGGAGTGGAGGATGCCATCATCTATATGCTACACCAATCCCTCTCCCACTTGAACAGAGGCAGTGGTGCTGTAAGAATTATGTTTTTGGACTTCTCTAGCACCTTCAATACCATCCAACCTCTGTTCCTTAGGGACAAGCTGACAGAGATGGGAGTTGATTCACACCTGGTGGCATGGATCATGGACTATCTTACAGACAGACCTCAGTATGTGTGTCTCGGGAACTGCAGGTCAGACATTGTGGTCAGCAACACAGGAGCACCGCAGGGGATTGTACATTCTCCGGTCCTGCTCAGCCTATATACATTGGACTTCCAATACGATTCGGAGTCCTGCCACATGCAAAAGTTCGCTGACGACACTGCTATTGTGGGCTACATCAGGAGTGGGCAGGAGGAGCACAGGAAGCTAATCAAAGACTTTGTTAAATGGTGCGGCTCAAACCACTTACACCTGAACACCAGCAAGACCAAGGAACTGGTGGTGGATTTTAGGAGGCCCAGGCCCCTCAGAGGAAACTGTGTGCAGAGAGTACAGACCTATAAATACCTGGGAGTGCAGCTGGATGATAAATTGGACTGGACTGCCAATACTGATGCTCTGTGTAAGAAAGGGTCAGAGCCAACTATACTCCCTTAGAAGGCTGGTGTCCTTTAACACCTGCAATAAGATGCTGCAGATGTTCTACCAGACGGTTGTGGTGAGTGCCCTCTTCTACACGGTGGTGTGCTGGGGAGGCAGCATAAAGAAGAAGGACGCCTCACACCTGGACAAACTTGTGAGGAAGGCAGGCTCTATTGTAGGAATAAAGCTGGAAAGTTTAACATCTGTGGCAGAGCGACGGGCGCTGAGTAAGCTCCTGTCAATCATGGAGAATCCACTGCATCCACTGAACAGTGTCATCTCCAGGCAGAGGAGCAGCTTCAGTGACAGACTACTGTCACTGACCTGCTCCACTGACAGACTGAGGAGATCGTTCCTCCCCGACACTATGTGACTTTTCATTTCCACCTGGGGGTAAACGCTAATTTTGTTCAATGTTATTGTCTGTTTTTACCTGCATTTGTATTACTCTTTAATTTAATATTGTTTTTTGTATCAGTATGCTGCTGCTGGATTATGTGAATTTCCCCTTGGGATTAATGAAGTATCTATCTATCTATCTATCTATCTATCTATCTATCTATCTATCTATCTATCTATCTATCTATCTATCTATCTATCTATCTATCTATCTATCTATCTATCTATCTATCTATCTAAAAAATGTTACCCCTTTTGATGTTGTGAAAAGAATGAATTCAGAGATACTAGCTCTGCCCTCTGCTCGCTTCGCTCACCAACCCCTGTGTGGACGCCACTTCGCGGCTCTGCCGTTCACATATGGGGAAGCGGATGTACAATTTAAACAGATTGTTATTTTCATGGGAATTGTTACATATTCATAATAGACCTCACTATTTTACATTGCAGCAAGTAATTAACCATAGTAAAAAATAGTAGAACGTAATAAATTGAAAGAAAATTATTTTTAATGTTGCGTTAGAGGTATTCATTGAGATATATGTTTTCATTCTGTTTGGCTTTGAAATTAACAAGCAAATACTTTTTAAACTTACACTTTTACTGTAAAACTTCAGTAAAAATAATATTTGGAATTAACTTTTCGTCAATATCACATTGAATTGTGATTCCGTGTTTGGAGTTACATCGTGACAATGCAATGTATAACTGCCCGTGAGTGAATATCGTTTCTTTCTCTTTAATAAATAAACCAACTTTTTCGAATGTTTGCCCCTGTGATTTGTTAATTGTCATAGCAAAAGCTATTCTAATGGGAAACTGTAAATGTTTTAATACGAATGGCATATTAAGATCTCCTTTGGTGTCTAATGTTTTCCACAGAAGATGTACTACATTACTTTTCTTGTCAGAATTGTTTGACCAATTTTGAATACAACTAGTCTTGTCCTATTGCATAGCCCATCACTCATACATAAATTACGCAATAACATTACGATACGTCCTTCTTTCAACAGTAATTCTGCTGGTGGAAGAGCGTACAGTGTTAACAGTTGTAGATATTCTACGGGATATTTTAAGTTGTTGTTTTCATCTTCTGCACAAACACCACCAACTGTTTCAGCATAGTCTATTAATACGTATTTAACCAATTTGCCGTGTAACGAATCGATAATTTTCGCGTAAATTCATTTGACTTTATTGTTTCTCAGTGATAGGATTGCTTGTGTACTCATTTCTTCTGTTGATAACTCTTCAGAATGAAATTATTCATTAAGGAACATTTGGACATAATAAATTTTTTTTGGGAACTTAAAGTGAGGAAAACGTAAAAATTTATAAGAGCTGAGAGCACAGGAACTGTGTCTGACAAAACCATTCACATGAATGAGAGGTGAGAGGACTGTGGGTATGGGGCTGTTAACCAAAAATGGTTGAGAGGAGGGCAGGATTTGATAAAATCTCTTGGCAATAGTCTAGTTTCGCAGGACTTAAAAAAATTTCTTGGAAATACTATTTTTTTTTTTATACTAGAAAGATGTAGTTAATCTATAGGCTCCTGGACCTTTTGAACAGGACCTTCTAAGAAATTTAGTTGCATACCAATAGTTGTAATGTGCTTTATTTCCTTTAATTAAAAAAATGACGATCCCATGTATTTTCCAGAAAATTTATTTTAAAGTGATGAACGTTCATTAAAAGTATGCCATCCAACAATTTTAACATCTGATACTTTCAGCCAGAATAGTGTGACACAAAAATATAACAATAAAAATATAATATAAAAATATAACAAGTCCACGTTTGAATCAGCTACTCTTTTTTAAAAGTAAATTTGATTTTTCTAGTAAACAATTTCCACCTCATCTAGAAAACAGGTTTTGGATCATTAGGTCCCCCTACTAGAGAGTGTATTTCTATTTCTAAAGCAACTCTCTGTGGAACATGCTATTTTGTAAAATCTGTACTCTGCAAGGCAGGCTTTTCCATTAACAGCTTGTTTGAAATAGTCACGTCCAGGTAATATTGTTAGGTGATTCCTTTGTTATTTAACTCACAGTAACTGATATTCCCCTAAAAATACCTCCTTTTTAGCAAAATTATATTTTTGGTTACCCTTCAGTGTACTATAACTTATTTTTCAAAGAACATCATGCCTTATGGAACTACCACATGGTATCTAAGTAAACACCACTTTACTTCTTAGCACTATGTAAACACTGATTCCTCAGTCCTTGCAATTTTGCAGGTGTCAGCCCTAATACAAATTTTATTATCATAAACTGAAAAATCCCTAAAAACTTAAAAGGCAGTGATTTACTTGGCTGGTGGCTCCGTTAACCTAATATACTTTGAATTGTTAAAAATGCTATTGTACATTTTAGGCAATTTTATAATTTCCTAATTTCTTGGAAGTGTATGCTAATCAAAATGAGATTTATATTGATCCTGTCAAAGTCAATACAAAATCTCCACCCTCTTTCCTTGTAACTTGTATAATGGGTCTCTTTCCGATACTTTGGTACTCTCCTGAATCTTATGTTATTGACAATTTAATTCTTAGTTTTCTTACCAGGCACTCAATTAATGGTACAGTTTGGTAATATAATGGGAATATTGATAATATTGCTGATGTAACCTCTGTGTACATACTGTATATCAATAGTAAAAACTGAGCATTCTAAGTTCACAGGTAGATTGAGAGGGATGATAGAACTCCTCTTACTGCTCTTCAAATACTGTAAGTAGCAAATAATTGTTGATTAATGTTCATCTGTGTGTCATGAATTCATAAAATCATTTTCTCAAATGAGTGTACTGATTGCAGACCCCAAAATATGACTCCAATGCTATCTACAACCCAAAGACAATTCTGTTACACTGATGAGCTCTTCAGAATTGACTTGTTGGGAGTGATTGCATGTGTAAAACTGACTATGAATTCAGTATATTTAGTGTAACACAGAAGCAATCAATTGATATTTTGAACAACAGGGAACCATCTCAATCTATCTTCAAACATAAAAAATTTTAAATAGACCTAAGATGTATAAAAAAGTTTGTCTATTATCTATAAGTTCACTGATTTTAATGATTGTATTACAATGAGTAAATTATATCAGTAAAAGATACAATACAATACAATACAATACAATACAGTTTATTTTTGTATAGCGCAAAATCACACAGGAAGTGCCGCAATGGGCTTTAACAGGCCCTGCCTCTTGACAGCCCCCAGCCTTGACTCACTAAGAAGACAAGGAAAAACTCCAAAAAAAAACCTTGTAGGGAAAAATGGAAGAAACCTTGGGAAAGGCAGTTCAAAGAGAAACACCTTTCCAGGTAGGTTGGGCGTGCAGTGGGTGTCAAAAGAAGGGGGCCAATACAATACAATACACAGAACAGAACAAATCCTCAATACAGCATAAAAATAAAAACTTTAGAAGTACGGAGCAAAATTTTACAGTAGATTGTATCACATAATAAGATTTGGATATTTTTAGAGTCCTGGAGACCTAATCCATCAAGCTGCCTCCCCCATTTGGCCATTCCATGACTGAAACAGTGCTGGGCCAGCCAATCCGATGAAAGGACCCCTCTTTCCCATGATTCCTGCGATCCTCCATCAGGGATGACTCTACCATAGACAGGCAAACAACTTCTAGATACGTTATGTAATTCAAAAATAGATCAGATACCCCCTTTCCCACTCATCCACAAATCATAGAAAGAAGCGGAAGTTTTCTTCCATTGTGCTACAGTAGGCAGATTAATATTCTTCCAATTTTACTAAATAAGAGGACTTGCTAGAACTGCAGTGTAAATTATCAGAGTAGATTCTTTATTAACCACTGATGCCCCATAAGGTATTTCCCAAAACAAAGCTGTTACATGAAAAATTAATTCCAAAAATGTTCCAAATAATGCAATTCAGTGAGGTCTAACAACCTCATTGACAATTACAATCTTGACCTGGACACATTTTGACTATTCTGAGTCCATAAAAAACATCTGTGGAGATGTATGGAGCAGAAATGTGGCACTTCAATTTCTAGAGCTAGTTCAGTCAGTCAACCAGTCATTTCCTAACCTGCAGGGTCATGGGGGTCTGCTGGAGTCTATCCCAGCTAGCATAGGGTGAAGAATAGGGAAAAACAGTAAACAAACACCTCCACACACCAAGCACACACTAGGGCCAATTAAGAAACATCAGTTCACCTAATCTGCATAACCAAGCTACAGGGGATGCACAAACCACTGTGTTTCTTCATGCTGGTCCCAAGCCAGGATAAATGGGGAGGATTACATCAGGAAGGGCATCCTGTGTAAAATTTTGCCAAGTCAATACGCGGACAGCAATACAAATTTCCATACTGGATTGGTTGAGCCCCGAGTTAACAACAACCACCTCCACTACTGTTAGCTAACAGGGTGCTGGTGGAAATTGGGCTACTGTTGGTGGAAGAAGAAGGAGAAGAAGAGGGTGGAGATGTGTCCAGAGGCAGGAGGAGAAGTAGAAGGTAAAGAGAGTGGAACTGAGGGTAGGAAATTTGAATGTTGGCAGTATGACTGGTAAGGGAAGAGAGTTAGCTGATATGATGGAGAGAAAGAAGGTTGATATATTGTGCGTGCAAGAGACTAAATGGAAAGGGAGTAAGGAAAACTGGATTGGCGGTGGAATCAATATCATGGTGTGGATGGTAGCAGAAATGAGGTAGGGGTTACCCTGAAGGAGCAGTATGTCAAGAGTGTTTTGGAGGTGAAAAGAGTGCCAGGCAGAGTAATGATTATGAAGCTGGAAATTGGAGGTGTGATGATGAATGTTGTTAGTGCATATGCACCGCAAGTTGGGTGTGCAAGGGAGGAGAAAGAAGATTTTTGGAATGAGTTGGATGAAGTGATGAACAGTTTACCCAAGGGACAGAAAGTGGTGATTGGAGCAGATTTCAATGGACATATTGGTAAAAGGAACAGAGGAGACGAGGATGTGATGGGTAGGTATGGTGTCAAGGAGAGGAATGAAGAAGGTCAGATGACAGTGGATTTTGCCAAAAGAATGGACATGGCTGTGGTGAATACGTATTTTAAGAAGAGGGAGGAACATAGGGTGACGTACAAGAGTGGAGAAAGATGCACACGGGTCAATTACATCCTATGCAGAAGAGTCAATCTGAAGGAGGCTGAAGACTGCAAAGTGGTGGTAGGGGAAAGTATAGTTAAGCAGCATAGGATGGTGGTCTGCAGGATGACGTTGGAGATCAAGAAGAGGAAGAGAGTGAGGACAGAACCAAGAATCAAATGGTGGAAGTTGAAAAGGAAGACTGCAACGTTGAGTTTAGGGAGAAGGTGAGAAAGGAACTGGGTGGTAGTGAAGAGTTTCCAGACAGAAACTACAGCAGATGTAGTACGGGTAACAGCAAGAAGGGTGCTTGGCGTGACATCTGGACAGAGGAAGGAGGAAAAGTAAACCTGGTGATGGAATGGGGAAGTACAGGAGAGTATACAGAGGAAGAGGATGGCAAAGAAGAAGTGAGATAGTCAGAGAGATGTAGTAAGTCGACAAGAGTATTAGGAAATAAGGCGCAAGGTGAAGAGAGAGGTTGCGAAGGCTAAAGAAAAGGTGTGCGATGAGTTGCATGAGAGGTTGGACACTAAGAAGGGAGAAAAGGATCTGTACCGATTGGCTAGACAGAGGGACCGAGCTACTAAAGATGTGCAACAGGTTAGGGTGATAAAGGATAAAGATGGAAATGTACTCACAAGCGAGGAGAGTGTGTTGAGCAGATGGAAAGAGTACTTTGAAAGGCTGATGAATGAAGATAACAATAGAGAGAAGAGGTTGGATAATGTGGAGATAGTGAATCAGGAAGTGCAATGGATTAGCAAGGAGGAAGTAAGGGCAGCTATGAAGAGGATGAAAATTGGAAAGGCCGTTGGTCCAGATGAAATACCTGTGGAAGCATGAAGGTGTTTAGGAGAGATGGCAGTGGAGTTTTTAATCAGATTGTTTAATGGGATCTTGGAAAGTGAGAGGATGCCGGAGGAGTAGAGAATAAGTGTACTGGTGCCAATATTTAAGAATAAGGGGAATGTGCAGGACTGTAGTAGCTACAGGGGGATAAAATTGATGGGCCACAGCATGAAATTATGGGAAACAGTAGTGGAATCTAGGTTAAGAAGTGAGGTGATGATTAGTGAGCAGTAGTATAGTTTCATGCTATGAAAGAGCACCACAGATGCGATGTTTGCTCTGAGGATATTGATGGAGAAGTATAGAGAAGGCCATAAGGAGTTGCATTGCATCTTTGTGGACTTGGAGAAAGCATATGACAGGGTGCCTCGAGAGGAGTTGTGGTATTGTATGAAGATATATGGAGTGGCAGAGAAGTACGTAAGAGTTGTACAGAATATGTACGACGGATATGTGACAGAGGTGAGGTCTGTGGTAGGCGTGACGGATGCATTTAAGTTGGAGATGGGATTACATCAGGAATTGGCTCTGAGCCCTTTCTTATTTGCAATGGTGATGGACAGGTTGACAGATTAGACAGGAGTCCCCGTGGACTATGATGTTTGCTGATGACCTTGTGATAGTAGGGAGCAGGTTGAGGAGACCCTGGAGAGGTGGAGATATGCTCTAGAGATTAGAGGAATGAAGGTCAGTAGGAACAAGTCAGAATACATGTGTGTAAATGAGAGGGAGGTCAATGGAATGGTGAGGATGCAGGGAGTAGAGTTGGTGAAGGTGGATGAGTTTAAATACTTGGGATCAACAGTACAGAGTAATGGGGATTATAGAAGAGAGGTGAAAAAGAGGGTGCAGGCAGGGTGGAATGGGTCGAGTAGAGTGTCAGGTGTAATTTGTGACAAAGTATCAGCAAGAGTAAAAGGGAAGGTCTACAGGACAGTAGTGAGATCAGCTTTGTTATATGGGTTGGGGATGGTGACACTGACCAGAAAGCTGGAGGCGGCAGAGTTAAAGATGCTAAGATTTTCATTGGGTTTGACAAGGATGGACAGGATTATAAATGAGTACATTAGAGGATCAGCTCGTTGAAAAATTGGGAGACAAAGTCAGAGAGGCGAGATTGCGTTGCTTTGGTCATGTGCAGAGGAGAAATGCTGGGAGAAGGATGCTAAGTATAGAGCTGCCAGGGAAGAGGAAAAGAGGAAGGCCTAAGCAAAGGTTTATGGATTTGGTGAGAGAGGATATGCAGGTGATGGGTGTAACAGAACAAGATGTATAGGACAGAAAGATTTGGAAAAAGAAGATCAGCTGTGGAAACTACTAACAGGGACAGCTGAAAGAAGAAGAAGAATACACCTAACCTGCATGTCTGTGGATTGTGAAGGAGGACTTGAATCCTTTAGAAAATTAATTAAAATTTGACATTTATTTTCAAAAACTGTTTTTACAACTTCAAGAATAAAGAGTTCTATTACAGAAGTGTCTTAGTGTTATTTGTGCAACTCTGAACCCAATATTCCAGAGTGTGATGAGTTGGATTAGAATATATGAATGAAGAATATATTTTACTTACTTAGTTACTTTAATTCATTATCTGAAAATGTCACTGAAATGTTTTCATCCCAACACTACCTTAAGGTAAATATAAATCTAAGGTTTGCTGGCATTTGCCTCTGTTTTCATCTTTTGTCCACACTGCACAGACATTTTCAACTCACAAAAAGAAATGCTTCTGAAAATGCTATCATGTGCTGGACACTTTAAAAAATGCCAGCACAGCATTGCAGGGAGTATGTGTTGAAAATAAAGATTTCTGAAAATGTTGATTCCATTGTGCTGTGGTTGTTTCATGCTTATTATGTGGCTCTTCCTTGATTGGATCCTGCTCAATACAACATCCCCTGACTGGTCACTCTTCACAGAAGAAAAACATATTGCAACATAGTGGGCAATGAAACGTTGCTTTCCACTGTACATGTTGTGTTGCTTAGACATCATGGTCAAGGAACTACTCCCATTGCATGATAGAGTCACCTGTCATATATGTTCTCAAACTGTATGTGCACATTTGGTCTGATTGACATGACAAAAATTCTTCTGATATGCAACAGGACAATCATGAGAGGCAATCAGTCATTGCATCCACTCTCATACTGCATGTGAAATGATAGTCAATGAAATTGGAATTTTGGATAACTCAGAAAATCAGTCTGAGACAAACTGGCTTTACAATCGTGCCAAAATTGCATAATACGTGCTTGGTTCGAGACATCTGCATGAAAGCCCATGTATGATTACATCACCTTTGATGTCGGCTGTTTCGGTATGAATGAAAATCTCTTTTGTAAACAATGCAAAAGTACTGGTGTGAAAAGAGATCACTTCTGCTTAAAAACACTATTTTTAAATGGAAAACTAGCAGTGTGGATGTAGTGTATGTTTCACATAATAAAAGAAATGAAAAGAAAGTAAAATATTATTTCTCTGGAAAGCTAGAAAGATAGATTACAAACCATAAGACCTGGAGATGGTGTAGCGGTGCTACATGATTAACGTTGTTGTAAATGTATTGTGCTGAGATGTGTGTTTCGTAGCATTGTCTCTTTTATGTAGTCTACGGTGCATCTGTGTAAATGTTGTTCCCCAGGAAACAAAGGGGGAAAGGAGAACGCTGCAGGACCTTCTCAAGGTAATTTTCCTGTCCACCCATTGTCCATCCATTTTTTTCTTATTTAAAAGAGAGGATGGAGAGAAGGAAAGGAAATAGAGGGGGAAAAGGAGAGAAACCAGAAAACAACGCAGAAAAGCATCAAGAAACAGAGAAACGCTGATCCGGGTCGTCACACACCTTTTCACAGCTTGCTGCTCTCAACACCAGACCTGTAATGATCTTGCCATTCTCACAAAACCCCAGGGTTTGACATCCAATGCTGCAAAGACAATTACACAGTTTGTAATAGATCATAACTTATTAGACCCCTGGAGATTTCTAAACCCAAATCCAATAGCAAATTCCTTCTACTCACCAGTGCATCATTGCTACTTAAGAATTGATTATTTCTTTGTAGATAACAATTTCTTGCCTACGATTACATCTTGTAAGTACAATGTTATTGTTATTTCCCACCATACCCCTTTGATTTTGGAGCTAAAATCATTATGCCCCACACACTCATCTTGCAGATGGCATCTAAATCCACTTTTATTAGCAGACGAGAACTGTACAGAATTTATATCCAAGCAAATCAATATTTTTTTTAGAAACAAATACATCCTCGGAGGTTTCTGCAAGAATACTCTGGGAAACCCTGAAGGCTTTCTTAATGGGACAGATTATCTCATATCTGTCCCACAGAAATAAATTGGAAACCAAGAAGGTGCCAGAGCTAATCAGTGAAATTACTAGAATAGACCAAGAATATGTCAGGTGTCCAAGTACTTCATATGAAAAGGCATAACTCAACCTCTTAACAACTAAAGAAACTGAACAACTCATATTTAAATCAATGGCCGGCTTATCACAGTTATGTTACTAATGGGATGAAGAACATTATGGCAGCTGGAGCCAACTCAGACTATCACATTTGGTGGCAGCAGTGGGATGAGCCAGCGGTAGTGGGTAACGAAGACTGACTTTTTTAAAAACAACCCACATACCCTAGCCTGTATGGACCTGTTAGAATAACTGAGCTTTTAATAGAATTAATATTTATTGTCTAATGGTTGTTTTTTAAAAGTTTTTACTCTTTTTAATGTTCCGTTTTTAAGGAGAGCATAGCGTCGTGTGGGATTTTAACAGTGCTTTTAGGGCAGTGAAGAGGGCCATGCTACGGTCCTGGTCCACCAGTTAGTCTGATTGTGTATCTCTTCCATGGAACTAGCAGCTTATTCTGGTCTCATCCCACCAACAGAGCTCTTGCCTCAGACTTTCCTCTCATCTGCAAGTTAATCAGACTGGAAAAAACAGGGCAGCTTAACAACTTCAAAGTGAGATGACTTCCCAGGGCCATTGATGCTAGTCACAGCCCTGGGGTTGTATGCGTAGAACTCCCTCTGGGTTTGTTGTTCTCAACTAACATATAAAAGAGTAGTCTGCTGTTCCCAGTGGTCTTCCAGTGACCTCCAATAAAGTTTTATGTTATTGAATGTGAAGCTCCCATTACTGCCCTCCATAAACTTGCCACTAGCTTGTTAATACCTCATTCCATTATCAAAGAAATTCATTTTCTTAACACTTGGGCTTTGTATTATCCTATGACTACTTGGTACAACGTCCAGCTTGATGTGACTTGTGCCTTTACTCAGTTTCTTCTTACAATATGTTAAATTTGTTGAGATGTGTAGTGTGATGTATCTCAATAATTCTGCTTGTGTTACAATTCTGTTTGCACAAATCCAGTGTTCAAATATGTCTTCAAGCTATAAATCATTTAGGCATCTGTTGTAATGTTACTGAATTGTAACAAAACTGCAGTATAAAATGTATTCAAAAATAGAGCCCATCTTGTACTGTATATCTCTGTTGTAAGCATTTAACTGACTGTTGATTTTTAATGATCCGTAAAACTCCAAATGGATACATTGCTTTTTTCTTCCAGTTACACTATTTTGCCAATACCACTTTTATAAATATGGCAGCAGTTCATGGCCTACTACACAGCAATTTTCCTCTATGAGACAAAATTTCTGGGAAACAGAAGGCAGTTTGTTAGTTGTAGACTTTGTAGTAAAACACACTGATTTAGTCTGATAGAAATTATTAAGTCATATTCTAGCCATTTACTTTACTCCATTAATTATTTTACATTATTACTGCCTTCCTATTCCTGCAGGAACACAAGCAAAACCACTGTTAAGGGAATTTTAAAAATCTATCTAATCAAACCAGAGGCTCAGAGTATTAAACAAATCTCAGAGGGGTTAGCAGAAGTCCAGGAAGTCCTTTCCCAGTCGATCAGGCTAAGATGACCCTTATTGGACTACATCAATTGAAAAACCAACTTAATTTGGAATGGTGAAAGCAGATGAGTATTATGGGATTGTTAGTTAGTCAATCTTAAAGGGTCAGGAATTCTACCTGAGGTGTTGCTCTGGGCAATCTAAGAACAAAAGTAGAAGTAAAACATTAGACTCTGATAATCAAAGATTAAATATCCTCATAGTCAGAGACTTGAAGGATTAAAAATGTACCCAACATGGCTCTATTTATTCTGCCCTTGGTGCCCTATTGTTGGTTTGCCAAAACTCTCCCATGTGATCACAATCATGAGGTTAAAAGGTGACAGTGTACAGCAGAGGTGCATTGTTTAAGAATTTTGAGATATTAACTTAAAATATGGGATTTGTTTGGTAGATTTTGTTTTGCTATTGTGTCATTCTGCTAAAATAATTATTTATATAAATGGAAGAGATATTAAGTGAGCTAATATAACTAAAATCAGTCATCATTAAAGGAATACTCCACCCAAAAATTATATTTCTTATAGGTAACATACCCCACATGTTTTGTACAGAGCCCCTGTGGGAACATGGTGTAATTTTTTTCTAGGAAACAACCTGGTGTATACCACTTACTATCTCATGCCCACTAGCTATTATAGCCTGCACACCAGATACTTGTAAGGTTGCATCAGCTAAAATAGCATGTGCCCTGCATACATTCAGACGATCACCAAATACCATTGCATACAATGGTATATAATTTTCTGTGAATAAAATATATTGCTTAACAGTTTGATGTTGCACACACACTTAAACTTCATAGAAATGGATATTCGCAAGTTTATAAAAGTAGACTATGCATTAAAAACAAAGTTATTGGATACGCGAAGCAGCAGTGCTAACCAATTCCCTAATGTGTAGTAAAAGGTAATTACATTAATTGGCTATCTACTTGCAGCTACTTACTAGCTCATAACCAGATTTTTACTTGCACAAGTTACAAAATGAATTCCACTTTCACATTTTGATTGAATTTGAATTTTGCCCAGTCCAATGAGGGTATACTAGTGTAATTCTGTGGTAAACTTGGCACAATTGATTATCTACACCAACGGACTGTGGGATGGGGTAATCACCTTGGCCCTGATGAGTGCAAACCAAAAAAGAAGTAAAAGCAGGAAAAACACCACCACCAAGAAGACCCATGCAGTGCGATGCAGCACTGTAGTCTTAAGAAACTAAATGGTATACATATTGGGTGTGACAGCTCCTGAAATAACCATGTTGTATTGATGATTTGCCACATACATTAATTTTTTCTCTGCTTTAGGCACATTAAAAAATATTTAAGAATGTTAAAGACAATAATGACTGAATGAAAATGTATCATTTGCTGGACTTGCTGGCATTTAGTATTTGCTGTATTCTGCCCCATGGGGTATAAATAAGAAGATAGGAGGTGGTGTCATCCAACAGGGAGAGTGAAGCACAATAGCATCCAGTGCTAGCTGTAATTGGAGCCACAGTCCCAGGTACAAGTGTATTTAGGTTGCAGGTTGTGTCTCCTTCCAAGCCAGGTGAGATCAAGGAAAAGTGAAAAAAAGCTTGGTTAGAGAACACATCTGTGCGTCTTTGTAACAAAGAATCTGGGAATGTTTTAGGATTAGCTCCCTCTAAAACTATTCCAAAATAAATCAAGCCCCAAAAAGGCATAATGATTAGTTTGCTTTGACATTTCTCCCAAACACACCTTTCCCGTAATTCTGAACTGCCATATGTTGTTCTGGAATAGAGGGATTGCTAACATCAACCCTATGGTCATATCTATTATTATAAAACTTGCATCACATATACATGTAAAAATGGCTGCAATAACAACTACTGCCAGACAAGATTTGACTGAAATAACTTGAACATCAGATTGAATATTGACCATATTGATTGAAAATGAATTCTGTAGGAATGATTACCTAAAACCACTATAATAGGAACAGTAACATGTTGTGGTTCAGTTTTCAGTTTGTTTAATTCATAAGAAGTGTGCCTTTCAAGGTGATGAAAATGCTGAAGAAGGTCTACCATTACTGCCCACAGTAATGAAATTATAATTTAGTTTCATGCACTTACTACTGCATGCCACCAGAATGGCAGCAATTCACTTGACTCTCACTGTTTTCAATGCAGTCCTGGATTGGACCTACCCAGGCCTTGTGTATCACCCAGCAACTACCTTTTATCAGTGTTACTTACGCCAAGAGAAAATTACTGTACAAGGTATGAGAATTATGGTAGTTTTCTGTAGATGATTAGATGGAAAATCCACAGGTGACAGTAAAAGCATTTTTATGGTTTCTTCATTTACAGTGGACTGAGCTGAAAAGTTTGTTTTTATGCAATTGTGGGAATTGTACATTAAAAACAGCTTAAGAGACAAAGCATGAAGAGATGCTGTAACATGGAGTTAAATTAAAATTATGGGAATTGTAGATAATAGGGATCACACACAGCCAACTCTGAAACCAAAATAAATGGCAATAAAGATTAAGTTACATAAAAACAAACTTGTTTATATTAACCAAGTAAAAACAAAAAGGGGAATAATTACACAATGAGTAGATAAGTACACAAAATCAACACAAAAAAAAAACTAATACTGTAGTTACTTTGGGTTTTACTTTGTACAATGATTTTCCCACTCCGGCTCATGGGATGGCATGCTTACTTCCCATTAAGAATCACTTACATCACTCCTTCCTTACTTTCCATACCAATTTCTCTCATGGTCTGTCCTCCCTTCCCTTTTACCAGATGAGCTCTCACCTTTCACTCAAATCCCGACTCAGTTCAACTAGAATTGGCCTGGGAGCACTTTTAAGCCCCTGTCATAAACTACATCTGGGAGAATCCCAGACATACCCTAACTTTCAGGATTTAGGAATAGCCCAGGAAATTCTTTGGTTCTTTCTCCTAGACACTGACTACTGGGCCCAAGTGACCCTACAAATCTGGATTGCTATTCTCAATTAAGGACAAAGCCAACTGTGAGTGGCCTTAAAAAATGTTCGTTAGACATATATAAGACATTGGGGATTCCTACTTTAACCTAACCGGATTGGGGGATTTCATCTGTAGTCTATACCCCCCTTTGTCCTTCCTTTATAATATCACCCTGGAAATATATACTTCTTGGTTCTCCCTGAGCATTAAGGAATACAAAATTCCTAGTGGCAAAATTAAAAAAGTACCAATGCAACCAAACAAGTCCCTGTTACAACTTTATAGTCTATTTGGGCACCTGTGGCCCTACTGCCATCCTGAACTATTTTTATTGTGGTTCTTCCTGGGCAGTGTGGTGGTTTTGAGGCTAGGGATCTACGCTGGCAATTGGAGGGTTGTCAGTCAGAATCCTGTAAACCCTGTACCTTTCAACCCTTGAGTAAGGCCCTTAATCTGCAATTGCTTCATCCTGGGTATGGCGTTAATCAGCATCCAGTCCTGCAAGCAGGTCCTCCGACTTACAGGGAAAACTTGAGGGTTGATGGCAGGATTGGCACTCCAGCCACCGTAAAGAAAACCTCACCCTGTTCCAGTGTTGTGTTAAGGTGTCACCTGCCACACTTCATTCCCAATCCAGGTGGTTCGTCATGTGGTGGATGTGGCAACATGCTGTAATCAGCGCATGCTCCCAAACTCTCTTTCCTCTTCCTGGGCCCTGCTTCATTCCACAAACATGAACAAAAGTACTATCTAAGAACCCTTGTTATCAAACCAGGTCGAATGATAATTTAAATACATAAAATAATGTGTCCATAAATTTTCTGAGAGATGATAGGCAGATACATACAATGAAACAATACAATGAAGAAATGAGTTGTTCTCATAGAGTGCTAGCCAAAGTACTGGGTTTTTCCAGTGTATACTTGCAGAACTGGTTAAGGAGAGAAAGCAAAGGTTTTTTGTATGATTTTAAATGGTGAACCTGTTGTCATTACTGGCTGTCCTGTCACCCACACTGCCTACCTATCAATATCTATGCTCTTGCGAGCCAACAATTTGTCTGATTGGATTCCAGAACTGCAGTAACTCCTTGCTGGGTTGTAACCACTACCACTCATTCTTTTATATCAAAATGGATAGTATGTAGTGCTTAAATTATGAAAAAAGACAACAAAGAAGGAGTTAAACAACCACCATTGGATTCTCATTTGTGCTGTGCTGCACTTCCACTCTTCATAAAGCCTCACCCAACACCCCCCTGTTAAAAATAACACATAATACTCCTTTTTATATTACAGTAGATAGAAGCAGCACACAGCTTTGCCCAGGTAAGTAATGTTAAGCTCTGGTTATTCTGTCTGCTAGTCTGGCTTCAGTCTGTTTGGATGTTTCACTTGCTCTTGAATATTGGATTTCAGGTAGTCTGTCTTTTCTGTGTAGTCCTACAGTGCAGTTAAGCAAAATGTGGTATAGGGAACAGATATACAGACAGACACACATTCTGTTATATATATATATATATATATATATATATATATATATATATATATATATATATATATATATATATATATATATATATATATATACACAGTATATATATGGATGGCCGGCCGTTCATCTCAGCCAATACCCCCACACCGCCAGGTGGAGCCCTCCCTGCAGCATGGAGGTGCCCCGAATGCCAGCAGGGAATTATGGACGTTGGAGTTTTCCTTTACCATGGGGGCCACTAGAAGGCACTGCAGGGAGGAGCAGTGACTATTTTCCCTAAGCGCTGTAAGTGTTTCCGGGGTAAAGAAAAAGGATTTTATCTGACCTGGAAGTATTCCTAGTCACATGGACAGAGAGGGAAAAACACTTCTGGGACAAGGACTATAAAAGACTGAAGGAGACACCAGAGCGTTGAGCTGAGCTGGGTGGTAGGAAGGCAACGCGTCTGGGAGTGGTGGATTGTATTGTATTAGTGATTATTGGTTTATTCTATGAGTATAGGGAAGGAGAGGGTGCTTTGTGCACTGTGGCATATAAATAAAATCAACTATTGGACTTTTATCTGGTGTCTGGAGTCTTGCACAGGGGTTCAAGGGAGCAATAGTGCCCCCTACCTGTCACAATAGATTATTAGGTGTTATTGTCTTTTTGTCACAATTGAAGTGATTTACATCACCAATTACTTTTGCCAAAATTCATGTCAATGAAAACAATACAAATCTATTCAAATTGAACTGCTTGCTCTAGATCAGGGGTTTCTAATATGTCATTTTTAAAAATGTTTAATGCCAGTTGTTCTCATTTCTGCCCCTCCTCCCTGTGGCTTCTTCATGACAGGTAGGTTGTTACAAGTGATTGCACTGAAATTTGTCCAGGCTGTAACCATTACAATTAAAACTATCCAGAGGCCATTCATTTAAATTCTTAGGTAGCAGTGTGTAGAAGACCAGAACATTCATTCCCTAAATGACGCCTTGTATAGACATCAAAATAGCAACCTAAAAATGAATTCAGCAGGAGTTCTGCAAAATGAGTGCAGATAGTAAAAAGCCAAAAATTTGTGGGAACAAGCTATTTGTTTTTCACAGTGTCATATTACAAATGTGTTTGTCTGATCTGTGAGACGTGCACGGCTATTTTGAAGAAAAGAAAAACATGGAAAGGCATTTTCAAGCACTTCACCAAAACTATGTTAGTGATTTCCCTGACAAAAGTGAGCTCAGTAACAAAAAAAAAAGGTGAAAGAACTGAACTCTAAGTTAATCAGTCAACAGTCACTTTTCACAGAAACAGTCTCAAAAGCAAAAGTAGCCACGGAAGCATCATTCCAGGTGAGTCATATTATTGTCAAACGTAAAACCCTTTCAAGGCGGAGAAATTAAATACATTTATCGAGGCAGCAGACTCATTGTTTCAGGATTTTAAGAACAAATCTGAAATAGTGTCCACAATTAAATCCATTTAGTTATGGAAAAATTCACTTATGCTGCATTGTGAGGTAACGGCTGAAGATCTGATGCCACAACTTTGAAAGGACATAACATACTTTGAGAATTTCTCACTCCAGTTAGATAAATCAATGGATCTAAGCGATATAGTAGAATTATGCATCTTTATTAGGATGGAATTTAAAGACAATGCAGCAAACCACTAATAATTTTACCAATTAAAGAACACACTAGGAGTTAAGATATTTTTTGGATGTTCAAGGACTGTCCCAGTTGATGCATTTCTGAATGCAAGGAGGTGGACACTTCCTTAATTATCATTACATCATAATTCAGCAAACGCTACGCGCAAAAATGCTGAACACGAAAGAATCATGGCTGAGTCAATGAAAATTATCTGTTCTATTCGAGCAAACTCTTCAAAGACAGCTGTTTTGTGTTTAGCTGGAAGATGTTATTAGAAAGCACACGGAATCGTTTACTGCATGCTGTTGTTAGGTGGTAGCAAATTCTTGCAGACATGTAGAGAGCTGTATCTTGTTACAAACATTTCTAATACAAACAATCTGAGAACAAGTAATGGCTCTTAAATGTGACATTTCTAACTGATCATGTTAAATGACCTAACTTTAGAGCTCTAGCGTAAAGAGAAAACCGTAGTTGACATAATCAGCTTGTTTAATGCTTTCAAGTGAAAAATACAATTACTCTTCTCAAATCTGCAGTGTCACAAATTGGGGAACTTCCAAAACATTGCCTCTGAGCTAGAAAAACAGGGAAAAGAATCTTTACTTAGAGCGATACACGATACAGAATCAAAACGTCTGGTCAGACTTTGAAAAATAGTTTTAAGACTTTGCTTTACTTGAGCATATCATCACCTTCATGTACTTTCCATTTGGAGATGACACTGAGGTTAATTCTCTGGCCTCAGAAATTGTATCATGGTTTCATATTGATTCATCAGTGTTGGAGGATCAGATTATGTCACTGCAAGCTGACATTAAAGTGAAGTTCAGAGCCACCTGTTTCACTACATTTTTCATCTCAACTTATTTCAGTGAATCAGCCTTTTCCCACATGAAGATTATTAAGTCCAAATACCACTTCACCCTGACTGGTGACCATTTGGTGGCCTCGATACCAGCAGCTACTACCCTGGTTATGTACATCTGACTGATTCCATGCATTCCAAGTCATCAGGAGTTTTTGGAATTTGTAAATTATGTTGAGCTGATCATTGTAAAAGTAGATTTTGAGCCAAGAAAGACTATGCCCCCCTGCTCAAGATGAACCAGACAAAAAAAAATATTTTTAAAGTTTCAAATGCACTTCAAGTTTATAACAAGTAAGGCACTTTTAAAGGCCTTTGTAAAATCTCAAAATGTGTAAAATCTTTTAATAAGTAATCGGTAATGATTACCAAAGCCCACACCCCAAAACACATATTCCAATGATGATGGCAATGGACTATTTTTATACATAAGTACACTAAAATGAAAACAAAAACTTTTCCAAAAACAGGAAAGAAACTGTGAGTCTCTGTTAGAGATGGATGATATTCATGAAGAAGCTATGAGCGAGTAGCAACCAGATAATTAAAGGCTATTTATCATTGTAGAAGTTGATAGCAGCTTACAGTGATAAATCAGTTATAAAGTCTACTGATTGATGGAATCACAGTATCCATGAGGAAGGCAAGGAATCTGGAGACCAACAGCCTGCAGTGCTGGCAGCAGTATAACATAATGATGATAATCTGGAATAGCCTGCCAATAGGAATTCGCCAGGCTGATACAGTAGAGCACTTTAAAACACTGCTGAAAACACATTACTTTAACATGGCCTTTTTATAACTTCATTTTAATTTTAATTTAACTTAATCCTGATACTCTATATGTTCAATTTCCTCAAAATAACTATTCATGGTGGCTCTAAAATCGGTACTGACCCCTACTCTCTTTTCTGTTTTTTTTTCCGGTTTATTTGTGGTGGTGGCCTGAGCCACCTCCACCTACTCAAAGCTTCATGATGCTCCAACAATGATGGACGGATTAAAAGGCAGAAGTCTACGTGACCATCATCATCATCAAGCCCTTCCGTGAGAATCCTAAATCCAAAGAGGACTGTTTCATTTATGTTAGGTGGAATGCCCAGAGGGGACTGGGCGGTCTCATGGTCTGAAATCCCTACAGATTTTATTTTTTCTCCAGCCGTCTGGAGTTTTTTTGTTTTTTCTGTCCCCCCTGGCCATTGAACCTTACTCTTATTCGATGTTAATGTTGATTTATTTTGTTTTATAATTGTGTCTTTCATTTTTCTATTCTTTAATATGTAAAGCACTTTGAGCTACTGTTTGTATGAAAATGTGCTATATAAATAAATGTTGTTGTTGTTGTTGATAATATCCTTACATAAAAGTATACTGCCTCTGTATAAGCATGGCAATATATGACAAGTAGTATCTAAACATCTGTAGATAGCACTTATTACAAAGTTAATAATCAAAAAGTGCATCTCCAAAGAAGAAGTGCAAGTTCTAAAATTAAGGAAACCAACAAAACAACTAGATCTGTGAACTTCTACCTTAGGAGAAAACAGGACTTCAAACAAAAAAACAGCTCAAAAATGGTTCAGGAAATATGGAGCCAGTGGAAAAGCTGTTTGCTGATGTAGTATTAATTGCAAAAATAGAGCAAATTTTGTTAACTAAAACTAAGGGCTTGCTGACCTCGATCCAAAATAGGAGGAATTAACGCTAAAGGATTACCAGTTGATCACAATGACCTTATATGCGGCTTTGTTTAGTTTATTCCCTAGCAATACATGCTGCATCAGATCTCTATAATCACATGACAAGATGTGATTTGATATATGACTGGTTGAGGATGTGATAATTTATTTCCATGGTTCCTTTAACTACAAGCTATGATTCTTTGTGGATTTAATTTTATTTTATGTGCAATTATTTTAGTCTTTCTATAGGTTTCTAGGATTTGGAGACATGCTAAATTCAATTATGA
The DNA here is from genome assembly GCF_016835505.1 of Polypterus senegalus. NCBI lineage: Eukaryota > Metazoa > Chordata > Cladistia > Polypteriformes > Polypteridae > Polypterus > Polypterus senegalus. The sequence goes on from NC_053154.1 coordinate 169,637,289, forward strand.
TCTTTGGTTTTATCTTGTTTTATTTTAAATGTGTTAATCCCATTTTAAGATTATATTTTTCTTATCTCAACTCCTCATGTTGCCTTTTAAGGGTGTTGCCATTTTGGGACTGAGATTTTTACTATTCCATGCAGAAGTGGCCCAAAGTAATGCTCATTTAGATCACTATGAGACACAAGATCAAGGTTGTAACTCAAATTTCATTCATTATTGTCTTAGAAGTACATTGTGTTGGGTAGCACCAGAAAAGAAGAAAGCTGGGAGAATGAAGAAGGGCTTTGGAAGATAGAGGACTGAAAAAACAATTGGAAGAAGACAGTATATATGAGGTTTAATGATGATCAGGATTAAGAAGTTAGCCTGCAGGGTGAGTTTTTAAAAAAATTTAAATATCTATGATCAATGGTAACCAGAGATGGAGAATTAGATGCAGAAATAACCCATAGAGTGTGAATGGAACAATTGGAAAAAGATATCAGGAGTATTGTGTGATCAAAGAATTAAAGAGAAGGTTAAAGGTGAGGTTTTTAAGACAGTGGTAAGACCAGCAATGATGTAAAGAGCTGAGACACGGGCAATAAAAGGAGCACAAGAGAAGTTAGACGTGGCATAAGTGAAAGTGTTGAGATGGATGTGTGGAGTTACAAAAAAGGACAGAATAAGAAATGAGACAATCAACGGTACAACAATATTGGGAAAGATATCTAAGAAAGTACAAGAATGTAGATTGAAGTGGTGTGGACATGTGATAAGGAGAGAAAATTAATATGTGGAAAAAACAGTGAGTTCTGTTTTGTAGTAGAGTGTTCTTGTAGTTTAAGCCTTCTTTTAGGTGAAATTGCATGGACAAAACTGGCAGAATATCATGACAAATAAAATTATTCTTGCTTACTCATCTTCCATGTGTTATATCTGTCTGCCTGGAAACATTTTTTTTTTCATTATCTTTCTGATCCTTATCATTCTTGACTCTCATAGATAAACTATTTTGTCATCATCTCTAGGTGTGTTGTTTTTTTGCCTTTAATAATAACATGCTTTTCCAAATACAATGTGAATGTTGCCAATGGGTTCTCACATGGAGAGCAGGTAAAGCCTTTTATAGATATGGACCCTGGATGAAAAGAATAGGACATAATTATGTAAGGCACATTTATAAGATAATAATATAGAAAGCAGAAAGCAAGATCAAATTGTAATATGAATATGAAGCTAGGATTTGGTAAATAACAATTCAGAACTAGAACTCTCTGCTTTTTCAAAAAACGACACCAAGACTAAGGAAAGTACTTTTTCATATGTAAACTAAATGTCATGTAAAATGACTGTAAATATTAAAATATTTAATAAAATCATCACAGAGCAGTGATTGTCAATCTGTTGAACACGTACCACTAGTAACAAATGAGGAGACACAGAAAAAACAGTTGGAAGCTGGAAATAGAGATGAAAGCAAAAAGAGAGAAAGACAAAGAAAAAAAAATCTGTGCTAGAAAAACAGAGAAGCTGTCACAATGGCAGTTATGTTTCTGCCTGGAGGGTGTAAGGATTTCCTCTTAGTGCACTGGAAAGGATGCTGCCTGTGACGCCATGATGAACAATGCATGAGCGATTACTGGCCAGAACGCCGAACCATTGAATGGGGGAAGCCGAGGATTGATGTAATGAGAGCTCACTTGTTATGCACAAGTAGATTTTTACAGAAATTATTTCATTTAATAATATGCAAAAAAAGTGTTTGGGACATTGTGTTGCACATGATTGGGGCTTCACACTTCCGTTAAGCAACACAAGTATTTTGAAATTCTTTCATGGACATTTTGATGTTGTTTGTTGTTGTTGAAATGAGTTCTCTTTCAATCCCATTATATCATATATAATTCTGTTAATTATGTTTGCCATGAAAACATGAGATTAAAAATTTGTGCAAGGAATCAGTACAAATAAGGCAAGGTGAGTAAGAAATATGAAAATGTAGTTTCCTCTTTACATTAAACTGAAATTGTATGTCAGATTGGAGTTATTCTTACCCTTACTTTGATACTGTATCATATGCAACTGCAGGGTCTGATGGTCAGTTCATGGTCAACCGTTACTGTGTGTTATTTCCATGTACCTTATGCCAGCAAAAGATTGTAGTCCATGTTTGGCAAGTGCATGTTCTTATTTTGGAAACAAAGACCCTGAGAAATGTATAAAGCTTTGGCAACTGCCCTGAACATTAGAGCTCTCCTATGAACAGATGGAAGACATCACTCTTGCCTGAACCTAGGAAACATGCCTCCCGCACTCTCTGGAAGTAGGCCAGAGCCGACTACAGGATCTCCACAACTGCACAGTTTTGCCAGCAGCTCTCCTTTGAAAATTGTATTGTATTCTCCTTCAAAAATTGTAATGGTGTCCAGCTAATATAAAAAGAAGATAAGTGTATCCTTTCTTTAGCGTTATTTTTTTCTTACTTCATCTTATACCATTTCACTAGGGAAGGTTATAATAATTAAATATTAATGAAATATATATATTTTAACCAACTGCACTAGTTCATATTCATAAATTTGGTTTTTTAATAATAATACATTATAGTTTATTCACAAAAGGTTTATTCACAAAAGTTTATTCACAAAGTATTTAAATTCTGGCAGTTCTAAAAAGTGTGAGAAAGATTTGAAAAAAAAAGTACATGGAGATTAACCCTAATTTGAATTGTGACTTGTCCCCATAATATTACTCTCCTCTCACCTGCTGAAATCCCCCCCATTCCCCGAAAACCAATCAAATGCCCCCATTTGCTGATTCCCTGGGGGAAACCCTCCCTATCTGCTCTGAAATTGCAGTTTTTTTGATAATTAAAAGTACAGAAATTCTTTGATAGTGAAACCACACTTTGTTCATACATTAAAATAAATTTGTGTATATAACAAAAGTTAAAATACACACATACAAACATCATCCATAATATCTTATTTAACCCTTTAAATACAATATTTGTGGGTGAATAAAAAATATATGTTTTAATTTTACCAAATAAGCGTTTAATAGCACTTAAAAATTTAAGACTAAAAAACAGTTAAATTCCATGGGTAGTAAGTACCCCAAATCACAAAGATGAGAACCACTGATCTAGAGAATATTGACATGTTGTTTTAGTGGTTATAATTGGTACTGTTGTCTATTAATATTTTGAGGTTCACATCTGTTGTGGTGTGAAATTTTATATATAGGTTGAGAAAAGCCAAGCAAAATGACACCTTTTATTGGCTAACTAAAAAGATTACAGTATGCAAGCTTTCGAGGCAACTCAGGCCCCTTCTTCAGGCAAGATGTAATCAAGAAAAAGGGGCCTGAGTTGCCTCGAAAGCTTGCATACTGTAATCTTTTTAGTTAGCCAATAAAAGGTGTCATTTTGCTTGGCTTTTTTCTACATTCATAATGGCTAACACGGTACAACAACCTAGTACTACATATATAGGTTGATAAATATTTTGTATGTCTTTATTTGTATGGTTAAGAACCCCTACCCTCTTTCAGGACTAAGTCTCTTTGTAATTTTTCAACAGGGTTGGGGTAAGTGCCTCAAACAAGTTTGGCAAGGGATTCTTTGCAGGACTCTCTCAGTCAGCCTCCTCTTCTGCTCACTTTTCACAATCTACAAATTTCAGCTTTTATTTTTTCTCCCTGGTTTTCCACATAAACACATTCATTGTTATTCCTCTGGCATCTTTTAACCACTGCACTGCATTAGAGTGGTGACATGTTGCATGCAGGTCATACCAACAACTAGAGTTTCTAACTAGGAATCCATAAACTCATGGCTTGTATAGTCTTTCCATTAAATGTTACATTGATTAGCTCTTCAATACCTGTATGATTTCATTATTACATACAACTCATTTTAAATGATTCAGTAATTCAGCCATTTTCTAAAGCACTTATCCATTGGGAGAACTGGGTGCAGAGTGAGCACCAATCAAATACTGGGCATACTTACACTACATCCACTGGGATTGTTCATATTAGCCTATTAACGTAACATGCACATTGTTGGGATGTGAGTAAAAGACCTAAATAAGCAAAGGAAAATCCAATGCAGACATGGAGATAACACACGTACTGCCTGGGACAGGTTTTGAAAGCAGGATCATGGAATGGCAAAGCAACAGTGCTAAGATCTATTCTATGATGCCACTCATTTTTTGAACCCATTTAATACAAGTTTTTGGATGATGAAGGAAGTATTAGCATTGGGTACAAGGTGTGAATCAACCCTGGACAGGTCATCAGCTCATTGCATGTTGTACTCATGCATAAATACAGGCACACTTACTTATACTAGGACAAGTGAGTGTTGCAAGGCAGTTTAACCTGCATGATATGTAAGCTATAAAGCATGCCACCTAAGGAAAAACCCAGTGGACAGAACATGGAAACTTTTCACAGAGTAGTCTGAGATTCAATCCTGTCTCCTGGAGCTTTGAGGAAGCACAGCTAATTAGTATGCTACTGTTTCATTCCTGTTTAAAACATGGTATATAAAAAGGCAGATAATTTGATTATAGTGTGTCATTTGCATATTTTGTGGAGTGTAAAAATGAATAAAGTAATGTACTGCTTTGTAAAGTGCTTTTAATAGTCATCAAGATGTCCTACAATAAATAATCTGCACCTGTAGTCTAACCATCCTTTGTAGAATAAATATGAATAGTACTTACAAGGGAAAAGGAAGTGAGAATGAAATAAAGCGGCATTTCACTCAATGTTATTCTAGCTTTTTAGTTTTACTTTTTATTTAGTTTAATTTTAATTTAGTTTTTCATTCTTTTGTTTAGTTTTTATTTAGTTTTAGTTTTTCAGCGATTAGCTTTTAGCTTTTTTCACATTTTATTAGTTTGTGTATTAGTCACCAAAAATGTCCACAAGCACAATGTTTTGCAAATGTAAAAACACTGTTTTCATTATATTGGAGTTGTCAAATAGTATATCATTCATGTTGTAGCTGTCAAGGTAATAATACAACTTCACCGTTTGTGACAGAACTCCATTTTCTCCTGATAATGTGACAGTTCAAGGCTTCCAGTATAATCAGAAAAATGAAAGAATTGAATAACAAGTGAGCTCTGGTGTCATCTGTTTCTTTCACCTGCAGCAGGTAGAAACAAATGGTTATTTAATTTCAAAAACATTCTAGTTTTTATTTGCAAGGTTCATTTTGAGAGCAGTAAGATCACTAAGCACATATACTCTTAGTTTAATTGTATTTTTGATATTTCCTGGTACTGACTATATGTAATCTACCGATTTCAAAATTTTGAGAGTGTATTTTTTAATTGGCTTGTCCAACTTATTAATTTAGGTATGTTTACAAGCCTTAAATTTGACGCCGTTTGCCTTGCTCTCTCTCTCAGGGGTGGGGGTCGACTTGTTCTTAACTCAATTTTACTTTTTGTAAAAACTGATTGATTTGTATGGAATGATTGCAATAAAATTAATAAAACTTAAAAAAAAAAAAAAAAAAGACAGTGTATTTTTCTTTCAGAGAATTCTTACTTGGTTATTTTTGAAAATATTGTTGAAGTCACTATTTGAACCTGGGGAGCTCACTGTGAGCCTAAACTGGTGTTATGTAATTTAATACGACATGTAGGAATACACGTAATTTGACAATTGAGAGAGCATAATGATGCACTTGTAACATCCAGCTATAAAACAATATCTAAAATTATGCCCACTCAGTCCACATACACATGGGAAGAACATGCAAACTCCACATAGACACTGACCATGAAACCTGAGCTCATGGCACTGTACAATAATAATAATAATAATAATAATAATAATAATAATAATAATAATAATAATAATAATAATAATAATAATAATAATAATAATAATAGGGCGGCACGGTGGCGCAGTGGTAGCGCTGCTGCCTCGCAGTTAGGAGACCCAGGTTCGCTTCCCGGGTCCTCCCTGCGTGGAGTTTGCATGTTCTCCCGTGTCTGCGTGGGTTTCCTCCGGGCGCTCCGGTTTCCTCCCACATTCCAAAGACATGCAGGTTAGGTGGATTGGCGATTCTAAATTGGCCTTGGTGTGTGGGTGTGTTTGTGTGTGTCCTGCGGTGGGTTGGCACCCTGCCCTGGATTGGTTCCTGCCTTGTGCCCTGTGTTGGCTGGGATTGGCTCCACCGGACCCCCATGACCCTGTATTCGGATTCAGCGGGTTAGTGGATGGATGGATAATAATAATAATAATACATTTTATTTACATACTGCCTTTTCTATTCTCAAAGCACTTCACAAACAAAGCCGAAAAAAATAACAAAGCCAAAAAAAACCACAATTTGTGAATGATTGAATGTTGGAATATAAAATTTGATGTTTCAATCAAACATGATAGGATAAGAGTGGATTTCGTAATTAGTTTTTACAGCCATATGCTAGAAAGACATGAACCATTCAATGGCTTTTTGCTCATCTCCTGAAGGTTTGTTTTTGTTTAATTTTTGCATAGTATAGATTGCAGTAAGCCATAATCAGATAGTTCTGGAGCTTTACCACTGATTAGCTGCATGTTAAACAGAGCAATGTCAGATAAAGAAGTTTATTTCAATATAGAGGAGATTTGATAAATTACTTAGGTTAAAATAAACCCTGAGCAGGATGGTGCACTTCAGAGTTAACAGTGCTGATGACAGCCTGAGGACATCACAACCCTGTTAAAAACTTTACAGTACTGCAGCATTCTAAATATATCATGTTTATTACAATCCAACCATTTGCGTTTAACATGGAGAAGTTCATCACGAGAGCATCTACAACACCACATCACCCACCCTGAAACATCAGTACTATAAACCTTATTAAGACTAAATGTATAGATGTGTGTAATCTGTCACTGCAATGGTACCACCCTCAAACAAGCAAAATCTGTGAGAAATAAAGCTGAAATTCCTAACTTCTTTGGCATGTAAAGATATCATATTTTCCAGTATAAATACTGACTGAATTTAAAGTTTGGGGGTGACTGTTCAAACTTGACAAATCCTCCATTGCTGTCATTTTCAAACTACTTTACTGTATCTTCCAAAGTAACATGTGGCATGTTTTAAGCACATTTTCCTTGAGGTTTAGTGTCTTCTGCCTGCAACTGTTTGTCAATGGGACCTTTGTGACTGATGGTCAGTTATGACCAATGGAATCGGCAGAATAAGTCACTGGCAAGTGATGAGGCTTTGGTATTCACCCTCAGGTCTAGAAGGGAAAACAGACTAATGGCTGAAATAACGTATGAAATCCACAGATTCTGATGCCACCTGCGAGGGATACTTACACATGCATATGAATAGATTTACATGATGCAATGTATATGTTATGATGATCAGCACACAAACTATCATAAAGGGTTCGAGGCCTCTAAAGACCCACAAACCAGGTCAGGACCTTCACTAGCCTGCCTCTTCCCTGGAGGCCTGACCCCCAGCTCAAATGGATTTGGAGCCTAGCCCAGTAGCACTGATCATAAAACAGCAACCATTTCTGGACAGAGCACTTGTCCATCACAGGCTACACTTTACGCACACACCACCTCAATTTAGAGTCACCAATTAAAATGACTGTCATATCTTTGGAGTGTTGTGTGATAACTAGAATACATGGAAAAGCCAGTCAGATTCAAACCCAGGACTCTGATGCAGTGAGGCAACAGTGCTAACCACTACACCTCCTTACTATACACATAGCTCAAAATGCTTACAATGTAATCTTTGTAATTGTTTTTACTCTTAAAGACATATATGCAATGAAGTGCAAATATAGTACTAAAAGACACATTATAATCAAAAGAATATCACTTGATTGTAATATACATTCTCTTAATGTTGTGGTGTTTACTGCAAAAATATAAGATGCTATATAAACTGTTTTAACTGTAGTGTAAGTAAGAAGCTCCTCAGGCAATCTTTGGCATGAACAATCCTAAAACTGATCCCTGGCTTTTAAAAAGTTCATAATAGATTATTAAATGTTCCAAAATTGCCCTAAAGGGGAGAGGAACCATCTAAACTCTGACTTGAGAGGCAAGTCCAAAACAAAAATCTTTATAAATGAAGGCTTTTTTTTAAATAACCAAAAATAACAAAAAAGAGGAAACATGTTTTCTCGAAAAGGCAACCCAAATCAAATAAAATCCTGACATGAAATCCAAGTGCTGAAAAGCAAAGAAAAAAGCAAAATAAGTCTAGAAACCAGACAAATAATACTCACAAGGAAATGCGCTAAATATAAAGGCTGTGGGGAGTCCTTCAGTAGTGATGTCATGGTAGCCCTGACTCTTGGGGCCCCACCCATAAAACACAAGGAACATATACACAATTACAAACATAATACATAAATACTAAAAAAATAAAAAACAATGTTAACAGAAATGACATAATAAAATATTGAAGATACTACTTCAAATGCAGAAAAAACAACAATGGTACATAAGACAGGGAATAAACTGTGGCTGTAACATAACAATACATCCATCCATTTTGCACATTATGATTTAGTTCAAGGTCATGAGGACCTGGAGCCTAACCCTGTAGCATTGATCATAAAGTGGCAATCATTCATGAACAGGGCCCCAGTCCATTACAGAGTACACTTTACTCACACACCTTCTCAAATTAGAGTTACCAATTGAAATGACGGGCATGTTTTTGGGGTGTGTTCGTATAACCAGAGTAGCTGGAGTGTCACACAGACTTGGGGTGAATTGGCTGGTTCTACACAAGCAATTCCTGAGGACAGATTCAAACCCTGGACTCTGACACAGTGAGAGCTATCCACTTCACCACCTCGCCATACACAATAAATCAGAATCATTACAGTAGAATCTTGATGATTGTTTTGCTCTTGAAGACACTATACTGAAAATAAAGTGCTCATAATAAAAGACACATTATATAAAAATATCGCTTGATTATAATATAATACATTTCATAATACGTGATGGTCTTTACTTTGAAAAGAGAGTGCTATATAAAAATAAGATTGCATCGATTCATTATTTAGTACGATTGCCAAGATTATAAATTAAATTTTATTCAGTGTAATATTATTTGGCTTGTTGTTCCACCCCTTGTTGTTTTTCAAACCTTCCATTTTTTTAGCTTTCCTGATTCTAGTTGCTTATTGTACTCATCTTTATCTTTCACACATTCTTCTGTGACTCTACAATGTGCTGCCCTGTTTTCTCAATACTTCCTTCAATGTGATTTGTGTTATATAACTATTTGCTTTATGTAAGTAGTGTCCCATTCACTGTGGAAGTGCCTTATGCAATCAAATTTGATTATGAGTTAATTCTACTTGCCTGTTAGGTGAAATGTTCTGATGTTGCAGACACTCTAACTAAAAGCCTTCGTTTTACTCCAGACTGTTGCTGAAGTCTGCAGCCCCAATCAAACTGGTAGCACATTTTACTGAGCAGCAGAGCACGCAAAGCCAAGTTTGGCCTTATTGACTTTCCTGTCCAATTAGGCTTTATTCTCAGATTTTATGTGATACCATCTAGTACATCAAGGGAAAAAGGCCAAGACTAAAATAACTGAACCCAGAACTCCAAAATAAATAAAAGAAAAAAATGTTCATTTAATGCAGGCTCATACCTTTACGTCAGTAAACAGTCTGCTAGTGCAGACAAGATAAGATTTCTTCTCATTAATCATGTTTTTTGTGAGTGTTCATTTTATTTCTTTATTTAATTTTTCTTCTGTGCTTGTTGACGGGCTGATGGATGTCTTTTCGCGTGTGTGTAAGCTTTCCATCTTGGAGGCATTAAACCCATGTAATCACTGATCCATAGACCTCCAGCAGGCAGCTTATTATGGACAGAGAAGTAAAAAATATTTGCAGGTTTTGTGGCGGCTGCAGGCATCAATGAAGTAAGAGCGCATTAATAAAAGAGTAATGAAGGCCCAGCTGAAAGGTTTTTTTTTCTCACCTAGCTTTTTAAGTGTTACTCTGCTTTCGCCTGCTTCTACTGATATTACCTTCCCTTGAGAGTCTCTTAAAGTACAGACAGTTTAGGCTGAAATAAAAGAAAATTCTGCAACAGCAGCATTCATCCATTTGTTAAAGAATATACAGGAAGAAGACATGCACAAACAACAACATACTCACTGAATAATTCTATTTTAAGAATTGTGTATACTCATGAAGTACCAAGGAACAGAGGCCCCCAAGTGAGCTTAAGTTCTATCTCATTACACAAAGCACAATGTGTGCACTACATTTATAACCATTACCCGGCCGGGACTCCAGCTAGGTGGATGGACCAAGGGAGAGACCATATTTGATGATTAATGATTTTCACATTGATCCTGAAACTGTTTTCATTTCCCGGTCTCAACCCTCTCCTTATTTCTCTTGTTTGACTCAGCCATAACTTAAATGCCCTACTAGGGAGAAAACTGTAAAAACCTTTGACTAGGAAGGACAAAGCCATCAACATATCTTTTGAAATGCAATTTAGATATCATAAGAAAGAACAAAAAAGGCAACCCAGAGCAAAAAAGTTCTGAATATTTGCAACATTATCTTCCCTGAGACATTAGAGACCAGCCCTCCCTAGATTGCTACAGCACCACGGATCCCTGCAGGGCATACTGAGAGTTCAGACCAGCCCAATTAGGCTTCGTAGGTGCCACCAGGGGGTGCTGCAGGTACAGCTGAGCCCTTTGTGGCACCACTTCCACCACACCTGGAAGTGCAGCTAGAAGATGGTCAAGAAATACCTGGAGCACTTTTGGGTGCACTGTAAAAGGAGCCAAGCCGCTTCACCACTATTCAGGGAGCCAGAGTTGGGAAAAGGTGGACAAAACTTGCAGAAGGAGGTGTGGAGACAAAGACAGAGAGGAAGAAAAGGACTGTGCATTATATTGTGATATCTGGTGCTTTGTACTGTGCTGTGAAGTGGGGAGCAAAAGAAAAATGCTTCCCCACTTTAATAATGGTGTGTTGTCTGGCAAGCCTTGTGTCTCACCCTGTCTGTGTTAGGGTTGGGGGTGCCGTATGCCCCCCTGGAGGTCCACACCTGTCTCACATAAAGGTGTGACCATGCAACATGTCTGTCATAATTTTTTGATTAATACTTGGATATTTGTATAGTAGTATCACAATTTAAAAAATAAATTAATTAACCTTAGAGCTTTCACTGCGTTATATATATACTTCCACAGTAAATTATAAGTAACTACCTTACAAAAGTAATAGTTAATGATACTCAATATCAGAGAGGCTGATTACTATGAAAATGGTTTCAAAATCATAAACAAAGTCTTGTTTTCAGATGAGTTCAGTTAAGAACTCATCCAAAACAGCTGCAAGGAATGATATTGGAAAGGAATTCCAGAGAACAGAGTTTCTGCTGTGAATGTGTAGGTAAGTTGATGAAAATCAATAGATCTGCCAGGGTGCTTTTTGGTAACAGAGAAAGAAAGGACTCGTCACGGTTCACAACAACAACACCAAAAAAAAAAGGAACACAAAATAATAAATGTCAAATAAAGAATATTGAATGTCAAACGCAAGGTCAATACAGCACTAATTGATTTCCTGAAATTCTTTTTATTAAAGCATAAAGGGATTGCCTTTGTGGCCACAATAATACACTCACATAGCCTTCATTGAAAAGGCTGACATATGTAGTTTACAACAAATTAGGAATGCAGTCGGTTATTCTATAGTGCTGGACATCAATAAGTAGCAGAACATGGGGAAAAAAAAACCCTAGCTAGTAGAGCCAGGCCAGTTATGAGCTATGAGGATATGTGTTATGATTAATTGATTTGGTTTTAAAATATGGTTGTGGTATAATTAGGAGTTTGAAACCATATATTATACTAGGGAGTTCTTAAATGGTGATCCAATGGGAAACGAATACAGGATTTTTTGCCTCCTCTTTGCTCGATCAGCTAATGGCATGCTGCTGCTGCCGCCACACCGCGAACATTTGAAAGCCTGTACAGCAGCTATCCTACTCTTTGTCTTTTATTTCCGGCCCAGGGCTTGGTTAAATCTCTTGGCACAAAGTCTTGTCTCGCGGGACATGAGTTCTTGATATTTTTTAGTTTATAATTATAAAAATGGAATAAGAATCTGAAAATCTAACAACATCACATTAAAGTTCGATAAATTCTGAGAAGAATAATACCAAACATATATATGTAGGTTTTAAAGTGTGACAAAAAAGTCACATAAAATTGTTGCACTTTTAGGCTTAGGATTTTATATATAGAGAGATAGATACTTCTGATATTAATTTACTTTTGATTTAATTTTAGTTTAAAAATAGTGAGTATTATTTTTGTATTGTTATACACTGCCATTTTGGTTTCACATGGACACCACCACTTTCTGAAATATCTGCCACCTTTTGCTGCTGCCACATGACAACAGGAAAGCGTATGACATACAATGCAAAGAGGATGAAGGCCTTCAAAAAAATCCACAAGCAAGGCCTACCCCAGGCAGACAAACTAAAACTCTACACACTTGCTTTGGCCTATGCAGATCTAAAATTGGTTGTGCCTTTTTGCAAATTAGAATATACCAAACATAAATATCAATTGTGGTGAATATCACTATTGTTGTAGTTATGCTCTGGACTTTCCTGAGTCTTATTTACATTTTCACTTGTGGAATTAGTACTTTTTCTTTGAAGTACCTTTGGGCTGAGGCACTGTGAGCATATTTTATCTCTAAGAAAATATGTATTATATTTTCGATTATACAACTTCTTAAAGCATTACTATTTTGTTTTTTGATTTGCACCACTATTTTGTGAATTAGCTGTCAAGATACTAGTCCCAGTTGCCAGGGGTGTGCTTTTGCGTAATGCAATGTGTGACATCATTAGAATGACAGGATGTATCCTGGTAAGATGTCTGTTTTGTTGTCTGTGTTTGGATAAAAAAAAAAACTTTTTGAAGTTTCATGCTACTTAGTTCTGATTTTCCAGCTTCGATTTTCTTGCTTGTCATTTTCTATTATAGGTTTGCTTAATGATTTTGTTTTTGTTATTTTCTGTCCTCCCGGTAATGATTTTCACATTGATCCTCAAACTGTTTTCATTTCCTGGTCTCAAACCTCTCCTCATTTCTCTTGTTTGACTCAGCCATAACTTTAATGTCCTACTAGGGAGAAAACTGTAAAAACCTTTAACGAGGAAGGACAAAGCCATCAATGTATCTTTTGAAATGCTATTTTAGATATCTTAGGAAAGAAAAAAAAGGCATACTGGAGCAAAAGTTGTGATGGAGTCCCGAATCACAATCCAATAATATGAAACAAAGAACATAAGAAAATAAATCAATAAAGCAGAAAATGGAATACATACAATGGTACCCACTCAGTAAATGTTAACGAAACACTGAAGGATCTGCTCCCAGCTTCAGCATATGAAGGCTGTGGGAGGTCCTTCAGCAATGACATAAGGGAAGCCCCACCTCTCGGTGGTCCCATACACAAAACACAAAAAATGTCTGCAAAGAACATTTTAGCACAATACTTACAAATTAAGGAAAACATAATCAAGAGAAACAACATAACGGCAAACCAAAAGCAAAACAAAAGATGGAAACTTAAATAACAAAATCTATAATAATAAAAGGCAAAGCCCTCACTGACTGACTGACTGACTGACTGACTGACTCACTCACTTACTCACTCACTGACTCGTCACTAATTCTCCAACTTCCCATTTAGGTAGAAAGCTGAAATTTGGCAGGCTTATTCCTTACAGCATACTTACAAAAGTTAAGCAGGTTTCATTTCGTAATTCTATACGTAACGGTCATAACGGTCGATAACGTTCGACAACGTCCGTCATGTTGAACTATCTTATTTATGGCCCCATCTTCACAAAATTTGGTAGGCGGCTTCCCTGCGCTAACCGAAACCGATGTACATACTTATTTCAATGGTATGACGCCACTGTCGGCCGTCATATTGAACTTTCCAAAGTCACCAATTTTTAAACTTCCTGTGTAGGTAGAAGGCTGACCCCATCTTCACGAAATTTGGTAGGTGGCTTCCCTGCGCTAACCAAAACTGATGTACGTACTTATTTCGGTGGTATGACGCCACTGTCGGCCGCCATATTGAATTTTCCAAAAGTCACTAATTCTCAAACTTCCCGTGTAGGTAGAAGGCTGAAATTTGGCAAGCCCATTCCTTACAGCTTACTTACAAAAGTTAAGCAGGTTTCATTTTGAAATTCTACGCGTAACGGTCATAACGGTCAACAACGTACGCCATGTTGAACTTTCTTATTTATGGCCCCATCTTCTCGAAATTTGGTAGACGGCTTCCCTGAGCTAACCGAAACCAATGTACGTACTTATTTTGGTGGTATGATGCCACTGTCGGCCACCATATTGAACTTTTCAACAGTCTTTGTTACTTATGGGCCCATCTTCAAGAAATTTGGTACACGGGTTCCCAACGCTAACTGAATCCTACTTACGTACATATATATGTCCATAGCCTGCAGCTTGGTTGCCGTGTGAGGCGGTGTTGGGTCCCCAATCCCAACGCCTCCCACGTTGTTTGCTGCCTACCTATATAAGACTGTCCGTCGCTCCGGTCTCTACATTCCCTTCCTTGCTTCGCCACGGGATTCACGTCTCCCTACTGATAACTAAAGCCTTTTTGTTTAATCCACAGCTTCTCAGCTGTTTTATTGTTTGTTTATTACAATTATAGTTATTGGGTAGGTTTTTTACACTTACTTTACATTGCTCAGGTACCCATTTCCTTTATCATTCTAATCCCCATTACCATGTCTATCGAGATGATCATATTGTATGGCCATATCAGGCTCACTCTTGATATCCGGAGGAACATTGTATCTTATGTATTGAATGACTGGGACAGGTTCAAGGTGTGGACTGATGACGGTACAGGAGATAATTATTCTACTCAGGAGCGCTAGAAGAGTGAAATGCTTAAGCCCTTCACCTATGGTTCTGCATGTGAGTTGATGGCTGAAACAAACCATGAAACTCAAACCGATTATGACAGCAGCAATCCAAGCTGTGAGATTTGAGACAAGATTACTTTTCACATGGCTGCTACTGTACGTTGCATGCTCAAGTGTAAGCTCAGCGCACAGCTTGGTCATATTACAACCGGAGGGCCGAACTGACAACATGGTATACAAAGAGATCCTTAACAAATAATTATTGGCATATTTTCCCTCAGTTTTAAAAGGTTTACTTTTCTTCTTAATAAAAATTTTAATGCAGTACTTCGCCGCTGCAAAGCGCGGGTATTTTGCTAGTATTAAATATACAAAAAAATAAATTTAAAACAGGGCCATGACCCTGGCTGAATTGTAATAGTGTGTAGTTACATTTATTTTAATATACCTTTGGCAACATAACTTTCTACTTCAGTTTAGTGTGTAGGGTATGGTACTCAGTATTTCTGTGAAACTTAAATAACAGATTAGAAAGGTATCTTTACCAGTTTATTTATAGAGTTTAGGATTTTGGTGCTCAATTTAGTCTAGAAGTTCAGACTCTATATGTCTTTGTCAATTACATTTTCATTTCCCAGTTCCCTGGCCATCTTAAAAATCTTAATTGTCGCTTTGCGTCACTACACTATGATATTTGGTAGTTTCTGGAGTCAAATGACCATTATAAACCAACTGCATGTCTGTTAATAACTCTTTCACATGCACCATTATAGAAAACAAGTGCTCCAGTCTGGTTAACATGTATTGGAGCCATCTGATATAAGAAATTAAGGCTGGAATCAAAAGATATACTCTAAAAGTAAAATTTGAGATGAAAATAAGTGGTATCACTTTTTAGTATAACTTGAAGAAGTGAATTGGTGTAGTTGTCAGGATTCAGCATAAAAGGAGAAAATGTTACAAGTAGATATTTTAAGCAAGTAAGCTAATTACACCTATTTTTTAAAGGATTTCTTTTTTAATTCTAGTTTTACAGGTGGGGGGATTGTGAATGAGCTTAGCGGTTTCAGTCTATAGCATTAGACACAAGGAGAAATAACACCAAATGTATACCAAACAGTGAATCATATGTAGATAACAGATTGAAGTGGAAGTCAGGTTAATAGGACAGGATATGAATGAGGCCAGTAGTTATACAAGAGGAATATTACATGGCAGTAACTGAACAATAGATTTTTTTTTCCTTTCAGAAGTGCAGTAGGCAAGACATGAGTCTTCAATCTAGATTTTAATTTTGATCCTGTTGGATTTTTACATTTAAATGAATGTTTGCTAGAAATCATGCAACAATGATTACAATATATATATATATATATATATATATATATATATATATATATATATATATATATATATATAATGTCCAGGCTGATTATATTAGGTCAAGACTTTTCCCCAGTCTTTCTTTCTTTACAAAGGCATGTAACCAGGGTTTATTTTCTGAAGGAAAATAGTAAATGTTTTTGCTTCCCTCTTACCTTTTTGTTATCCATATATTCTATTAGCATGATTCCTATTATATTTTAGCCAACATTTATGGGTATTTTAATATATCATTTGTTATAAACATATGGGTGCATAACAGTGTAGGTCGGCTTCTCTCGGGAACCCACTACTGCCGATAACATACCTAAGGGATTAGCCCAGCAAATAAGGACAAATGCACTCTGACAAGGGGTAGGTGTAAAAGTGATACATTGCTTCTAATAAAATCCAAAACAAAACAGTGTTCAAAACAAAGTGCACTTAAAATAATCTCCATAAATAATAGAAAAAATGGGAGCAAATCCCACAAAAAAAAAGAAAATATCCACAAAAGATGTTCAGTAAAAGCAAAATTAAAATCCATGGCAGGTAAAAACTCTCTAAAACTACACAGTTAAAGATGCGTGAACCCTGGTGCTTCCTTCTCTACACAGACATCTCCTCAGCTCACCCTCAGTAGATCAATCAGCACAGGGATGGGTACCTCCGACAAGAGCAGCCACCCCTCAATTGAGGCACTCGACAACATGACTGCCTTCTTTGACACATCTTCAATGCTGTTATGAACTGCAGCTCACTCTCTTCGTCTCATGCTGCCTCTCCCCGGACAGTTTACTCCAGTTACCCACAATACTTAGCCAAGTCTACCCTCTTCAGTGCCCTCCCCACAGAGTGTTCGTCCTCAGCACTCCTTCTTCCCAGCTGCCTGCCTCCAACTTCTTGCACTGGCTTAGCCACATCCTGCCACCTCTATTCTTACTCCACTTATTTCAATCTCCGTCTCTCTTTATAATGTTCCTTCTGTCATGAACGTTCACTCTTTTGTTTTTGTTTTTTTTTTTCTCATGCCAGTTCTCCCTTATATGCTTCTGTGGGTCAATGCGCACCACAGAAAGCCAATGAAGAAACTGAGAAGACTGCACCCTCATATGCAGGTGCGTCTTGCCACAATTACCTCACCAACCTCTTACAGCTGTGTGAGCATGAACACCCATGGAGATCGAGCCAGACATTCAATTATTTTTTAAAAAATAGGCCATGCTTACAAACTGGGGACTTACTATTTAAACATTGTTATGGTATAGACATTATGAACTGAATACATATGTATGTAAATATTGTATGATGAAGCACTTACCACCACCTTTTTTGTACTGTAAATACTTAGTCAATCTACATTGAAGGGTGCTATATAAGAATAAATTGAAATGACTTTCTATCAAGTTCAGTTTTCTGGACTACCCTTTTTACCTGCCGCAAAGCCATTGCTCTTTACTTCCCAAAATGTAGCCCAATGTCATTTACCCTTTATCATCAGCTTAAGTATAAAGTACAGAATAATGTCAATTTGGGTACACCTCCAAATTATCCTGGTAAATGCTGCTATATTACCTCATAATATCTATTGTTGTACATTGTATTTCCACACAAGTCTATTCTCCAATGCTGACCGAAAACTTTCAAGCCACAGAGTAATGCATCTGTGACATCCTGGAATATATTTTACAGCCACCATCTTAAGCTTTATTTTCATTAAGGTAGATAATAAAAATAAAAAATTCCCTAGTTTGAGTAACATAAACATGATTTGAACCACCATGCCATACTTCTGGACTCAGGCCAGTTACTTTCACCCCTTTTCTGTTGCTGCAGGATTTTTTTAATGATAAGAAAACAGTAATGCAGGATATGCAAAAAAGTCACAGAAATGTAGCTGTTTCGGTATTGCAGGCATGTCAGAAAGCTACAGCTAAGCGTAGAAAGGCAATGATGATGAGACAGTAATAATAATAAGAATCTATGTAGCTCATCTACAGAAAAACATTTTTACACACATGAAGCCAAGAAATTCATTCCTGTGTGACACTTTGATAAAGTTACTAGACAATCCATCAGTACTTTAGGAATGCACAAACTCTAATATATATATTCAAAAAGCCATGAAGAACCATTAAAACATTGAACTATTATCAGATAGGGAGTCCAGTCTTTGAAAGGTATCCACGTACATTAGGAAACACTATTTTATTTTATTCTTTTTTTAATCTTTTATTGAATTTATTAAGTCAAACTTAGCAAAACTAAATGCAAATCATCCCTCACCCATGAGAAAGAGAGGAATGCCTACTGCTAGAGTAAAACTATTGAGAGTAGTAAAGAGAGAAAGGAGTCTTTCCCCCCAATGTGAATACTTATTCTAAAATATTATTGGTTAGGTCCTGCCAGGTTTTAAAAAGTGTGAACAAATCCTCTCAGTGAGAATTAGGTTTTTTTCAATTTCAAATAGTATATAACATCAGCTACCCACTGACTTAAAAGAGGTGGGTTAGAATGCTTCCAGTTGAACAAGATAAGCCTACATGCTAATAGTGAAGTAAAGGCAAATTCAGTTTGTTTGTTCTTCTCTCTATTAATGGGTTAGGAGATATTGTAACACCTAGGCTGTCTGACAGGCATTTAAAAAATGTTGTCCAGAAAGATGTTAATTTGGTACGCACCCTAAACATGTAGCCTAGTGAGTCTGGAGCTATATTGCAATGTTTGCAGGTTGGTTCTTGCCCTGGAAACATTTTGGACAATTTTAAGTGAGATAGATGTGCTCAATAAAACATTTTAAGTTGAATAATTGAATTCTTTGCACATATGGAGTTAGAGTGAATTCTGTGTGTGGCTGTGTTTCACTCCATTTCTTAAATGTTGAGTAAGAGATCCTTTTCCCACTGTACTCTGGGATCTTAAAAAGGAAGGGACTTTAAAATGTTTTTATATATTATACAGATGTTGTCGGACTCCCCAAGACTGTTCAATATCTCTTCTGGAATAGAAATAGGAAACACTATTCATAAGAGGGAAAAGGGCCTCTCTTACACAAAGAACAGGAAGCACAACTCAATAAAGAAAAAGTAGATCATCAGGATCATTCCTATCGGTAATTTTATTTTTTGATGAATCACACCCAGTGTCTAGAATTCAGCTTGAAATCCAGTTTTAGGTTTCATCAGAGTAGTTGTATGATTACCTCTTGTGTTCCATAAAGAAGAAAATATAAGCTGTGAGAAAAGAGATGCATCTTTTCCTAAATGAAAAGCAAGATGAGAAAGTTTGCATCATGAACCATTATGTGGTCTCTAAAAAATGTAATACAAATAATTAAACCAACCTTATAAATAACCATTTATACGTTAAATAGTATCCCATGTCACAGTACAACTTGACAATTAAAGAAAAATATAGCAGAATAGAAATGTTATAGAAACAATGGTATAGAAGGAATAAATAATGATAACCCACTAATAAATAAATAATAAATATGTGATATGGGAATCAGAATACCATCAAACACTGTTATTTAACATTTGGTTTGTGGTTAATTATATAACCAATCCCATTAGCAACAGAATCATACCATTACATTAATCACACTAAACAAATCACTGCAAACAAATTAAAAACATTCCCCAGGGTGAATTGTCCAGAGATACCCATTACAACCGATAAAGTCCAGAAAAATGTTAAAACCATCCAATAGACATGGGATATCTGTAACCGTTGAATGTGAAGAACAACCAGAAATTAATTTTGAAAAGGAAAGCAGTATAATGCTAGAGGTTTAAATTTAAAGTGCAGGTTAGGTTAGTAAAAACTGAAAGAAGGAAATTTTAGAATATTACAAATGGGCCTTCTTCAGGGAACAACTAATAGGTTGCAACCTTCAAATGTTTTGCAGCAATTAAAGTAAACAAAGTCTTGCAAGTTAAAGCCAACAATTTGCACATGTCCCAAATTATGTTGATTACTTAAAGACCTCTGAGGTACTGCTTGGACAATATTCCAGTGATAATGGCAAGAAAACGGTAATTAACAAATGAAATGAGACTGAGCATTATTGCCCTTAGAAGTGTAGGCCTTTTGTTTAGAGAAATTGTAAAAATAATCAAAGTGTCTGTGAGTACAGTGGTGTCCTACACAATACTAAGGCAATTGGAAACTGGAAGAGACTCTGATAGGAAGACACCTGGCAGGCCCAAAGTCACAACCCAATCAGAAGACAGGTTACTGAGGGTCGCCAACAGATTCAAGTACAGCTTCAGAGTGGTCGAAAAAAGTAAGTCTCAGTTTCTACTGTGAAGAGGAGATTTTCTGCTGCAGGTTTGACAGGGTGAGTGGCTGTAAGAGAGTCATTCCTTAAAGGACAAAATAGGGCATTGAATTACCAGCTGTGGACTACTGCAGACTGGAAGAAAATTTTATGGAACAATTAATCAAATTTTGAAATCTTTGTTTCATCACACGGAGTGTTTGTAGGCTGTTGAGTTGGCAAAAGGATGGTTTCTCAGTGTGTGACACAAACTGTCAAACATGGAGGAGGAAGTATAATGATCTGGGGTTCTTTAGCTGGCAGTAGATTTGGTGACTTACACAGAGTGACTGGCATTCTGAATCAAAAGGGTTACCACAGTTTGGCTGTCATATCTGCAAGAGGGTGGCTACTTTGATAATTCAAAAATTTGAATAGAATTTTGTACAATTAATGATTCCTTGGCTTATTTTTTTATTTACCATTGATTATTTTTTCTTTGCTTTGATTTCATAAAAGATTTAGATATTAAACTGAATGCATTTCCATAAAAACAAAAAACTGAAGTGTTGTAAAACTAGTAGTGCACATATATACATGGTGGTCCAGATCTAATTATGTAGGTCCAGATCATCTGGATGACTGATTTATGCGGGGACGATTCCAGTTCGGCGTGAAGATGATTCTTCATGTCGTCAGTTCGCACACTTCTCGATGGTCCGGGATTTTTGGGGTGATTTTCTATGTAATAAACTTAATAAGTTATAGCATAATGAAAATTGCATAATTATATCTGGACCACCCTATATATGTAATAAAATGTCTTAAATCCCTTACACTTACCACTCTGTAATCAGCTACTTTAGCACTTCAGTTCCCCCCCAGTTGCTCTCTTCTACATCGGTAACCTCAGACAATTAGAAAAAGTAAAGGAACCGGCAAGAGCTAAATTACACATTTAATTATGCATTATTGATTATATGACCCAAAAAAATTTGGGAGCAGAGTACAATGTGAATGTTGGCAAACTACACCATCGCAGCCTAACTATCAGTGTATCAGTGCACTTGGCTTATTATTTAGTCTAGCTTCCTTTAACTAAAACATGGCCTTTGAATAGAATATTCAAACTGGTCCCATGGCTGTCTCAGTATGGCTACCGAGATAGAGTTGTCTTCATTATGGTCTTCTCATCAAGGTAAGATGGAGAGAAGGAGAGGTAAAGGAAAGGTGACCAACTTTATACCATTCTTCCCTCAAATTACAAGCCAATGTGGTGTTTTGTTACAGAATGGCCACAGATTCAAAATCAATCACAAACAGCCATACTTCAGACTAATAGAAGGAGTTTACCTGTGCTTCCTCAGCCATTTACTAATGAAAGAGCTCAGGCAGAACTTATTTCCCTGGTTACTTTGGTTACTCAGTTTATAGCCTTTTGTGGTGGATGGCTTATACAATCCAAGTCCAAACATAGTCACCCTTGCCAAGCTTGTTTGATACATTCTCCAACCACTCCATCTGCTGCTATAAATTTCATATCCTGAATCAGTCCTGGAGAATTTGGGGGTGGAGGGGAGGGGGATTGGTTAGGTAAACACCAACGTACTGCTCTTGTAAGAGCAATTTGTTAATTAGTAAGATTATGTTAATTTGATTTAATTAGTAAGATTATGTTAATTTGATAGAAGTATTTTCTTAGTCATGTTAAAATGTCAGGTTCTATTATAAGCCCCACAAGCTAAACCATAAATGGAATGTTCTAATTATTTCTTGTCCCTCTGACTACAGGTTAGATCCGGTTTATGATCTGCCTTGCACTTGGTGAGGCATAGGGGGAAACCAGTTTCAAACCATATTGAACGTACCATACTGTATGAACTTACAGAACATACTGAATGCACTAAGTGAAGCTTATATAAGTCTGCTATAGAACTAAACTTACTGAAAGTATCTGAAGTTTAACAAGAAAAAGCTAAGATTGTAGAAGAAAAGTTTCTCCTCTTTTTGCCTTTTATTCTGTATGTGTAATAGCTTTTTTCTGAATATTTTGTGATTTGTTCCTTTTTAAAATTTTCACTAAACTTTTAAAACAAACTTTATTGTACTCAAAAATTTCTATTTTTAAGCATTTAACTCATGCTGGATTCTGCCTTACCAGCTCAGTAACTGCTTAGTTTTGGGGACCTGGAAAAGACACAGCTTCAGCTCCTCTTATCAATAAAGTAAAATATACCTCCTGAAACACTATCTAATATTACAATTATGTATCTAGCTTACAACTAAAGACATACAAAATATATATCAACTTATATGCTACGTAGGTATGCTCCGCTACATAGATTGTTTGACATAATCATTGATTCATTGTCTCTTTTTCTCAATTTAATGAAATGCTTTTTATATGTAGAGCTTTGTTCTGCACATTTATGGAGGCCTTGCTGCACACGTGAATTAAACGAACCTTGACAAAGGGTCTAATAAAGTTCCAAAACGCAATTTTATTCATGATCCATATACACCAGCAATCTTCCTCATATTTCTTTCTGGTACTAACATGTGTGTCATGGCCTCCTATAACTGAAATTGGAATTGCTTACATCATCCAGCAGACCATGTGGGATTCCAATATACAGGTGGAGACATTTTAGCTTCTGGTTATCTCCAGATACAAGTGTTACAGTTACCCAATGCCTGTCAGATGGATTTGACATTTTTCTAGACTTTATGGATGGTGATGGCTGTCTAGGGACGATTCACCCTGGGGGATATATATTAAATGTATATAGTGATTTGTTGAGTGTAATTAATGTAACACAAAGGCTCTTTTGTTCACTGGAATGGTTATATAATGAAGCATGCACAAAATGTTATATAAATGTATTTGATGGTATTCTGATTCCCATTTCCCATATTTATCCTTAATTTATTAGTGGGTTTCAGGGCCATTTTAACATATGGGCACTGATCGGGGGCCATGATATTTCTGATGCCTATGTATGTTTCTGTTTTGTTATCAGAACAGGCCTCAGTGCACTGCTTTGCAGGTAAGATGAGCCTCTTTATCATTATTTAGTTCTTTTTTACCACTGTGTTGATAATATTTATATTTTGCTATATTTCTCTTTGTCTGTCCAAATTTTATTGTGACATGGACCTCCTAAAAAAAACTTAAGGAATGAAAAAAATTCTCTTTGCCAACTCTTTGAGTTTTCTGGTTGGCACAGGAGAGACAAGACAAACTCATTACTAAACCAGTAATGACTTGATGCCTAGAGGCGTATCATAACATAGCTTGTGCTGGCCTCGTTGACAAATATGTTTTATTACTGTGTCAAATCTGTTACAGTTTTCAGAGGTTGAAAGAAGCTGTGTTTCTGCTGTCAGGAGCAGTTTTTTGTCAACCATTGATTAATGTTGTGCTTTTCTGAATGATACTTGTCATGGTAATCAAGGATAATCTTAAAAAAAAAGATTAATATTAAATTGTGTTTCACAAAAACAAGAAGTTACTGGAAAAATGTGCAGTAGAATTAAGCTAAATGTAGCACAATAAGAATAGGAAAACTAAAGTTGAGATAAAAATACAGCATAAAGGTACATCTGGCAAGGGAAACTTGGTAGAAATAGGAACTACTGTAGTATGCAGAAATGAATTAACTCTTTGAGGGCTGAATATTTTTTCCAAAAAACAATAGTTTCACTCAGAAATCAACATAAAACATCTGTTGCTGCATGCTGTGGCTGCCAGTTTGTCAAGAATGTGCGGCAGGCTTTCTGGCAGGCTGTCTTCGCGTGGCACGGACAGCAGCAGCAGCGGTCACGGTTGCAGTGCATTACATTCTGGTTTCTACCTCTTGTCATTGTTAAGTGTCAGTCCTCCCTGGCGAACAATATTAGTACCACAACTAGCTGGGGACTGATCAGCTGAAGCTGGAACCTCACATTTGTTTTCGATCACTTGTATCAAAAACTGAGTCCGACAAGTCATTGTCCAGTTCAGAGATAATAGGCAAAACGTCTTCCACGGAGTATTTTGCTTTAAGCTTTCGCTTTCATCTCTCGCCAGATGTTAGTGCCATTTTTGCCCTTGTGTGCGCATTGCTAATCACACGAGCGCAGGGAATCTCAGTCAAACCAATGAATCTAACTTTCCTTCTAGCAAAGAGAGTCCAACCAAAACATAACGGTTGGGTTTGTCACAGTTTACAGTTGATTACCATCGTCAACACCTCTTTTTGACAAAAGTCTACATCAGCCCTGAAAGAGTTAAAATATTGCAATAGGACAAGGAGTAATAAAAGAGTGTCTCTGGTGGAGAGGAGCAAAAAAGGAAGTGTTGATTTACATACAGTTTTATGAAACTAACACTAAAATTGGGTTTGGAGGGGATTTCTCAATAGCAAAATACAAAACTCACTGAAGAGTTTCTCTTTTGGGTTTTACAAGTTTTGTTGTGAATGGAAAAAAAAGAAATACAACCCCTTATAGGCTCATTCACACTCACGTGCTCTTTTATGCAACTATGTAAAGGATGGGTTCTGTGCCTCTCGTTTAAATCAGAAGGGAGGAGATAGGCACATTTTTTAAAAATGTGACATGCTACATATTTTCGGCTCGATGACATATTAAAATACAACAACAACAACAACATTTATTTATATAGCACATTTTCATACAAAATATGTAGCTCAAAGTGCTTTACAAAATGAAGAATAGAAAAATAGAAGACACAATAAAAAATAAACATAAGTCAACATTAATTAACATAGAATAAGTAAGGTCCGATGGCCAGGGTGGACAGAAAAAACAAAAAAAAACCTCCAAAAGCTGGAGAAAAAAAATAAAATCTGTAGGGGTTCCAGACCAAGAGACCGCCCAGTCCCCTCTGGGCAATCTACCTAACATAAATCAAACAGTCCTCTTTGTATTTAGTGTTTACACTATTTTGACAGTGGGTAACTGATGTTATATACTATTTGAAACTGGAAAAAATCAAATTCACACTTAGTGGATCTGTACAAAACTTTTCAAGACCTGGCAGAATCTAATCAATAACATTTTAAAATAAGCATTTAAATTGAGAAAGCAGGTTCTCTCCTCTCTTTTACTCCATTTATCTTTATTCATTTATCTATTTACTTATTTTTACCAACATAAAGTTTTACACTGCTGGCCTAGCTCGCTTTCTCAGGGGTGGGGGATTGATTTGTTTCGAAAAAAAAAAAAAATCACTTTTTTACACATTACTATGTTTTCATCAGGCAAACATCTTGTTACATGGGAAGCCACCAATACCACCCCTAACCAAACCCCCTAAACCCTACCGGCCTATTTGAAGAATGCACACTTAAAAATATTTAAATTATACTATCAGGAGATTAAACAAGTAGTGGCCATTATCAAAAAACAGACAAACTGATCTTTCGCTAAGCGAGAAATGTAAGTCAAGAAACAGAAACCATGGAAAGAAAGTCAGACGACTGAGAACTGAAAACCACAAAGAAGCACATGTAATCAAAAGCAACAGAACTTATTTTTGTGGTGTGAAATTTTGCATATAAGTTGATAAATATTTTGTATGTCTTTATTTGTAACACTAATGTCTATCATTGATTAGAACAGCATTAATAAGACTGAGTCTCTTTGTTATTGTATGACAGGGTTGGGGGAAGTGCCTAAAACCAGTTTGGCAAGTGTTTCTCTTCAGGACTCTTTCAGTCAACCCCCACAGGAAAGCCAGACTCCCTAGCTGGCAAGCATCAGCTGAGCAAATGGTTTTGGGGGCAGTTGTGAAAGGTACTGTGTGCCCCATTGGTCTGAAATATGGCTGCTTGGGAATGGCCTGAATCAGTGGCCATTCTGTAGCATAATACCTTATTAGTGTAAGGGTCTGGACAAAGAATGCATAAATTCGGTTGCTTTACCCCTCTTTCTCTCTCTTACAAACATCTGATGAAAGAGCATCTCAAACACCATGAACTGAAAAAGAAAACACAATAAAGAGCACAGTTTTTACAGCCATAAAGACAGGCATGCAGCCTGTTCTGAAGAAAGCTGACCACAAATGATGCCTTAACTAGAGACGTTTAAAGTAACTAACAAGTCTGTGTGCCGCCTGAAACTACACATCACCATTTATCAAGTTGTATGGTTGCCAATATTCAAATGTACTTTGCATATTGTTATTATTTATGAATATTATCAATAATACATTATTTAAAGTGTAACTTAACTCCTGCTTGTCTTTTAATACACCTAATTGCCTGAGGTTATAAATGTAGAAGGGAATGTGGGGAGAAATATACTACAATACCTTATAAACAGCGGCAAGTCTGTGAGATTTAAGGCTTTCTGACAAAGGCTACACATTAATAATACAAAAGGGGAAAGTAGAGTAATATATTACTCTACCAAGACAAAACACTTATACGTTGCACTGATGATGACAGGCATTGCACACTTCTGCAGAACTCTGGTTACTCCAGTTACCTAGGGCCTAGGCAATGGCTGACACTCTGCCACAAAAAAACAGCGCCCGTGATCAATGCAAAATTACATCAAGACTATAACGATTTTTATTGTATTTTCAAAGCAATGCACATAGTCAAAAACTAATGTGAAATGCCCTGTGTATAAAACCATGGTTTAATTACATGTATCTCAAAAGAGTGCAAAGTGAAAGGTAAAAAATTAATAAAATGTACTCATAACACATCCATTCCCTAGCAATCGCCATATCCAAGCTGAGGCCATGCACAGTTATGGATTTTTTTCTTTCACTAGAGATCTTTATTTAAAAGTAAATGACAAACAGGCATCAAAATCCTTCCAGAAAGGAACAAATTGCCTTTCTTCTTCTGTGAAGGGCATGGATTTTACATGGATATTTGTGGCAGTGTGGTATATTGGTTAAGGCTTTGGACATCAAACCCTGAGGCTATGGATTCAAATGTGTTTAGTATAAAAATGTGTTTAGTATAAAAGTTGGAATAAATAGAGGGTTAAATAAAGGGGACCACAATGGAAAATAAGAGATAACAACAACAACAACAACATTTATTTATATAGCACATTTTCATACAAACAGTAGCTCAAAGTGCTTTACATATTAAAGAATAGAAAAATGAAAGACATAATTATAAAACAAAATAAATCAACATTAACATCGAATAAGAGTAAGGTTCAATGGCCAGGGGGGACAGAAAAACAAAAAACTCCAGACGGCTGGAGAAAAAATAAAATCTGTAGGGATTCCAGACCATGAGACCGCCTAGTCCCCTCTGGGCATTCTACCTAACATAAATGAAACAGTCCTCGTTGGATTTAGGGTTCTCACGGAAGGGCTTGATGATGGTCACGTAGACTTCTTCCTTTTAATCCGTCCATCATTGTTGGAGCATCATGAAGCTTTGAGTAGGTGGAGGTGGCGCAGGCCACCACCACAAAGAAACCGGAAAAAGAAACAGAAAAGAGAGTAGGGGTCAGTACCGATTTTAGAGCCACCATGAATAGTTGTTATGATGAATTGAACATACAGAGTATCAGGATTAAGTTAAATTACGATTAAAATGAAGTTATAAAAAGGCCATGTTAAAGTAATGTGTTTTCAGCAGTGTTTTAAAGTGCTCTACTGTATCAGCCTGGCGAATTCCTATTGGCAGGCTATTCCAGATTTGAAAAACATAACCTTCTTGACCACATTTCTATCACTTAAGTACCACAAAACACTCCTTACTTACTAGTCTCTCTCTCTCTTTCTCTTTTGCCTCTGTTTACTTCTTCCTGGTAGTGAGTATTTGTCCCAACTCTCATTTTGTCATTAGAGTTATTTTATCTCTGGTCTGAAATGACTTAAACTCACTACTGTCTTTGCATATTAGGTACAGGGTACACCAGGTCATAGCTTCCTTGTTTTGAGGTTTTCCCATCAAATAATGTCCTAAAGCCAAAATACCTCCACTAATAAAATCTCCCATCTAAAGCACCTTGTCAGAATTACTACTACACTACAAATAGTTTAATTTTATAGACAATAACAAGAAAGAAAACTATTTCAAGTTGGTTAATTGTGCAGATAAGAGGTGAATGCTTCATATCATCAGTAGACTACCTCAGAGATCTGTTTTTGGACCATTAGTTTTTTCCAGCTTACATTAATTACACAGTGTCCGGTATAGTTAGTAAATTTGTGCAGTCTGAAAATACTAAACTCAGTGGGAATAGCAGGAATTTAAAATGGATGGATTTAAAAAAACAATTTAAATCAGTTGGACAATCTTAAGAACTGGGTGGTCACTTGGACAATGCAGCTTAATGTAGAAAAGTACAAAGTGCTACACACTGGCAAAAGGAATGCTAATTATCAGCATTCAATAAAATGGGAGACTGTGTCTTATCGGAAGTATTTAGGAGATTTATGTTGACACAACATTGTCATTAGTCAAGGTGCAAAAACAATTACAAAAGACAATTAAAATATTAAGTTATTTAGTAAAAAAATATTGAATATCAATCAAGGACTGTTATGCTTAGAACACAGACTCTATATGTCATTAGTAAGACTACATTGAGAGTACTGTGCGCAGTTATGATCACAGTTCTATAAAAATACATTGTTGCACTCAAAGCTGTACAGAGGAGAGCAACCAAGCAAATCTATTTTTAAAGTGCATGTCTAACTCTGACAACATTCAGGGAGTTAAACCTCTTTAGTCTGGACCAGGGGAAGCTGTGTGGGACCTAATTTAGGTCTTCAGAATTCTCAAAAGTATTCATAAAGTTCACCCAGCAGAATTCTTTTAAATAGCAAATCATGTACTTGAGGATGCCAGTGGAAACCAAGGTAACCCTGGAAGCAAAATACACAACTCAAAGAGTAAGCAAAGTCTAAACCCCAATCTCAAAGTATTCCAAAATTAGAAAAGTATGTCAATTAACAGAATCTGTTGTGACATGTGTAGGCATATCACAAACCTAACAATGGCCCGTTGTGAGGGAATACCAAGGAAAGATATTGAGGTTACCCCACAGACTGAATGTTTGACCTCTTCTGCTGCACCTCGAAGGACTTCATCCTAGATAAACTCCACAGAGCTTGCCTCTAACCTGACAGAAGCTCTACCTCTAATAATTTCTAGGATTTATATTCCAGAGGATGATTAAACATGGTGTCAAAATTGACCTGCAAGTAAATGAGATACACAGGTGTAGGTGAAATATGAACCTTTTTTGATTTATTATGTTACAATATTCTAGATTCTGGATTTTACATGTTGCATCCCCACTCTCCTTTATGAGTATGTTTCTATTTTATTACACTGTTTAATTATCACCATGATCCAGGAATGTTGCTACAATAAACCAGTAAAACTATGCAATTCACCCATATAACAACACTAAGGAAATGCTGAATAACCAAAGTCAATGCTACAACATTAAGTTACCTTAAAGGCACACCAAAATTAAAGACTATGAAGTAGAGGAGGACCAACTGTGAGCTAAACTCACCAACAAACAATGCCTCATCAAAAAAGTCATGAAGAACATAAGTCTTAAATGAGCATTAAATAGCCATGTCTTCGGCAGCTGCTTTAATTAGTAAATGTTACCAACTGGAGGCCCTGTTTGGCTCTATTCTTAAGGTTAAATAGCAAAAGCAACTGGCACAAACATTAAGGAAAAGGTGTTTGAAAAAAGTAAAGCAAGGAGAACATGACAACAGTAGAGGCATATAGGGTTGTTATATCTCTTAACTACTACATAGCCATACTAAAACTAACACTAAACGTCCCCTCTGCTGTGTTGAATCTCAGGGGATAATCAAAACTTTAGCTTGATGTTCCTTTTTCTCAAGTTAAAATCTTTTCCATGGTTCAAAGAAGACCATTATCTTAATGATGCAGCTTTCACTGCATGTTCCTCATGCAACAGGCACTGCTGTGCAGATAGTGAGATGTGACCAGTTAACACTTACAGTTTTAATTCTCAAACCAGGTACAGTAAGTGGTTATGAAAGGGCATAAATTCTAATAACACTCTTCGACAAAGGCAAGGAAGAAGATTAATTACTCATTAGCAAGACCATTAATTCAAATATTGTCTCCCTATATATTAAGGCCTATTCCAAAATGATCCCTTTTCCTCCTTCTTCCTCTTCTTCTTCACACAAGTACAGAACAATGCAGTTGATTACTGAACTCCTTGTTTATTTGTTGATTCATTTGTACAACCAGCTCATTAGGCATTTAGTGAAATATTCTAAAAAAAAATGTGAGCTTCCAAGAGTTTTATGAGACATGATAAAGTGGCACTTCATGTCTTCGGAGAGACTTAATTGTTTTGATATATGCATGCATCATGTCCGCCTCATTAAGCATCCAGATGTGATTTTTGATGCATATAATTGCCTTAAATTAATATCTAAATGTCCATTGGCCCTTTCTATTTTTTCAACCTTTATTATACAAAACAATTATTTTATTATTAGGCGAAGAGTAATAAAAAAGATGCTCTGAACAATGGAAAAAAAACAGAAGAGCAAAGTGTTTGATAGAACTCCTTCTGCTTACTAACACAACCAAACAGAATCAATCACTGTCATATGGTAAGTCAGCAGTGGGATTTAAATTCATACTTTTCAGTTCAAGGTCTTTAAGCCACTGTTCCATGTTATTCAAACATCATCACACAGTTTTAAGTTTAGTTGCGACATTTTGCTTCTGCTTTAATGCCACTGGTTGCACTACAGAAACTTTTAAGGTGATGCTGGCAGTGAAACATACTAGATTATGAAATTTTGATTGGCTGATTGTATTGTAAAATGTTTTACTTATAATTTCTCTTGAAAAGCACTATAGTGGTCCAGGCAGCAGCCCAAAAGTTTAGGGGAATTGAAGCATTAGGGGTAAGAAAAGGGTCGCCAGATGTCCCAATCTGAGTGGGACTGTCCCATGTTCAACAGACAAATCCCTAGTCCCGCATTGCCTCTGAAAATCCTGATTGAACAAAAATTGTATGTAGAAATAAAAATCTTAATTCAATTTTTAAATTGAATATACAGTTAAAGAGGCTTGCTAAATTTTTGTAGATAGCCTGGCGTACCAGCTTTTATGAATAACATTTGTAACTATCAGCTGAACCTGTCTATTTTTGTACGTTGTGTGCTTGTGTTGTTGTACGTTTCTTGTGCTCATCTTGGCTGCTCATGCTCGCGTGTAATTCATTTTGAAAGTGAAGACATACTGATAAAGACTTTTTGTGTAACAAGGTAGGTCATATCTGCATTCGATTTACATATATCATGTGATATTATACGAAACATAAAATATGTTACAAGTTATATCATACATACCCGTACTTCTGTGAATATTTTATATATGTTCTCCTCTATATGTACTTATTTACATATACTTACATGTTTAGATTATACATATTTATATATAGTATAATTATAATTTAATTAAAATTATCTTTTTTTTTAATCTTCCTTAGTTCCTTAACATCTTTTTTTTTTTTGGTGTCTCAAAAAGATGGCTGTCCTATCTGTGATATTGTAAATCTGGCAACCATGATTGCCTGATGCCTGGATGGGCAGGTTATCAATCTTTTGCAGGGCACAACCACACTCCGATTCACATGGAAACAATGATAGTAATTATTATAGATTATATTTGTGTGGTTTTTCAATCTTTTCCTGTGGTGTGCAGCAAGGTTATTATAGTTTTGTCTTTTTATATTCATTTTTATTTCTATATTTTTTCTGACCTTACTTGGAAATTCTGTTTAGTTTTAGTTTTCCTTCATCATATATTTTTAGTTTTAGTTTAGTTTTTGTTTTACAAAGACATTTCTATTTTATTTTTATATATATTAGTTTCAGTTTTAGTTGTAGTAATTATGGTACAGTTAAAGAGCTACTATGGAGTTTAGTTTTAGTGTCACAATGAGACAGAACTGTGCACTTAACGAGTTTGGATATAATATGAATTTAATGTTAGTGGAAGCTTGCTACACTACACAGCACAGTTTACTATTTGGTTTTGTTTTTTTCTGATAAAAACAAGCATAATCAAAGCCAGATACTGAATATGAACAGTTTTACACAATTTTATAATTTAAAAAATATTTTCTATGTTATTTGTGCTAAACAAATCTGCACTGACTGTTGGCACTTTTTTTCTTTTCCTTTTATTGCCCAGAATGGGACAATTTGTAATGATATTTAGGTGAACTTTAAGGTGTGAGGGTTTTTTACTCTAAATGTCTACAGCACACAACATATCCTGCTCCAGTGACAAAATGCATATAAAGAATGCCTTCAATATTGCATTCAAAAACCTCAAATACTGGGCTTTGTTATTTTCTACCAGCCATATTGATCTCTGATTCCATCTCAGGCACAAACAATTTATAGACAGAATTTTGCACCTGTAGGCCTGAAAAGATCAAAAATCAGAAAACATAATCTACTGTGTTCTGACAGGTGTGATCATGAAAATCATGGGGGCTTAAGAAGAACAAGGCTCTTAGGCTTGAATCAGTGTGCAGACCCCACCTAGCTATATTGAGGGAAGCATGAGAGTTTTTATATGGACTATGAAGTAATCAACTTATGACCTCATTTAAATAGCACCTGCCATAAATGGTACTACTACGATTGACAGATTTTTTTGAAAATATGTCTAATGAAAGAAATCATATGAATTAATAACTGGTTGTTTTGTAAAGCTCTTTGAAATATGATTTTTTATGAAACTTTCAGCTAAGTTTCAGGTTTCTTTAATTTAAAATAACTCTTATAACTGACTATGGACTCTCCTTCACTCCATCTCAAGGAATGCTTTTAACGAGAGTTCTTATTTACTTTTTCTTTATTGTCGTCTGGCCATATCTTAATTGTAATATTAATGACTTTATATTCATATTAATTAAAAAAAAAAAAACTGTATCTGCTCTACATAGAACTTTAGAACAATTATGAGAAGAACAAGCCATTTATTCTAACAAGCTGTTCACCTAGAATGTCCAAAAAAACATCAAGATGAGATGTAAAAGTTCCTGAAGCCTACATTTCATATTCGGTAATTTGTTCCACTGAACAAATGGGTCTTTGTCTGAAGATAAACTTTCTAATTTATGTACAACATCTGCCCTTAACAAGTTTCTGTCTCTGTGTTCTTGTTTACTGGAAGAATGAAAAATTATAAGATAAAATGTAATTTATTAAAACAAGGCCATATTCCAAAAAGCAGCATCCATAAATAATATCTATAGCACATACACAAAATTGTAATATAGTCACGTACTCACTTACGACTCAACTTGGGACAGGCCATTTGGTTGTATGTCAAATTCACCAAACAGTACAGGTCATTGGAAATGAGGCTTTGTAGGTTTGGTGTGGGTCACCAGTACACATACTTTAACAGCCTGTATGGAGTACCACAAACTGATCTTCGAGTCCTGCCATCCATGTAGGGGAAAGTGGCATGGGCTGAATGCATAACGGAGCAGCGTCAATCAAAACAAATGTCAAAAGGCCCTCCAAGAGCCAGAAAACAAACATACAATATAAGACCCTATGATATAATAATGAAAGATGTATTACTGCTTACAAGGCATTTGTATATTCTTGATGGAAGGAAAAAAGTGTGAACCATCTGAACAGATCGGAAACTAAAATAAAGACGTGGCAGCTGTGTGAAGTGCGACTTAAAAAATGCTGCATGGCAGTGTTTCTCAACTATTAAGTATTTGCGACCCGAGTTTTCATAACAGTTTTAATCATGCCCCCTCTAACATTTTTTTGACATGTAGATGCATATTTTATTATACCTACTTAACTTTTATCGACATTTATCTAACTCTATATTTATTGTTCTAGTATCAGAATGTAGTTTAAGTTAATTTGTTTGGTTTCAACAGATGTTTTTTTCATATTTTTGATTCTTGTTTTCTTTTTTTCACATTTTCGCACCCCTCTTTTTGTTACTTTGGGGGGTGCACCCCACAGGTTGAGAACCACTGCTGCATTGCATGACCAATCAGTGCCCCGAAGATTAAAACTCTGTGAGTGCAATTTGTTTTTTTTCTAATTATTGATAGTTTGTGGCCATTTGTTGGTTGCAGCCTCAGTACAGAAATGACGACTGCCAAGAGACTGCTACTTCTGTAGCTCCACTGCCGCTCCTGTGCAGAGTGTATCAGTCTATTACTGGCAGCGCTGCCACAAGTAGGTTATAAATAAAGGATACATGGCCTTTAGGAACTGTAGTGTGTGGTTTTGTCAATTTCTAGAAAATTATTACCTTATTGTTTTTCTATAGCTCTCAGCTTTAAGTATGAATGTCCTCAACTCGGTCAGACGTAAATCACCACAAGACTGTATACAGAAAAGAGCAAATTCAAAAGCAGGTAATTCTGCATTGGATCAGCACATTTGGAGAACCATGGACATGATCGAGCTTGGCAGCCTGGCACTAGGCGCCATACTGTAAAATGCAGTTAAGCAAGTGTCCGCAGAAAATAAAGCAGATTGGGGTTGATCATGTAAAAAAAAACATTTTTTTAAAGTCTATAATTCAAAATTTAGCACCTAGAAAAAGAATTCCAATGGGTCATACACGAAAAAGTAATATGTTAAAACAGAGTTAAATTCCAGAAAAGGACAAATTCAGAAGCAGTAATTAAAACATGAAGCAAAATGTCGAAAAAATGAAAAAATGTAGGAACCAAACAACACAAAAAACCACAGAATCTGCAATAAAATTCAGAAAAGTGCATTATTTTCTAAATAACCAATAAACTTTCAAAATCAAGGGACTGTAAGATTGCAAGTGTTTTAGAGGTGCCATTAATCTGGATTCCACTTTTATATTCTCATGCCTATCCATCATGTGAATACTGTGTAGCAAATGTTGCCATGCAACAGGCTAAGGCAGGAGGGAGGCTAAAATCAAGTGAAAGGAAGGGCCCAGGGGCTGATGTGCTACTTGTAGAGGCTCTGCTTTAAACAGGAATCTGATGCCTAATAGATCGGGAGAAATACAGAAGTAGGTTTTATTTTTTTTTTATTTGCTGAAAAACATGCATTTCCTTCTTTCATTCCTCTTGGACAAAACAGTTTTCTGATTAACTTTCATGAGGTTATGAGTGAGTGCTGTAAAACACTGGACAGTTGGGGACAGTGGTGGGAATGTGTGTTTCTTAAAAGCACTCATGCCTCCTGGTTCATCTTTGGTAAGCAATTTCTATCCTGGGACATGAGGGGGGACACAGTCACTAACGGTATTGTCTCTTTGTGTTCCCAGAGCACAAAGAAGACACACAATAAGAGCAACTGACTCTGCCCCTTCCGATTGGGGGGTTGTATATTAGAGACACTCACAAAAGGTGGCTAATTCACTTTTGTTGAATAAATGGGGCAACATTTACCTGGATTAGGTGCCATACCTCGCCCAACCACAAATGGTTTTGTAATGGATATGATTCCTCCATTGCTTCACAGAGACCCATTTCATTCTAGTAAGAGTTCATTGCATATGAATTATTTTCTGTGGGCTTTTAAAAGGTTCCTAATATGAAGACAAAGCATACATTTTTAATGTACAGTTGGTTACCGATCAGGATAATTATAGATCAAGAAAACCTGAACTTAGCTTGTGTTATCATATACTGCAACACATTCTTTTAAAATCATGATCCCAGTGGTATTTTATAAATCTGGTATCATCTTAAGTTTTTCATGGCTCTAAACAAATAAAGTTTCTTTCTGGAACCTTCATGGGGATGGTGCTTTTGGGAACTGAGAATGGTCCCCCTTCTGAAGTACCACATTGTCACCTCTGTTTTTAAAATGTTAATTTTTTTTCAATCAAAATCAATCATCAATACACATTCTGAGAGGCCCTGCTGTATTTTAAGTTAAGAAGCAGAGCAATACCAGTTACTGTAAAATACAAATGCACAATGTGCAGAGACCTCAAACAACACCAGGGAGCAGGTTGTAGGACCTCAATCTAGAGAGGGTTATTCATCCATAGGAAAATTTTTGAATATATTAGCACATTTTAAAATAAATATTTAATAGCACTATACATTGTGAAATCATGTCGTTTTCTAACCTGCTTATTCCAAACCAGGGGCATGGGGGTGCTGGAGCTTAACCCAGCTAGCATAGGTTGAAAGACAGGAACAAACATTGAACAGGGCACCAGTCCATCTCAGACTTTACATTGTCTTAAAATTTAAATTGTTGCACAAAAATGCTTATGGTGGCTCAGTATCTTTCGCAGACAGCAGATTCATATTAAAGTGAGGTAAAAATGGGATCAACTGATGTCCTACTCTTACCTGTTAGTTGTGGAGGATCTATGACTGCTTGTAGTTCAGACCTCTTAAATGTAACTTTTTTGAAAGAAGTAGCTGATATAGAGTTAAAGTCTACGTTTATGTCTCAAGGTAAAACTGTTGGTTGCTTCTGACCATGATAGAGAGCAGGTCTATGCTCCCATAACTCCTTTCCTCTGACATTTATTTCTAGATAAGTTACATTGTTTGATTTATATATGTTTACTGTTAACTAACCTTGATCATCAGGAGAAGTGAGATGCTGTACAAGCTGCTTGCACACATGCACTTCCTCTTTCATTTGAATAATTTGCATTGGGGATTAGTAAACTAAACTGTAATCAAAGTTAATATTTATCTGCTTTAGGATAGATGAGTTCACAATTTGCCAATGCTTTTCAATAAGAGATTTTTAAAATTAAGAAATTTGTACAGTTTGCTTTATTTGAGATATCTCAATGAAAAGGGAGCTTTATCAACATATGTCCTCAAAGAATAAGTGGGAAAAATTTCAATAAATTCAGTGTAATGGAAGCCAAGTTGTTTCATGTGGCTGGACAGATGACAGACATGGCAACAGACACCGCAGTAGGTGCATCTTACATTATATGCAAATGCACCACAAAAATGGAAAACATTTAAGACAATGATAAATCTAAATGTTGAAGTTCTTCACAATTATTTCACAGAGAAGTAAGAAAACACATAAGGAAAATCCAAAAGAACATACTATCAGTCAAGAACCACCTCAAGTCACAGCCTCTGGTATTTGTGATTATACCACCACAATAAGACAGAAGATGAAAAAATCCAGGACAGCACCTTTGCTCTTATAAAACAATATTGGTTCTTTTATGAAGTTTGTAAAAAATGATTGATATATTAATGATCCAGTAGATTTTTAAAGTAGTGTCTCCTGGAGAGCTTAACCAAAAATAGATTTTTTTTTCAGTAACAAAACACATTATGCTCAGTAAAAATCTAACATAACACCAAAATCTTCACTGCCATGCACTGTGGTGTTGGTGGAATCAGGGGGCTGTCATGGATATGGATGATGACTCAACTTTATTGTCATTGTATAGGTACAACAAATTGACACAATATGAATGAGGAAATTCTGAATCCAACATCTCTACATTATCGAAAAGAATGTGTCGGAGGTGACTGGGGTGGCGACCCAGCTGGGACGCCCAGGAAGACCAGAAGAGGGCTTACGTCCTCCCCAGACCACGTTGGGGTGACCACCCTGGTTCCTTTGGGGGCCACGGGTACAGAGCTTTGAAGCTCTACCCTGTAGGGGCCCGTGGTCACTGCCAGGGAGCGCCTCTGTGCCTAAAGAGCCCTGGACTCCGGCAATTCCGCCACATTCGGAAGTACCGGGGGGAAGACAAGCAGGGACACCCAGAGTGCTTCCGGGTATGCAGCTGGCACTTCTGTCACGCTGGGGAGTGCCGGTGGAAGATTGCCGGGAAGCACCTGGAGCACATCCAGGTGCATATAAAAGGGTCCGCATCCCTCCATATGATGCCTGGAGTTGGGAGGAGAAGGAGACAAAGTCTGGGAGGAGATGAGGAGGCGGCCTGAAGAGAGAGAAAGGCATTGGTGATGTGGCCAGGACTTTGGGGGTTTTGAGGTGCACTAACACTTGTAAATATGTTCAATAAACATGTGTTGGGTGATGTCAATGTGTCCGCCTGTCTGTGTCCGGGCTGGTTTCCACAAATGTTATACTACTTTCTTAGAACTGAAGTTGAGGTGAAAGTGCCTCCTTGAGAAGCGCAGTATCTAAACATTCTTGCTGAAAGAAAATTAATACATGAGAATGTTAAAGTGTTAATTTATTATAATAGAACATTTATGGTGAAAAGTGATATGCATAATAGTCAACTAAATTGGGGCAGCTGAAAGAAAAATGGACAAAAACATCCATATAGCTAATGTGAGCGATTGATTAGAAATTCCAGGATTCCTTTGTTTTCTGCCATTACTGCTAAAGGATGTCCTGCTTACTGAATTAAAAGGTCCTTTTACTTGCATACACAGAGATAACTGAGCTCTGGCTTAATCAACAAGCTACATTTAATGCAGCACATGTATTTATTGTGTACTGTATGTGTCCTTTATAGTAGATCAGTAGGTTATTGAAATTAAGATTTTAGAAGCATCAGTTTGCATGTATAAAGATGTAATCTCACATAGAGACTCAAATGTTGTATTCACATGTTGATAACGTGCAGTTGGTGGCAAACCAGAAATGCAATATTTTTCAATGAGGCAGCAACAGAATGTTCCCCCTCCGTTGGCAGTGAATACCGCATACCACCTCCACCAATGTAATCTTCAGTCAACAGTTCAGTTTTTTCAGTCATTCCACAGTGGACAGACAAACAGGATGTTTGCAGATTTGTTTTTTTTTTTCAACGTTGTGCAGTTTTAAAACCTAGTTGTTTTAGTAGGAGGAACATAGTATGGAAAAGGATTGCTGCTGAATGTAATATATTAGGTGACCAGTTTTCTTTACAGAATAGCTGATAATAGTTAATCCTGAGGACAAGCAACTTGCTGAAGCTAGCACTCCCGTTACA
Source organism: Polypterus senegalus (assembly GCF_016835505.1). NCBI lineage: Eukaryota > Metazoa > Chordata > Cladistia > Polypteriformes > Polypteridae > Polypterus > Polypterus senegalus. Next base: position 169,676,808 of record NC_053154.1, read on the forward strand.
GTTAACAATGTAGCCTGCCTGTTAGTGATCTTAAGGTTAATTAAACATTCTAAGGTTGCCATTTTATCTTGGAGGAAGACCTATGGTATGTAATAATTCAAGATGATGTAGTGGTGATATTATGCTATAGCATTATGTTTTCTGTCAAATCATCATAGTAATATGTATTCTATATATACCATCTTGTTATGTAGCTTTTTATTTTATTGCATGGTACAGCATGTTTACTTGTCAACATGTGAAAGCATGATAAGTCTACATTCACATATCTGTGGCTCTCTGTATTACTTCAGCATCAAAGTAACACACAGAAGCTGGAGCACAGCAGGGAAAACAGTTTTACTCTATGGAACCCATATGGCTCCTCTATGGAGCAGTGCAGTACGTTATAAAACAACTGATGTATTGCACAATTTCCATGACCGCATGTATTAGTGGCCTAATAGATTAATACAGACATGCAAAAACACACATATCCTGCTGAGAGCTTATCCTGCCTTCTGAGATTAGAGCTCTCTGCACTGACTTTTTCCCTTGGACAAACAAGAAAACGAATGCGTTGTGATAAGGAAAACAGGCGAGGTTTGTTTCACATACGCTTTTGCAAAATTGCTGCTAAATTTCATTTTGCATGTGATTCTTTGAATCGTGAAATGCAAAACTCAATAAGAATAAATTATTGGTTTTTTTTTAAATGTTTTTTGGGGTGGAAAACAAAGAACATTGCCCCTAAAGCTTCACTCACATGTCTGCGTTTACTGTAGCAGACCAGCAAAATTAATTATATTTTATAGCTCTTGTTCAGATAACTGTGGAGGAGCACAGTGTGTTTTTTTAAAAATGTCACAGGTGGCATATTTTGTATGGGAAAATGCACTAGAACACACCATTGTGCACATTCCTATTATTTTCCATTCATCCATCCATTATCCAGCCCGCTATATCGTAACTACAGGGTCACGGGGGTCTGCTGGAGCCAATCCCAGCCAACACAGGGCACAAGGCAGGAAACAAGGCAGGGCGCCAGCCCACTGCAGGGTACATACACACTCACCCACACACCAAACACACACTAGGGACAATTTTGGATCGCCAATGCACCTAACCTGCATGTCTTTGGACTGTGGGAGGAAACCGGAGCACCCGGAGGAAACCCACGCAGACATGGGGAGAACATGCAAACTCCACGCAAACTCCATGCCCAAACCACTCTTTTTTGTATCCTATAAGCTGATGATATGCATGCGCCTTGTGTCATATGCTAATGTACTGAGTATTGTTTCTTTCTGAGACACATCTCTTGGATTGTGATCATTAAGACTGTCATCATAATTGGCAAAGTGGATATCATATTACTAGAACAGCCACAATGCACAGTGCGACAAATTGTCTAAATGCTAATCAATCCTGCGATTTTTTCTTTTAACTGAAGAACTTTATTCAAACACTAAATGACAGACACATGCATGAATTAGTGCTGCAAACACTAGTAGTGGACGTTCATCAACCATCAATAAAAAATGAGTTTATATATCTATATATAATTAAATCAATGTGCACATTCTTTGTTAATGTATGCGTCTAAAATCATTTCTCTCTATCTGTCAAATCTTTACAGCTACAATCATAATTGGCAAAGAAGACATCTCAAACAACTCAATGCAATGTCTAAATGTAACACAAACAGATAGAAGGACATGTCAATGTACAAAAACACATGGAAGATGCACATGGGGTAGGGATGAGCCTTTACATATGCACAGATGTTAATTTTCCTTAATCTGTTCCCTAATACACTGAATCTTTTGTATTTTGTGGCCATGCATACAAGAAAAATCATTTAAAAACACAGTATTGGAAAATAAAAGACCTTTCAGCTTTGTGGTGCTGCAGCTACAAGCAGGAAACCTGGAGCACTCTCATATAATGCATTCTTTTTTCTTCTGTTACCTGTGCCATTGTTCTGTTTCATCATCCTGATGTTACCTGGTAATTGAATCGTGTAATGGGGTATTGCCTAATGATAGCATTTTACTGTGATTTTTTCCCTGGGCGGATGCTAGGGGCTGCCATGAACAACTGTTTTGTCACCACTGGAAGCCATTTAAAAGGGCTAAGAGAGATAAACAGCCTGACTCAAATATAATGCTTCTCCTTTTCCTGGATGACGACGTTATAAGTCACCATAATTATGGTGATGTATTTAATCCAGATAGCAGGTCAACTCTAAACTGCCCTTGGACCCCTTCTTGCAATATTGATAGATTAAATAATATAATTAAAATAATATCAACAAAATGACAAAGACTATAACTATAACTATATAAAAACACACAAATATTGGAATCAGATCAACACATACAGTACACAAATAACACAAACAGAAAAAAACTCTTCAACCACAGGCAACACACAAAGTCCACGCAGTTCTGTCACTTCTTAAATGAAATTGTAGTCATTTTTCTCTTTCTTTTGGCATCAGTACACTCTCCCAGAAAAATAAAGATTACTGTCAGCTCACCCAATCTAAACCCTATTGATTGTCTCGTCTGCTTCTTCCTAGAGTGCGTTGGCTGATGAAATCCTTGAGGTGGCCAATTCCAAATTGGAAAGGGTTTCAACCTTTAAGTAAGGCAATCTCTTACCTGGTCATGGATAGACTATGTTTGGATTCTTCACGACAAACATTGTACTCAGTCTCATTCCTCCTTCTCCTGCCTTTTCGGGCTCCTTTCCAACTTTAAATTATTGTCCATTTACAATAGCAACCTTCCAGAAATTACTGCAACAGACCATTCCCCACAAAGGTCCTCCTTAAGGCGGTCTTCCCAATATGCCTGTTTGTTTTTCCCCTCCACCTTACTATAGGTGATTGTGTGGCAACAGGGTTTACATCGAGAACAACACAGAAAGATAAAAGAAAAGAAATACATTATGTGGTAGTTCTACACAATGGTCCACTCATACAATATCTATAAATTTAACAAGAATAGAAATTGGCAGGTGCAATTATGTCACATTTATTCCATAGCTGACAAAATCACAGGTGAATCAATGGTGGGCATGTTTGCACTGGAAGATGTGGATACTTCTAGCAATGTACACAGTAAGTGGCTTGAGCAGCCAGAGAAGGACCCTTTTGTGACTAGAGGCAATCAGGAGTCCCCTAATGCTAAATCTGGTGAGCTTTTTATTTCGGGAATAATGCCAGCAACAAACCTTTTCATCTGTTTTTCTGGCCCAATCACTCACTACTTTTGCCACTGTAAATGTGTAAATATTTAATACTGGACTGTATGTTTCATCTGAATTGTCTGTTTCAGTAGGTTTACTGTAAAATGCATTAAACAATCAACTCATAGTGATTTGTGTTAATAGCTTTATAGGGTTTGAGGGGATTTGTTTGTTGAATGTGTGTTTTGTGGTATTTAGCTTCATTCATATTTTGTTACAACTCTTAAAAGTTGAATCAGCTTTCTTGTTTTTATATTGTATATTATCAAGAGATTTCATGTAAAGGGACAGGAAGAGCCAAGGCTGAAGTATGGTAAGGGTGTTGGCCTTCTTTTGAATGTTTTTTCCCAGCTTCATTAGGTCTAGAAGTGTAGCTGGTCACCCTTCTTAAGTGGCATTTGTTAAAAAGTAGTCATAAAAAGAAAAATTCTGCTTTCCAATCTGTACTGAGCGTATGTTCTCTTCAAGCCAGGCAATCTCCAATAATTTGAAATACTACAGAGTACAAAGGGAGACATATCAGTTCATCCTGTTGTGTGGGGGATGTGGTTTGGAATGGTTCTACATGATGCTAATTATACATTAAAAGTACCCACTAAACAACATCTAAAGTGTACTAGACTTGGTAACATGAAAATATTACACAATGTAACAGTTTAATATGGCAACTAACACTAATTAAACCTGACAAGTATGTCCCTGTAATAGAAGAAACTGAAGTAGAAGACAAAAAAAATATTGTGACACAGACAAATTTGCGCTCTTACTTTCCAGGGATGGTTTAGTTTCAAAGGAAACATACATTCTTACAAATACAAGTCAGAAAGATGCTGGAACAGCTGAATGTCAACAGCCTTAACTTGCAAGTCTAATATCCTATGATAATAAAAGTCTTTATAAGTACTTGTTTCTTTAGTTCAGGAAGTCTTTCTCCACCTAGGGTGCTTCTGGTGCATCTGTATGGAAGGTAGTGTCTCTCCTCCTCTCAAGGAGAGCACTTCTGAAGAAAATGCTCTTGAATTTTATTAAATCTGAGAAGGCAGAAATGGAGTCAAGTTTTGTTGAACATAAATTACATTTTTTATGTGTTTTTCTTTTTTATTAAAAAGATTCAAAACTATTTCTCAAAGTGTAAGTGTGCTGGGAAAAAATGTTTTGTTTGTGCAAAGCAGAAGCTACAATATGAAAATATGAACTTGGGAAGAACAATCAACATACATACAGGCAGTGACCAGACTAGAAATTGAACCCTCATCTCTGATGCCAGTTTCATAAAAGCTTGAATGAAATTAACAGAAAGTTAGTCAAAATTAAAAAGAATAAAGCAAAATAAACACTGAACTATGGATAAAGAAAATATAAATTCATTATTACAAGATTATGAGATGCTAAATATTTCCTTTCAAGTCCCAACAAGTGATAGAAAAATCTGAAGTCAAGTTCCAAGTAACAGCATTTACGATAATTCAAGTCATGCAGCCGATCTGTTTCTTATCACTCTATTAAACAGGTGTTATCGGTATTCATCATCCCTATCCAAATGGACTAGGGGCCTGTAAAGAGATTTATCACAAAAGATTTAATAAAAGATAACAATGCTTGGCTTCATTATTTTCTCTGCCAGAACTTCTTTTTCTAATATGAATCATGGTATTGTGAAATACACAATCAATGTAAGCAAAAATAAACTGAAAACTTGGTAAAAGGCTGAATGTCTAAACACAAGAATTCCAGTGCTTTTCCTCATCTTGGTTAATTTATTGTTATCAGTGTGAGATCCACATGTTTAATTACTACCTGAACAAATACACGTAGCTACGTGATGGCAGCCTTCCTCCATATACTAGAAATATGGATCAAACAGAGCTTGAATAGGCAAGGGTAGCAACAACAAAAAAGTATATAGGAACAAAATAACACTTTGAAGAATCAATGTCAAATGGCAATGTAGAATTACAGGCATCCAAAAAATCAACTGCTACCAAAAATGTCACAAAATGAGTAAGGGAATCTTTGACTTGGTTGAAACAGTGGTGTCCTGGTGTCAAAATCTTCTGAACTGCAGACTGTTTATATTAAATTATAATTAATTTGCTCAAACAAACCAGAATTAACTGAATTTACAGGGCTTTAATTACAGACATTGCAAGCATAATTTTATATTGTACTAGTAATTTATGCTTTTGGTTCAATCAGTTTCTTTTCCAATTAGTTTATGACCTGGGAATGGGAAATAAGTACAAATGCCACAGAACCTTCTTCAAATAATTTATATCCTAGGGATGTCGTAGGGCTGGAAATTAGTCTACCGAATTATTTTAGAGCTTGAGGAAGGAAGGAGTTGGAGGCACTTAAAAGATCATGTACAGTACTTATATAAGAGTCATTCATCATCAGGGCCAGATAGTGAATCAAACATATGTAATTGTACTTGTCATGAACACCCTTGTGTGCATTTTAACATAAATATGGCTCGTCCAATGCACCAAAAAGAAGAAAAACAATAGAAGGATGACACAGGAAGCAACATCAGAGATAAAGAGATGTAAGAGCATCTGATTTGGAAAAAGCCTTTTAAGACATCATTCACCCCTTGACACTTCTGATTTTCAATAAGATTTGCTAAGACTGTTTATATCTAGACTTTGCTATCTGACAGAGAGATAGATAAATAGATAGATAGATAGATAGATAGATAGATAGATAGATAGATAGATACTTTATTAATCCCAAGGGGAAATTCACATACTCCAGCAGCAGCATACTGATAAAGAACCATATTAAATTAAAGAGTGATAACAATGAAGGTATAACAGATAGACAATAATTTTGTATAATATTAACGTTTACCCGACCGGGTGGAATTGAAGACTTGCATAGTGTGGGCTTTCTATTATATTTTCCTCTATTTAGTATTGTTATATATTAATAAATACCAAATTGCTTTTATATGTTCTAGACTTTGTCTTTTATCTAGAAAGATTAATTAAATAAAGTGACACCAAAGTGTGAGTTAGATTGCTACTTTCTTATTCACATGGTTTATCAAGGCTATTGCTCCTCAAGAAGTAGAACAATTATGGTAAAAGCAAGACAGTTTGGTTAATAAGTGGCATATAAAGAAAAGAGTTTTGCTTTTATGTGTATTGTGATGATACCCGCATATTTGTTAGAGCTGGCAACAGTGAATCCTTATATATAGAATCCTATGATTGAAAATTTTGTAATGACTGGCAATTACCACTACTCAAGACTTTGTCTAGCTAGGATATACAGTATGTATATGTATGTATATCTATCTGTGTGTGTGTTAATCTTCAAGGGTGAGAGTAGATGAACCCAATAAATGTTCCTGGTTAAGTCTCACGAACTTCGTGATAATACAAGTGGCTTAATTCAACAATGTTTCATTGTATTCTGATAATACTGTCAATGTTGAAATTGAAATTGGATAAAGTTAACCTTAAAGGGGCAAAACAAGTACTGCAGAATGAAGAAAATAATAACAACCACAAAAATGTACTATAATTTGTAAAAAAAAAAAAAAAATAGGCAATTACTTTAGAAATCTTAATTTTAAAATGAAATGCTCTTTAAATATTTCTTAATAAAGTGTACTGTGGAACTTGTCAAACATCTTTCAACTGAAAGCTTATATCTGAACCACTTTTTTGACAAATATTAGGCACAGCGTTGCTGAACAATTACTAATTTGTTAATAGCTTGTAACAATATTGAGAAAGAACAACAAATGAAAATGCAGATATTTTTATTTTTTTAATTTGAGGAGATGTGTGCTTTGCTTATCTGTTATGCTACCGCAGGCTTAGTGTCAGAGGGGAACATTTTTTGTACACTGGGTGGTTTTGTTTCTCTCTTAGGAAAAGCAACATGTAAATATTAAATTTAAAACATAGTAGATGAAGAGGCAATAGGCACCCATTGTTTGGACTGGGGTGAGAAGTTTAAAGGCAAATTTCCTGGGTAATCCTGTTACTGATTATTGTAATGGCTGTCTACAGGATATAGGTATTTGCTGTCTTGCAAAAGAATCACCGCTTTGAAGTTTTAATTGCTTAAATATGCAAACAATCTAAAATTATGATAAAATGACTACTCCTTCCTTGGAAAATGTTTGTATTTACCTGACTTAGAAATGAACATGTCTGAGAATATTGGTTTCTAATCAGCATATGTGTGCAGATTGATAGTTAGTAACAATACATTTTGTTAACCTGTGTTTACACTATTTGTTAATCCCAGGATATTTGGATATGCCATAGTTTAATCCATCGTCGTGTTGATCTAGGAAGGGACTGAAGGACATTTAAACATCTGGGCAAAAAAAGACTTCTTTAGATCAAAAATCTATAACATTCGCTCCTTAATGCCTGGACCACATGTTCCGCCTATGCCAGCTTCAAATCCATCAGCTGGGAATGTGTCATCTTTCACACATTTCACGGAGGTTTCCAGCAGCTACATTGGTGGAATTGTGCAAGGAATGAAACCATCAACCTGCACATTGGATCCTATTCCGACAGTTCTGCTTAAGTCATTTATCCCCATTGTCAGTCCAACTATTACAAAGTTAGTCAATCTCTCGCTACAAACAGGCCATATGCCACCATCTCTCAAAGCAGCTGTCATTCGCCCACTGCTGAAGAAGTCCTCATTAGATCCTGAGGTTCTTGCAAACTACAGGCCTATCTCAAACCTGACGTTTTTGTCAAAGATTATAGAAAAGACAGTTGCCCTTCAACTCCAGAGTCATCTTACATGTAATAACCTGTTTGAAAAGTTCCAGTCAGGCTTTCGTTCAACCCACAGCACGGAAACAGCACTGCTCAGGGTGACAAATGATTTACTGATGGCAGCTGATGCAGGCTCACCATCCCTGCTTATTCTTCTGGACTTGTCAGCGGCCTTCGATACAGTTGATCATTCCATCCTCCTGGATCGTCTTCATCACACAGCTGGACTCTCGGGAACTGCATTACGGTGGTTCCAGTCTTACCTGTCTGGCAGGACTGAACAGGTCTCGTTGGGAGATTGCTCCTCCAGACTGTCCACCGTCTTATGTGGGGTCCCGCAGGGGTCAGTTCTTGGTCCTATTCTTTTCACTATTTATATGTTACCTCTTGGGCATGTCATTGCCAAACACGGACTGTCTTTTTATTGTTATGCCGACGACACGCAGCTTTACATTAAAACTGCCCCAAACCCTTCAGAGGCCATATTACATCTTACTACATGCCTGGAGGAGATAAAGGCTTGGATGAACACCAATTTTCTACAGCTGAATAGCAATAAAACTGAGGGACTCCTTGTTGGCACCCCCCACCAGATTCGTTCTTTTCCAATACTCCAGTTCACTTTTGACAGCCAGGTCATTACTCTTTCTTCTGCAGTCACTAATCTGGGGGTTCGGTTTGATCCACAGTTGACCTTCAGTGACCACATAAAACATGTGTGTAAGGCATCATTTTACCATCTACGAAAAATTTCCAAACTTCGCCCCCTATTAACCATCCCAGATGCAGAGAAACTTGTCCATGCCTTTATCTCCTCAAGGCTGGACTACTGCAATGGACTTTTTGCGGGAATTCATACCAAGGACATACAAAAGCTTCAATATATCCAAAATAGTGCTGCAAGAATCCTACTAAGAGTAAGGAAATTCGAACATATTACTCCCATCCTCAAATCACTTCATTGGCTCCCTGTTTCCTTCCGGATTGAATACAAAATTCTTCTACTGACCCACAGATGTATCTACGGCCAGGCACCTTCTTACCTTCAGGATTTGATTCACTTAAAAACTTCCAATCGGATCCTCAGATCATCTGGCAGCATGCAGCTTCATACTCCCCTTACTAAGCTCCGTACTATGGGGGGTCGAGCTTTTTGCTCTGCTGCCCCACAGCTCTGGAATCAGCTCCCTGTTGAACTGAGAAATACACAAAACCTGGACATTTTTAAAGCAAATTTGAAGACTTTTTTATTTAGGAAAGCATATAATTGCTGTGATTGTTGATTTAATCTAGTCTTTTAAACTTTTAAATTTTGTGGTTATTGCTTTTGTTGTAGCACTTTGAGATCCTATCAATGAAAAGTGCGTTATAAATAAAATCTATTATTATTATTATTATTAAAAAAAGGCAGAGTGAGGGACAGTCCACTGAGAACACTGCCAAGACACTCGCACAGAGCACAGGGGCTCGCAGGCAGTCTAGGGTGCGTAGTTGGTAAGACGTAAGGCACAAGGACGGCAACAACTACTTCCAGGGAGGAAGAGACAGCTCCACAAGAAGAAGCCTGGTTGTGGGTCCAGTGACAGAGGGAAGCTGTATGAAAGGACCGAGCAAAGCTGGTGGAGGAGAAGTAAGGATTGTCTAGGTCGCAACAACACAAGGAGCCCAGAATGGAATAGAAAGAACAATGAAGAGATGCTGACAGGGATTCAATAATTTGACAAAACCTCTGTTGGGAAATGAATGTCTGTTGAACAGAGTGCATCCGTGTACAGTTGGACGATTAATTGTCGGGATAACACAGTGCGCAAACTGGACTCTGCTCCACTAAAGGTTGTATCCTCCAATTCTTGTTTTTAATGGACTTTTAGTGTGTTTTCCTTTTTAAAAAAATGAATTTTGTTCCTGATATTGTTAGATTTTTTTATGTTTGTTTATCTTTTTAATGTACTTATTATTGTCTTGCATAATAGAAGTCACTGTTACATTTCCTGAAATTACTGTTGTGTCTTTCATTGTGTGTTTACCCACTGCCCAATTTAAAGAAACCTGTGTGCTATTATCATTAAATTTCAAGAGTTCCCAGTCTCTTAGTAAAACTGGGTGGCATAGTCAGATATTTTAATGGTGTCTAGGTTAGATTACCTGTAAGTGTGACCAGACATGTGTCACATTAGCCTTACTCAGATATTCACTTCCTTTTTGACTCTTGCAATTAACCCTCCTTTGTGAATAAAGCCATTTGCGAATATGGAGGACTAAAGGATTGCTGTCACTGACGGATGAAGGATGAGAAGATATGGTCAAAATGGAGAAAGGCTAGTAGCCAGTCACTAACCATAAACAAATGCAAAGCATTAGCAAGGATGAAATCAAAAATAGAGACATGAAAGTTACAATTCGATCCACTACAAACACAAGCAATATTGGCAGAAAACTTTAGCTGACGAATGTGGTTAAGATCAAAACATTCAGGAAATAAAACTTAGAGCTCAACAGATTAGCCAAGAGTGAATGTTGCCTTAAAAATGACAAAATACTTCAGGTTATTGATTGGAAATTGGAGGTGCCATACAATTGAAAGTTGGAGGTGTTCAGAATTCATTTTGGAAATTTGCTTGAAAGTTCTAGTGTCTGCAATTAAGGAAAATCTGGAAATGGAAGAGCTCACTTCTTGCCCACTAAGTATTCTTTTTGGGTAAATATGAATGAAGAGAAAAACAAAATGTATTGCACAGCACCATAAAAAAAGAGTTAGATATACAATATTGTCCTGTACTTTTGCTAATGACAGCTCAAAGAAAACCTTAATAAAACTGTTTAAAGCATCGACTGTAAACGTCAGATATTCACTATGTTCTAGTTAATTGTAAGGGCTGGTTTCAGGTCCCCTGTACACAAACTACACATCTGTAATTGTGGAAAAGCATTATAAAAATAAATGTTTTCCAGCAATATTTCAAACCTGAATTGGGTAGAAAAAGGAAAAACAAAAAAGAGAAAAAAACTTTTAAATAGAAAAATGTGATTTTTTGCGAGATATAGAAAGGAAAAAATACATAACTAAGCAAAACATGAACTTTTAAGAGAGAGAAAATGCATAAAGAAGCAAAACATGAATCTGTGCATGTAGAAGAAAAATGATAATATTTTGCAACAGAATATATGAAAGAAAAGTGAAGGAAGTGGAAGGAAAAAAGAAAATTAAGAAGTAAAGTTAAAATGAAGTTAGTTGTCAATATTAATTTTAATATTTACCTTAAATGATGTGAACTTAAATGGATTTATTTAACTTAACATTTGTGTTGTTTGTTTTTATCCCTTTATTCATCCATCCATCCATTATCCAAACCGCTATACCCTAACTACAGGGTCACAGGGGTCTGCTGCAGCCAATCCCAGCCAAGGCAGGAAACAAACCCCGGGCAGGGCGACAGCCCACCACAGGGCACACACAAACCCAGCACACACTAGGGACAATTTAGAATCGGCAGTCCATCTAACCTGCATGTCTTTGGACTGTGGGAGAAAACCCACACAGACACGGGGAGAACATGCAGAGGGGGACCCCGGGAAGCAAGCCCAGGTCTCCTAACTGTGAGGCTTCAGTGCTACCACTGTGCCACCATGCCGCCCTTCTCTTTATTCATCCCTTATCGATTATTGATAAAAAATGTTAGTCATTTTTCAAGTCAAGGTTATTTCTTCACAATTATGGTATACATTAATTTACCATGGGAAACTCTGTTCTTAAGAAAAACATTTTTCATAAATTAACGAAAAAAAATCTACTATGCTTTTTGTTGCAGTTTAAAATGAAGTCTATGGGGCATAGATCACAACGTGAAAAGAAAATACTTTAAACTTACTAAATGGATCCACTCAAAAGTGACAAACACTTTGACCTTAGCAAACATGTCTTCTGTGTTTCTGAGGCCTGTTTATGGCAACAGAAAAAATATGGAAATGAGCAACAGAAGAAATATGGAAATGATGCATTTTATCACAAATTCTTGGCATGATTTTCCTGATGTAAGGATATGCTCCAGTTCCCTTGTCTGCTCACAATGACTGTTGTGGGTGGAATTTTCATTTAAATAAGGAAGTAAAATAGCACAAAACCATGAACATGTCTAAATCAGTTTATACTGATACAGTTCCAATTTATAATTGAACATTTTCCTAACCTGCCCATGACTGGGATGTGGGAGGGAAAAAGTCTTGCAGACATAATGCTAATATGCAAACTCCACACAGAGTGACAAAAATAGAGATTATAAGTGGTCTTCAGAAATGGTCATATTCAGCAACTCTCTCCACTATGGCAACATGCCACCCTAAATAGTAACAACTATACACATAAAGCAGAAGAAACCTTTTTCTATCCACAAGGGCACCAGCACTTGAAATACATGGACCCTACATAATGACAAAATGCATGCTGTGGATTCCATTTTGTAAGTTTACGTTGCCATAGACCTATAACCCAAAGAACCATGAAATTTAAAGTGTCTCCATCAATGCTGATCAGGATGTTGCTTTCCATAAGCTGCTAAAAATTTTTATCCATTGAAAGACATTCAGGGCAAAGCAGCCAGTCAGATTGTAGTATTGCATCATTTCATTTTTGCTAATACTGAAGATGGAGAGGCAACAGTGGTAACCAGCAACAAAATCAGACTCTCACAAGAATTGTCAGTACTAGGCTCTCTTCTTAAAGGAATACAGATCACATCCAGCTTGAAAAGAAAGTGCTTCTCAAAATTCTATCCTACCAGTCAAATTCGAGGTTAGTTACTCATAGCTTAATACACAAAGATAGCCAACTTAGAAACACATTTTGTCACATTTAGTATTAGGTATAAGACAAAAAGCACAATGCAAAATATGTATTATATTAAGGAAAGTTGTATGCTTGATTGGCAATGCTACATAACTTTGAAAGATCTTTTTCCAGTAAATATTGATGGATAGTTTCATATCATGCTTTGTGTGAAATTAAATACTTAATTGGAAGGTAACGGCCTTTGTGATGGTACAAATGACCTCAGTGTCTGGATGTTTGAAAATTCCTTCAACTAACAAAACAAATGAAAACTGAAGTTCCTGTTCAGTTCAGGAAGCTTGACTCTTTCTCATGTTATACTAGGTCAGCCTAGGAGTCATACATGACAATAAATTGGTCTTGGAATATCACATATTTTCTTCAAAACTAACCCCTACCACTATATATTCTAAAATATACTTTTATCTCTTCTCAGTTGGAGTTTTCCAATTTTCTTTATACTATCAATAGGTTGCAACTGATCCAGAACACTGTCATCAGAGAAAACTCTTGATTAGGTTACCTCTAACCGGGCTCATCTACACTGGCTTCCTGGTGGATACTGACTTATCTGCAATGACAGGAGGGTGTTATAATTTGTCTTTAAATACAGATCTTCCACTAATCATTGAATTCAAATTCAGTTGTTTCTGAAAAATGCATCTGACTATCTTTGCAACATTTTCCTGCATACATCATCTAAGGACTAGAAATATTTACATGCTTTTCATGGAAATTAAAAAAAGAAGTGCTGTCAGTTTTACAAACAGTTTGCTTGTGTTTCAGCCTCTGTCATTTCCAATGATGTACAGTGTTCAAATTTAGACCCACAGAGTTGCTTTAACTGCATTAACATTAGCACAATTACTCAATTTAATGATATGAAAATGATCATATTATTATGGCTGAGCAAAGCCCAAGTGTAATCATTCATAATGACAATGTGGCATTAATCACAATACAGAGGCTAGTGAGAATGTGCAGGGGCTATCATTCATGGAGACAACGGAGGATTAATCTCCTTCCAGCACTAGTTTTCCTACATGAATTGCTACTGTTTTTACATGAGTACCTGGGTGGAAAAATGGAGTCTGTGAGCTTGTGGGTACCTGTTGTATATATGTGTGTGTGTGTATATGTAGACTCCTTTACTAGTAGGAAGAAATTCTCACCATATCCTTAATTTCTGTAGGTTTTATAACCCATTTGTAAGCATTGAGAAAGAAGGGAGAATCAAAGAGACAAGCCAAAGAACAGAAAGTGCCTTAACAAAAGTTTCATTCTGTGCTCACAGGGCAAGCAAACTTTTTTTTGTTTCACAAATATGTTATTATATTTGTCACCCAATTGTAAGTCCACACACAATAGTCTGCAAATGGAAAAACACTCAAAAATAGACCTTAACTTGACTTTAAATGTTGCTTTTGAGGCACAACACATGTGGTTGTCATCATTATAAGATAAAGAGTCTCTGGTACAACAGTGAACATGAGCAAGGTTCAAGTCTGTTATTGACTTCTTGGCTTCGCAGTAAAAAGAGAAAAGTGGCCAAAAGCCTTGACATAATTTTCTGAATAGCATTCTGATGTGAAAAAACAGAGAGAAAGACAGAAAGCAAGTAGCATCATATGGTGGCTGCTCTTTTATCATTTTATTCAAATAAAAGTACTACTTGCCAAAATCAATCCAATAAATGATACACTTATCCCATATGCCCCTTCTTTCATATGTAACCAGAATATTCTGACAAGTTCTTATGCTTGACCTTCAGCTTTGTCTCATTTTTGGAGGTTTACATTTGAAAGGGGCCTTAACTCACAGGTCATATAGTATGTAATATTCCAAACAGAAGCTAAAAATACTTATATTTGTGAACATAAATACAAGCTGCTGTAAATCTATGTGTAAATATGTAACTACAGCAATAAATCATACATATGTCTGCCTAACCATTTACAGCATAAGTTGCAGTGAGCTTCTGATTATTGATTGTATTCGCTGCACAGCAAGGCTACTTTTATAACACTTAAGGTTTGACATAACATAAAATGTCAAGCTCAATCTGTAAAATTTATTGGGGCAAGCTCTGTTAACAAGGTAAGAACAAGTCCCCTTCACAATAACAATGGTAGTAAAAGTACACCGATTGCTTTATAATTCCTTTCTCTTTTCTTTGGACATATTAAGGACTTTTGTCTTAATAACCCATTTTTTTCCCTGTTGGAATGAAAATTTCCACTTATGAAAGTGGGTTTTTTGATTCAATGGCAGTGATTGCAGCAAATGTAAAATGGCATTAGGGGCACAAGTATAGTATAAGATGAGTGTGCTTGACTACAATACAAAGTTGCTCCTTGTTCCTTTGAAGCCCACTCATTAGCCAACAGCCTCTTTGTAATTAGGAAAACAAGAGATACGTAACTTGTTAGTAGGAAGGCACCTTCAATAGTTGATAAGTCAGTAGTTCTGCAAGCCACTGGGCATCTCAGTTTAAGTAGATGTCACAGTACACAACTTCTAGTCAAGGGCTTTGTCAGATATGCCAACCGCAGTTGCTAATGACATCGCTGGACTGTGTTATTTTAAGTGACTGACATTCTCTGGCCATGTCACTTTAAGTAATCTCATGCCGACATTGCTCCTTTTCTTGACATCTGATAGAGTGCTGCCTGATTGAGTCAAAAGGTTAATAGGTATGGTGGTCCTGGACGTAATCTTGGCCCTTTTTTCTTTTAAATATTATTTTAGTGTCATTCATCATAAGACCGTGAACATGTCTGTTAAACAAAAAATGATATTAATTTAAGGAATGTTACTTTACACAGTGCTACACTTTTTGCTCTATGCAGTGTCTTTCATCGTGAACAGTAACGTTGCCAAAAACATATTAATGAAGTTATGTTTTTTTTTTTATAAAGTATCCTATGATTGAATGTGCTTTTCTACATAGCACAGTATCATTACATCAGTGATGAAGTAATACATTGCCATTCATCATGAGCAATATTTGTTGTCACACTGGTGCGGCAGAGGAATAACTCAGCTCGTCACAGGTATACAATACCCGGATGAGTCAATAGGAGGCAATGCCGCTAACAGTCTCATTATGTCTTTCTCTACAGCAATGAGAAGACAGCAAATTGTGGGAAATTAACACTGCCCCTTTTAGCCAAAGGAGCTATAAAAATCTGACATGATGCTCGTATCTCATTTGGATCAGGATGGAGCTCCCTGTGATTCATTAATCTCCAAGAGCTATTTTGAAATAAAAATGCTCTATTGCTGTTATTTCTGTTTTGAGCCCACGAGCACAAACTTTTTTTATATTTCAGTTCTAACATTAAAAAAGGGTAACCTCTGTTGCCACCCTAACACTTTTGTGATTCACCCTGCAGTTATCCACCTGTCCACACTGTACATGCTTTTTAAACAAGAAATAACATTAGTCCAGTGAAGCTTGTTTTATATAACAGGTCTCAACACAGCCAGTATTTGACATTACTTCTTAAAGTAAAATGTGATATTATTCCATCTACATTTGTTTGACACAATTGATTTCATCACGAGGAATATTTATACGGGGATCATAAAACAAAACACGGTATCACTTCCGGCATCCATCCATTTCTGGAGCATTTCAGTAGTCCAGTTTCAGTATGTATCTTTTCAATAAACCCATTACCATATCTTTGATCATACACTTTTTCACTGGCCATGGCCACCATTTGCAGTTGCCTGGTAAACAAAATTATCTTGCAGTTTTGGTATCTGGGTCCCTTCTGTTTTTAACAAAGCACCCTTTCCAGCTGTGGGGGAGTAAGGCAGGATCCAGAACGTGTAAAACACAGGCCGAAAGAAATCTCTCAGTCTAAAAGTTAATTTTAAAAGATTTTGTGAAATTTCAAAGCAAACCGTCCACATAAGAATAAAGAATAAAGGTTGTTACACACGTAAAACGTAAAAAATGGGAAAAAATTGGTGTCTTCTATAAACATAGCTTTTCTTGTCAAACCTCAGTTGATTCTATACTTAAAGATGCTTTACTTCGCCTTCAGTATGCTCTAAACGTATGGCACTGCTTGTTCAAAAAAGCATGTTAACTCTCATACTTTTGAGCACGTAAGGCACAGTTTAAAACCATGTACCCTCGCAGGAAGGCAGGTCACTAACTGAGACTATTCTATAGTCATGGGGCAAAAAGTAGTTAGAATATACCAATTCAATTCAACTTTTATAAACACTTCCCATAGACCATGCACTAATATATAGGCAAACACTTAATATAAATAAATAACTAGCAAATGGCTCTTACACTCTCTATTTGCTTAATCATTGACTCTCTCAATACTGCTGTGTTTTGACTTGCATAATGGGCTGAATGAGTGATAACCTGAAACCTAGAACTTGTTTACAGAAAGACAAACAAACAAGAGAAAAGAAAATTATTCATTTGAACTAAAGGAATATTCGTTCAGCACTGAAAGTTACTGTAACTTGTCTTCAGTGTGAGAAAAGCCCATCACTTTGCTGTTTAATACAACAGGTTCACTCCTTAACTCTTGTGCAGTAAACATATAGATATGTGTGTATGTACGTGCAACGATAAAATATATCTGCTCCAGACACACCAGCATGTTAAGAGGATAAAAAATGAATATTTGATATAAATAAATATACATTTAAATACATAAGAAAAGCTGCTGCTTGATAAAAAAAATGACTAGAATAAAAATGACTAAAAGACAGTCATCATATCTTTCAGGCTGCTTCTGTGTTCTTGCGATAACAAAATGAAATGACTTGCTGAAACAGATTTCTTTCTTTTTTCTTCTTTCCTATTTATTAGTTTTCCACAACTGTAGACACTGTCAGGAACTGTCTTTGTTTAGGTATGAAGTAATGAACATTACAATCTGCCTTTGATTTAGACAATCTTTTTAGAGCAACTGCTAAATATGAAATACTGTATAAGCTAGAGGTGACCCAATTTTTGCAGGCTTCATTAAGGCTAACCACAAAGAATATATCTCGTCATTCTCATTTGTGGCTTCTTTATTATTCTCAAAGCAGGTAATAAGAATTCCCAATAACTTAAAGACAACTCATTTTCCATTACCACTAATTTAACTGAAAATCAAGGTCAGAGGGTTCAGCATTTTTTCCTTCATTTCAGTATTTGAGAAGGTTAGGTTTTATTCAAAGAACAATGATAAACTCTCACCTCCCAGTCCAAGATCATATGTTTTGTGCCATCATTTTTTGCATTTATTCCTCTTTCCCCTCTTATTTATCAACTTGTAAACTTTTTGAGAAGAGTGATTTGTTCACAGGAACATGTAGACAACAGGACCATCAACACAGACAGTTGCCAATATTAAGCTTTGGTCTCTGGAAATGTGAGTTAGCAGCTCCTTCTGCTGTACAGCCATGCTGTGGTTTGCTTAACTTTCATTATTTAACATTGTCTATAATTAAAATGCAGACTATAAATCTATAACACTAAAGACACACACACTGAATGAAAATGAGTTGTCAGTACTCTCAAAGGGCCTCTCATTCTGTCCAGCTAAACCTATAGCCAAAATCAGACTCTGCAGTGATATGGAAGAATTTTTCAGAAAGCTCAGACTTAAAGAATTCTTCCATAATAAGGAGGACAGTAATACACAGAAAGCAAGCATGAGCCGATACAATAATTCCACCAAAAACCCACATGGACACCAAAACCCGGAAGAAACCCCACTTTGGACAGATACATAGACAGCTTCCGACAGAAGGTCAAAACTGGGATCCTGGACCAAGAGCAGAGCCAGGTATACAATTTCAGTTTACAAGAAAAGCAAGCCATACATTCACTAAGGGAAAACACAGAGATCATTGTCAAACCAGGCGATAAAGGGGGTACCTTAGTAATCATGAACACATCTGATTATATAAAAGAGGCACAAAGGCAGCTTTCTAATACCACTTATTGCTGCAAACTACAGGGGGACCCCACTGATGTTTACATGAAAGAACTTAAGAAATTGTTAATCAACTTACCTGTTAACATCAAGGACCACATCAGTAGTCGAATCCCTGAGGATCCAAAAGTGGGATACTTCTACATGCTCCCCAAAATCCATAAAGATGGGAACTCAGGAAGGCCAATAATCTCAGGAATTGGCACACTGACGGAAAATATTTCAGGATGGGTGGAAAGCATTCTTAAACCCCTTGCCAGAAACACACCCAGCTATGTACAGGACACCACCCACCTCCTTAAAAAACTTGCTGCCCTACACACCATTTCTGAGGGAGCCTTCCTTGTTACAATGGATGTGGAGGCATTATACACAAGCATCCCCCATGATGATGGAACTATGGCCAGTCGGACGTACCTGCAGCAACATGTCTTACAAACAGAGCCAATGATACAATTGATAAAATTTATACTAACGCACAATGAGTTTTCTTTTGGTCAGGACATTTACTTACAACTAATGGGAAATGCAATGGGATGTCGTTTTGCACCCCATTACACAAACTTATTCATGGCAAGATTAGAACAGGACTTCTTGTCAACATGTGCAATAAAACCAATGCTTTACCTTAACTACATAGATGACATTCTTATAATCTGGACCGCAAGCAAAAAAGACCTTTTTTGCTTCCATAGGAATTACAATTCATTCCACCCCAACATAAAATTTAAATTTAATTATTCACAAACAGAAATCAGCTTTCTGGACACTACCATTCGCATAAAGGATGGTACCCTTATGACCTCTATTTTTCACAAACCAACAGACAGACGGACATATCTATGAAATGACAGTTTCCACCCAAAGCATATACGGAATTCCGTCATCTACAGCCAGGCAATACATTACAATCGTATTTGCCCAGACTCAGTGGATTGGGACACACATCTGCAGAAACTCAGGACAGACTTCATCAGACAAGGATACACTCCCAAATCAACAGACCTACAAATCAGGAAAGCTGCGGTTATACCCAGAGAAAACCTTCTGGAATACAAAGGTGCAGAAACCAAGAACCGGGTCCCACTAGTTGTAACGTATCATCCACATCAGGAAACACTTTGCAAAATAATGAAAGAGCTTTAACCCTAGTAGATATATAAATGTGTGTTGCTTGTGTACAGATCATACTGCACATTTTAAACATAAAAATAACCTGTTGCAAGAGAAAAAACATTCTGTAACATCAGATTATACATTGTCTTTCAAAGACATCAATGGATGAATGGTAGGCGTGAATGATACATTGTTGCAGGTGCTTCGTTGTTCAGCTTTATGATGATAGTGTAGGAGTTGATAAATGCTTGAAAGAATTGGCAGCTATATTCATTAAGAATATGAACAGCAAAATATGCATTTGAAATAAACATTGTCATACACTCCATCAAAAGCACTACTGTTAAGAGAGCTGATAACGAAGATCCACGCTAGGTACAGATTTCAGTACTCAACACACCCTTATTAACAAGTCTGCCTAATAACACCAGTAAAGCTTGAACAAGGCTGCACAGCATCCAACTTATGTCTAAATGAGTAACTAAAGGTAATTAACATTACTGTCTAATTGGAAATGCAAACATGCCATGCCAGAATATGGACCCTCCATTTTAACATGAAGTGATGTAGTAATTAAAAAGACAGAAAGATATCATGGCAGACATAAGCACATCTAAAATGTGTTGAACCAAGTAACTACAGTAGTCTTACGTGTGTGTGTGTGTGTGTGTGTATTGCTTTTGTCGCCACACTCATTACAATGTCCCTATTAATATTTAAGCATCAGTTAAGGTGCAAGACTCAGAAAAAGGGAGGATAACATTTCTGGGAGCATCATTTCAGCTTAAACACAACTATCTCCGCGTCCACTGTGTACAAGGAGAGTCTGAAATAAAGTGTGCAAGTCTAGCCATTCCATAAACAAATCCTATTGGTTACATATTGATACTCTTTTAATATAATAAGTACAATTATCAAATAATTAAGAACTCCACAAAAAGTCTTTTTTTCTGATCCATTATGCAGCAATGTACAGTGCTGATTTAAAATAAATTATGGCAATTTATATGTGTATGATTGCAATCTCCAATGGCCTGGTGTCATGTCCAAAGATCTTACCTACCTTGTGCTATATACTGCTGGGCTAGGGTTCAGACAGCAAACTCCTTAGTGGGTTCAGAAAATGAATGGATGAAGAAATTACAAGAATCTAAGAAAGACCTAAACTGTGTCATTAATAAGTGTCTTGATCTCGTTCATATTTCTGAGTTTGCCTGTGTTTTTTATGTGTTGTGTAATGCAGGTAAATCACACCATATCATTAGAATATTTATGACATTCTATGCCTGTTGTTCATATCACGGCAGAATAGTGGAGAGTATTTTTTTTTTAAATGGCACATACTACATATTCGATGCACCAAAATGCACCATCATGCTCATGATTGCCTTTTCTCCATAGGAAAATGATTTACAATGGAACCCGCCCCTTGCTGTTACCTAACAATGATTTTTTCCTATTTTTTAATTTCTGCAGATGAGGCAGAAAATATGCACACTCCAGGTGCTGTGGAAACATTAACTGAGTATTGGTTCTGCCTTTCATTCATCTTTAAGGTTGTGATTGCCCTAATTGTCAGTATAATTGGCAAAGTGGGCATTGTATTACCAGAACAACTAAACACTTGTTTATATAGGAATGAGCCCAGTGTTTTTTTTTTTTTATTTAGAGAGCTTTATTTAAACAGTAAATGACATATGCATGTGCAATTTCTCTGCATCCAGAATAGGGCTAAACAACTGTCTTCTTGTGTCAATAATCCCAATATCTTTGGTTACAAAACAAAATTTATTTCACAAACATTTTTGTGAAGCAAAACTCCTAGGTTTCACAGCATATTCTATTTTGCCTGAATCTCTGGTTCATCACTAATCAAAGTCCCCTTGAATTTCTGATAATTTAGTCATTTTTAAAGATTTGACTTGCAGCTACGGTAAGGAAGTCATTGTTTTATGATTTTTGAATTTTGTTATGGACTTTGATCTATACCTTTCTGTTTGATCTTATGACTTTCTCACTTGCCTGCATTTTACTTTGTGTCAAATTAGAATTCTAAAGAATAAGTACAATGACAACAGATGACAGGTTATCTCAGTCCTGCTCTTCAATGGAATTGTTCCTGCATTTGAGAAACAGGGAGATAAACTGAAACAGTGAGGCTTGTACAGAAAGTCAAAAACAGTAAATTGATCATTTGATCTGTCAAGCTATGTAAACCATGCCTTTCGCTGAGAACACTACAACATGGCAATTTAATATACAAAATAACACATTAGTGTCATGATCTAGTCTACTAAAAAATATTAAGGCCACTTGATTATTAAGTAATAATAGGGTTATTAATAAACCCTAACCCTAAACTTGGTATTTTTTAAGTCAGATATTTTTTTCAAATTAATGGCATACATTAATTTATCCCATAAAAATTTGTTATCAAGAGACACGTTATTTGTAAATTTAGAAAACCTACAGTAAAAAAGAAAAAGAAAAGTGAAACAGAAGTCTTAAAACTTATAGTATACTGTATCTATATAAAGCCAAATGTCTGTGAGCAGTGGGATTTTCAACATGAAAACTTTGGTTGAGCACACAGACCTGGGAGAGAGACGCTGTCAGAAGGGGTAGAGCCATCATGACAAGCAATGCAGAGTGGATATGTGTTGTCACACATGTGCGATTAGGAGGCAGTCAAAGGTGAGTGAAACATCGCAAGATATTGTCATGTGGTGCTTACCTGAACTCTCTTTTTTGCCAACAGACATCAAGAAGAAAAATAAGAAAGCCACTTCCGGATTCCAAGATGGCCGCGATAACACTCTTGATGATGTCACTTCCAGCCATCAACAATCATTTCACTTCCGGCTCATCTCCAATGACGCAATTTCCAGTTCCGCCTCCACGTCAACATTGCCAACCATTTCCTGTCACATGTCTTTGGTTTCCTGTATATAAACGCCATCTTGTTCAGTAAATGGCATTCACTGTGTAAAAAGACTTTGAATCAGTTTTTTTTACTTTAAATTGTCTGGGAGACAATATACGGGGACGGTCCCCAAAACTTTGTTTTATCAAGTGTGAAGAATTATTCTATTACAATTGGCGTAGTCGACAAGGATCCTGTTCAAGAATGAGCGAAGAACAGAACCTCAACACCGTTTTGTCAACCATCATGGGGGATCTGCAAACCCTAAAAATCCAAATGGGTGAGATGAGGACCCAAATAGCCGAAGCGGAAGCTCGTGCTGCAGCTGGAGTTCGGACGGAGGTCGCTCGGTCACCATCCATTGCCCTGACCCCTCTTACTGAGTCAGATGACATTGAGACTTATTTTTTGATTTTTGAGCGTACTGCTAAGCGGAACGCATGGCCGAGGTCGGAATGGGCATACCAACTGGCTCCCTACCTGAAGGGAACGGTGCAGAGAGCCTATTATGATTTAACCGAGGAGCAGGCTGCTAATTATGACGCTCTAAAACAAGAGGTGTTCAAACGCAACGGCGTATCACCGGAACAGCAGGCGAGAGAATGGAGGGAGTGGCAATTCGACCCAGAAAGACCACTACGAACCCAGGGCTTTGAAGCCTGGGGAAAGGTATGTCGCTGGCTACGGCCAGATTTAAATAGCTCGCACAAAATGGCAGAATTGCTTGCATGTGAAACCTTCGTGCATGCCCTCCCTGACCATATCGCCCAGCAGATCCGGAAACATAGCTTTGAGGACATTGACACCCTGATCCAGATCGCGGAACGTCATTGGGCGGCTTACAAATCGGGGCGATCAGAACTGTTCTCTCGCCGAACCCAACAGGCACATGGGGCAGCTCCCGAGCCCCTCCGACAAGCTCCCGAACCTGCCTTCCGAAAACGGGATAGACCTGCTAACCTACCCCGCTGTTACAAGTGTGGAGGGGTTGGACATCTGTCACCGAACTGCTCCTACGAGCCTATGGATTGTTCATTGGGGAAGGGAGAAAGGTATAGTGCCACTGTGAATAACCCTTTGTCTCTTTCGTACACAGGTGCAGTTATTATTAATGGCAGAAAGGTTAGGGTAATGTTTGATTCCAGGAGCAACATTTCTATTGTCGCTACCCGTTTTGTTTTACCGCAACAATGGACTAAATTAAAAACTAGTCTCAAATGTATTCATGGGGATATCCGGTATTATAAGACTGCCAGATGTGTGTGAACCGTGAATCATAACATGATAAATATGAACATGGCTGTCTTACCGGATCCCCCATTTCCAGTCATCCTTGGAAGGAATTGGAATAAAATTAACAGTGGTAAAAACATAACTGTACCGAAGAAAAACTTAGGCTTAATCATGGAGAATAATGCTCCGACTGCCTCCATGCCATGTCCTATAGTAGCACGGTCTGATACAAGCACCCAGTGCGAAAATTTTGATGTCCCATCTTCCTCTGCGGGAGCTGATACAGTTAACCTAGAGGACGTGGAGGCAGTTGCCCCTCCCATTGAGGTCACACCAGACCCCATTCAAACTTTATCCTCCCAATTTCTGTTAACTCCTTCATCATTTAAAAGAGAACGATGATTCCTTGAAATTTGCTAGGAATGCTATAATATCCACCAAGGGTTATACAACTCTAGATCCCATGCCACCGATGCCGTTCTTTGTGCTCCAAAATGATTTGTTATATAGAGTGGCAGAACACGAGGGTGAAGTGCGGGCATCGTTGTTAATTCCACGCACTTATCAGCGACAAGTGTGTGAATTAGCACATGCTCACCTTCTAGTAGCCCATTTAGGCTCCGAGAAAACTTTAGAGAGGATAAAACTCCGATTTTACTGACCGGGAATAAATGAGGAGGTCAGGCGATTTTGCGCTTCCTGTCCAGAGTGTCAACTTCACCAGATACCAAGACGGTCGAAAGCTCCACTTGTTCCCCTTCCCCTTATTGACATCCCATTTGAAAGAGTTGGAATCAACCTTGTAGGACCATTAGAACCCTTGTTAAAAGGTTTTAAATATATTTTGGTATTAGTTGATTATGCCACTCGCTTTCCAGAAGCTGTCCCATTGCGCTCAGCTAATACAAAAACCATCGCACGGGAGTTAGTAGGGATATTCGCTCGTATTGGGATCCCCAGAGATTTTGACAGACCAAGGGACTTTTTTCACTTTGGAGACGTTCAGGGAAATAGCCAGATTACTCCGTATTAAACATCTGAAAATGTCGGTCTATCATCCCCAAACTGACGGGCTGGTAGAACGTTTTAATCAAACGCTGAAACAGATGGTACGTAAAGTAGTTAACGAGGATGGGAGAAACTGGGATCAGTTACTCCCTCTCGTTTTGTTTGCTTATCGGGAAGTCCCGCAGACCTCTACAGGTTTCTCTCCTTTTGAGTTATTATATGGGAGACAACCCAGAGGGCTTTTGGATATGTTAAAAGAAGGTTGGGAATTGGAGGTCCTTCCTTCTTTAAATATTCTCGAATATATCGCGCAATTACGCGATAGACTTGAGAAAATTACACCCATTTTAAAAGATAATTTAGTCAAAGCACAAGCAGCGCAGTCTCGTTATTATAATAGAAACACCACCATTCAGGAGTTCGTCCCAGGTGATAGTGTAATGGTGCTCGTTCCAACCTCAAAATTATTGGCACATTGGCAAGGCCCCTATGAAATAAAGGAAAGAAAAGGACTCGTCGACTATTTGGTAAAACAACCTAATCGTCGACTGAGTGAACGGGTTTACCACATTAATTTATTGAAACCATGGAAGGACAGGGATGTTGATCCCTCCTCTGGACAACCTCGTTCTCTTTTCACGTCATGTGCCCATCTTAATTTTGGTACTGAATTATCCTTGGAACAGCGACAAGATCTCGAGCATGCTATCTTGTCTATCCCTAAAGTTGTGGATGAGACACCTGGATGTACTGTGCCGATTGTTTATGACATTATTACGGACCATGGGGTAATTGTCAGAGAGAGACCTTCCAGGCTCCCGGAGGCAAAGAAAGCGGAAGTAGAGTTGGAAATTAGACGAATGCTTAGGGGTTAGGGGTTATCGAAGAAAGTTATAGCCCTTGGTCTAGTCCAATTGTCTTAATTCCTCAGCCTTATGGTTCGTGGAGGTTTTGTAACGACTTCCGACGTCTTAATCAGGTCTCTAAATTCGATGTGTATCCCATGCCGAGAATAAATGATTTACTTGATCAGTTAGGGAACGCTCGATTCTTAACTACTCTTGACATGACTAAAGGGTATTGGCAAGTTCCCTTAGCGGACTCCGCTAAAGAAAAAAACGCATTTAGTACACCTAGTGGACATTGGCAATACAGGGTCCTTCCTTTTGGTTTGCACGGGGCACCAGCGACTTTTCAGAGTCTGGTAGACACACTGCTAAGGCCCCACAATTCCTATAGTGCCGCCTACCTGGATGACGTTGTCATTTATTCTGGCACATGGAAGGACCATGTATGGCAGGTTAAAGCAGTGCTCTCCACATTAGCGTCTGCAGGGCTTCGTATTAATCCTAAGAAATGTTTCTTTGGATTGAAAGAAGCCAAATATTTAGGCTACGTGGTGGGGGCATTGTTAAACCACAATGTAGTAAAATTGATGCCATCATGAATTGGCCCCGTCCGATGAATAAGTGGCAGGTTCAAGCATTTTTAGGGTTAGCGGGTTACTATCGCGCGTTTGTACCGCATTTCTCTGAAATTGCTTCGCCCTTATCTAATTTGACAAAGAAACGTGCACCTTTAAAAGTGGTATGGGATAATGTGGTGGATAAAGCATTCTGTGACTTAAAGTTGTCCCTGACGTCAGCACCTGTTTTGAAATCCCCTGATTTTTCTATTCCTTTTATTCTCCAGACCGACACATCGGCCACAGGATTGGGTGCCGTGTTGAGCCAGTGCGTCGATGGTGCTAAACACCCCGTTATGTACCTGAGCCAGAAATTGTTGGAACGTGAGACCAGGTATGCTGCGGTGGAACGTGAAGCCTTGGCGATCAAGTG
Organism: Polypterus senegalus; assembly: GCF_016835505.1. Classification (NCBI taxonomy): domain Eukaryota; kingdom Metazoa; phylum Chordata; class Cladistia; order Polypteriformes; family Polypteridae; genus Polypterus; species Polypterus senegalus. The sequence continues at coordinate 169,703,702 of NC_053154.1, forward strand.
GGCTATTATGGCTCTGAGGTACTATCTATTGGGTCGAGAGTTTACTCTGGTGACAGATCACGCCGCTTTACAGTGGATGTCCCTTCATCGTGAGTCAAACCCACGCATCACTAGGTGGTTCTTAGAGTTACAACCTTATCGTTTCAGTGTCATTTATCGTAAAGGTTCATTACAAGCCAACGCCGATGCTCTCTCTCGTATCCCCGACCTCGAGGTGCAGGTCACCCGACCTGAGGGGTCTGGGCTGAGGGGGAGGGGGGCATAGTCATGTCACACATGTGCGATTAGGAGGCAGTCTAAGAGCCTAAAGGTGAGTGAAACATCACGAGATAAGGGGTTGTCACGTGGTGCTTACCTGAACTCTCTTTTTTGCCAACAGACATCAAGAAGAAAAATAAGAAAGCCACTTCCGGGTTTCAAGATGGTCGCGATAACATCACTTCCGACAACTCTTGATGATGTCACTTCCGGTCATCAACAATCACGTCACTTTCGGCTCATCTCCAATGACGCAATTTCCAGTTCTGCCTCCACGTCAACATTGCCAACCATTTCCTGTCACATGTCTTTGGTTTCCTGTATATAAACGCCATCTTGTTCAGTAAATGGCATTCACTGTGTAAAAGACTTTGAATCAGTTTTTTTCTTTTAATTGTCTGGGAGACAATATACGCGGATGGTCCCCAAAACTTTGTTTTGTCAAGTGTGAAGAATTATTCTATTACAGTGTGTACTAACATAACATTACATTTATGACAAATGTGTTCTGAAAATTTTCAAAAAAAGACAGAAGCATCAAGTTAAGGTAGTTGTGCTGACTAATCATGGCACCGGAGAGTAGCTGCATGTTGATTAGCACTTACAAAGAAGAAGTTCACTGTACTCTGGATACATGACCCTATAAACCTACGACATTTTCAAAACTGCTAATGCAAATTCACAGTGGAGCAGGAACAAGCCAGGCTGGACATGTTGTTAGTCCACTGCACTCAGACTTACTCTGAGTCAAGTTAGAACCACTAATTAAATTAAGTAATTAACAATGAAATTACTTGTCTTTGGGGTGTGGGTGAAAAACTATACAGACACAAGATGAATATACAAATAGCACCTGGGATCTTAGGGATCCTAAACTTGTGATTCTGTGAAGTAACAGTGCTAGCCTCTGCTTCATCTTGCCACCTTCCATTCTAATCAAATGCTTATTGTGCTGTTTTGATTGCACGGTCCCCTAGGAGGGAAAACATTTTCATGGATTTTTCATTGATTTTTCAGACAAACAGAATCTTCAAATATTTTCACATCATCAAACACTTCAGCTACACAGTGCTTTATGATAATTAATGGACAGATTGATTTTTAACTGACTGTTTATTTATATTAAGTGTTTAGTTGGTTAATTGTTGTTTATTGTGTTTATAATTACAGGAAACCATCTTTATTAATATGGTCTTGGTCAGTATGCAAAATATGCCGTGGTAATAGAGGAAGCCCTGTTGATAGAACACTGACATCTTACACTATGAGTAAGAGTATGATATATACAATATGATATGGAGAATGTTATCAGTTAAGATATGCATATCATAGGCATGCAAACTGCATTACACACAGATAAGTGGTCTGCAAACAAAAACCATGCCAGCATCAGATAGAAAACTCCCTTTTTATAATGACATATACAAACTTAAACACTATTTGTCAGAGGCCACTGCAGCTTCACATTGATTGTTTCATGAAGTCTGAATGCTATCTTCTTTTAAAGCATGTGTCGATCTCCCATCAGTCCTTGCACACTTCTTCTATCAACTAGGTAGTGAAGTTCTCTCAGTTGACCTGCTAAAGGACTATCCCAATTACAGACTTGTTTATTGAACTACTAAATACAGCAACACTACATTCTACTACAAGATGGATAATTTCTCTTTGCCATTTTTACAGGTGATAGAAAATGCCTCCAAAGCTAATACAAACAGTGAACAAGATGCGACTGACATTTGCTGTTTCCAGCTGCAACACTGCTAGGGTTCATTTATACTTCACGCTCAGAACGCATACACACACGCATCATGGCTGCTATGAGTTTGCAGCTTTCATTTGACGAGTCCTCTGAGCAGGTCCTCAGAAATTAATGTGATGTGTGCGCGAGTTGCAGTACCAGCAAAAAGTCGGGGGGCACAGTGCGACATCAAAGTCTTTGTTTACAATCTACATGTGAAAGAAAGCTGCTATGCGGATCCTACGGGATCGATGTGCATGCTTCGATGTTTGATGAATGGTTCGATGTGGTAAAGCAAAATGCTGACATACAAATGCATTTGTGGTGCATTTATATTTAAGTGTCACATATTCCCCATCGTAATGACACGAAACATTTTAAAAGTCTCACATACCATCTTTTGTAGAATCTTTTTTTTTTTTGCAACTTCACAACAGCAACATAAAGTACAGCACTGTATTTGAGCCACAGAGAAAAAAAATTAAGGACATGGTGAAAATGTGTATTTTGTGATTAAAGTAATTTCGGCTTTAATCTCACTTTGTAGTTTACTTTATCATTAAAGAGGACCATCATCCCAGTTTTTAATCCCTACGAGCTTCTGGGACTTTCTCCTGACCTTACCGCAGCGGCAAACAGCAATAGATCACCACACAGAACACATTAAATGTATGATATTCCAACTCTCTGTAAATTTAGAATCTTTAGATTTATACTTGATATCACTTTCATGATGAAATGCATTAAAGTATGTATGTTACATTTTACAGATGAATCATTAATTTTGTTTAAATAATGAATACTGTTAATAATTACACACATGGGGGTGACATGAGTGGTAGCACTGCTGTCTCGCAGGGAGTCACGTCACTGGTATTCCCTGCTTGGAGTTTATATGTTTTCTTGCTGGGTTTCCACAGTGTGCTCCGGTTTCCTTCCAAAGATATGCAGATTTGGTGACATTAAAATGACGCTAGCGTATGTGTGTGCTTGTATTTACCTTGCGATGAGCTGATGCCCTGTCTAGAGATTGTTTCTGCCTTGTACCCAATGCTAGCTGGAATGGGGACATCCCAGGATTGATGGATTTAATCATTAAATATCCTTTTCAGAGATATTGCGATAAGGTGTCATCGGAATTTAATGGGTGTTCCAGGAAATTCACAACACAGAGAAGCTGAACCTGTTCTCACCGTGATGATATCTTGCACTGCCACCTGGTGGATTCTTCCAGATTTATGTAAAGTACACGCACAAGTATAAACAGTAAAATGCTTGTGTAGCAGGAGCGTCCGCTACAGCATGTGTTGCATTGCATGAAGTATAAACCCAGCCTTAGCTTCACTGTATCAGTAATCAACATTACATAATTCATCACTACTGAAATGATGCCTCATTTTTCCAAGAAAGTACTAAGACATTGTCCTTCTGATGTAGAAGATGTCCTCTCAGCCCTTGTTGATGATTGCTGTAACTTAAATATCTAACTCTGCTCATCCTGATTCCTGACATTCATCTTACCGCATCCAGACTGAGAAGCGCTTGCAGTCAGCACCTGCTTGTGAAGCACTTTCTGCCATCTGTTACAATAGTGTCTTGCAGATTCAGTAATGGGAATCAAGTCATTTATAACATTATGCAACATGACATACCAGTTTCTCATAGTTCGGTTGAGCTCAAAAATGTACAAAGTATTTATGTTTTCAAAAATTAAATATACATTTTTGGGGCTGGCTTTGTAGAGGTCTTTTGAAGGGGTTCTTTGGGTCTGCATGTCCCCGCCGCCAGCAACACGATTCCAGGCTATTGCAGGGCACAATCACACACACTTTCTAACTGAAAAAAGGACAAATTTAGAGTTATCTATTAATCTTATCTTTTTCTGAGAAATGCAAGGAGACTGCAAGACAAGCACATTAGTGAGTCTTCATTGTTTGTTAATTAATTTTTAATTTTAAAGTTGTGTTTTTTTAATTTGTATTTTTCTCAAACATTAAAAAAAACACTTTATTTTCCTCATGTGGTATTTCAGCTAGTTCCAGATACAATGAGAAATGGTGTCTTTATATTTTAAATTTTTTTGTGTTTGAAGTCTGGAACAAAATATATATTTATGGAACTTTGTTTGATTTAGTGCAGAGTTAATAATAATAATAATAATAATAATATAATAATAATAATAATAAGGCAGTTCTCCTCCCACATCCCAAAGGGGGCAATGCTGAATTGCATGCCAGACAATAGACTATTCCCTAATTCAGAGCAGTTTCTGCCTTTCCTTCAGTGTGGCCACAACAGTTTCTGTGTTCTTTGTAGAGGAGGCAGTTGTGAAGAGATGAGGCCAAAAATGGTTGATGCCTGTCACTGAAACAAAGCTAGATCCAATTGGTGGAAATGAGTAGTGAGGGAGCTGTCAAGATGAAAGAGATTCCATTCCATGTTAGTAGGGATTTTTTTTTTCAGTGAAATCTACCAACAGGCTAAGAAAGTGATGGCTACAACAGTGGCAAAAGTGAGATGGGACTTTGGTGGGACAATGAAGAGGGAATTACCTGGCCTCAAAGAGGTTCTGGCAACCCATTCAATAAGTCAATAATAGTAGAAGGAACATTACCTGGGTTCTTCATAGCAGTTGTGGAGAAATGTTGACTGTAACTAAGGATATTGTTAAGTGATGAAGGAAGCATTTTGCCCTCCTCTCAGGAGGCAATATCAGAAACATTGGTTGGGTCAATTTTTGTGACTGCACTAAATGAAAATCCATAATAGCAAGGCTGCAAGGGTTAATGAGACTAGGAAGGAAAAGCAGAAATCATGGGATATTGCAAGAGGTGTTTTGGTTGAAATGCATCTGTAATGTTATGCTGAAGGTGGGACAGTGTTTTAGAGACAGGCAGAATGGGGTGGTGGTCTCCAATTAACAGTGTAGTCCAGTTATTGATTGTTTATATTTCCCAGCCTCCTTGTGAAAGCCTTACTAAATTTAGCATTGGGGTAGAAACACTATTCTTCAGACGTAGGAGGAACAATGAGAATTTTGTCATCAATATTAAACACATAATTGAGGTGATTTGAAAGTTTATTTGCTAATCTTCTCTACATGGCCTTGCTACATGAACTTGAAAAACTCTTATTACCATGTATCTTCTTGAAGGTGACACATGAGTATGGGGCTTCAGGGCAGTTATTGTGTGCCTTTTGGGCCCTGTATTTATTAGAACATTAGAACAATCTAGATGAGAACAGGCCATTCAGCCCAAAAAAGCTCGGCAGTCCTTATCCACTTAATTCTTCTAAAAAAACATCTAGTCTAGTCCAGTCTAGTTTTGAAAGTCCCTAAAGTCTTACTGTCTACCACACTACTTGGTAGCTTATTCAAAGAGTTTATGGTTCTCTGTGTAAAGAAAAAACATCCTAATGTTTGTGTGAAATTCACCCTTTACAAGTTTCCAACTGTATCTCTGTGTTCTTGATGAACTTCAAAATTAATCCTCTGTAGCCCTGGAATCAGCCTAGTCACTCTTCCATGGGCCTTTTCAAGCCCTGTTATGTCCATTTTGTAGTCTGGAGACCAAAACTTTGCCCATGAATCTACATTCAACAATCCATAATGACAAAGTGAAAACATGTTTTCAGAAAGGTCTGTAAAATTATTAAAAACTGAAAACTTAAATGATATCATGTATATCAGACTCTTAGATGTGGCACTACAAATTGTGGTCAGATGCATTCTGTTTTAATTCTTCTTGAGAAGTATCTAGAACTAGACTGGAGTCCACCTGTGGTTAATGAATTGATTGAGCATCATTTAGAAAAGCACACATCTGTGTATAGAAGGTCCACAATCTGAGAATCCCAGAACAAAACCAAATGAAGAAGTCACAGGAACTCTTCATAGACCTCTATGATAAAACTGTGGTGAGACTTCGATCAGGGAACGTGTATAAAATCATTTTGTAGGCTTTGAGTGTTCCTGAGAGCTCAGTGACTCAATAATTTTGAAATAGAAGAAGATTGAAACCACCAGGACTTTTCCTAAAATTGCCAAACTAAGAAACTGGGCAAGAAGGGCCTTTGTCGTGAAGATTCCTGAGAACCCAATGTCACTCTGTCAGAGGTCCAGTAATCCCCTGAGAATGATGGACCTGTCTGAAGGATCACAAACTCACCAGCACTCCATCAATTATGGTACACTGGCTAGATAGAAGCAACTTGTGAGTAAAAGGCTTATGACATCCCACCAGGAGTTTACTTAACAACATTTAAAGAAAGCATAAGGAAAAAAAGGATAAGGAAAGCATAAGGCAAAAGATTCTCTGATGAGATAAAAGCTGAACTCTTCGAGCAGAATTCCAAACTCTATGTCTGGCAAAGACTAGGCACTGTTCATCGCCTGCCTAATACCATCCCTAAGGTGAAGAATGCTGGTGGCAGCATCATGCTTATGGAGGTGCATCTCACCAGGAGGGACAGGAAGACTGGTCAGAATTAATGCAGCCAAATACAGAGAGTTCCTTGAGGAAAGCTTGCTGCAGAGTGAACATGGCCTGAGACTGGGGCGATGGTTCAGTTTTCAGCACAATAATATGACAGTACAGCCAAGACAACACTGGAGTGGCTTTGGGACAAATCTCATATTGTCTTTGAGTGGCCCAGCCATAGTCCATACTTACACTTCATAGATTATTTGTGCAGAGACCTGAAGATGGCAGTTTACAGACCCTTCACATTCAATCTAATGGAGTTTGAGAGGTTCTTCTATGAAGAATGGGATAAACGGCTCAAATCCAGGGGTGCAAAGCTTTTTGGGACTTTCCCAACAACACTCAAAGCTGCAATTGCTGCCAAAGGGGCTTGACTGAGATTCAGTTTTTAATTTTAAATACATGTCTAAACCTTTCCAAAAACATATTTTCACTTTTCCAATATGGGTTATTAAATACAATACAATATAATTTATTTTTGTATAGCCCAAAATCACACAAGAAGTGCCGCAATGGGCTTTAACAGGCCCTACCTCTTGACAGCCCCCCAGCCTTGGCTCTCTAAAAAGACAAGGAAACCCCCCCTCCCAAAAAAAAAAAATAAAACCCTTGTAGGGAAAAATGGAAGAAACGTTGGGAAAGGCAGTTCAAAAAGAGACCCCTTTCCAGGTAGGCTGGGCATGCAGTGGGTGTCAAAAAGAAGGGGTCAATGCAATACACAGAACAGAACAAATCCTCAATACAGTATAAAAAAGAAAACATTTACAAGTATGGAGTAGAATTTAACAGTAGATGATATCCCATAATATGGTTTGGATTTGTTTAGAGTCCTGGAGACCTCAGACATCAAGCTGCCTCCCCCATTTGGCCATTCCACAGCTGAGTCAGCACTGGGCCAGCCAATCTGATGAAAGGACCCATCTACCCCATGGTTCCTGCAATACTCCATCAGGGATGACTTTACCTTAGGCTGGCAAAACAACTTCGCAGGTGGGCCGTGGCACCAAGTGCCACATTTGAGTACCGAGAAGAGAAACAGAATAGGTGAGGGTTAGTAACAAATTATGACTATCATGTTACTTATGCTTTAGTGCTAATAACTAACAACAGAGATGCAGTCTGTATAGTTAGTCAGCAGCTCTAGTCAGGATATGCTAAACTGATGTAGTGAGTCTTAAGCCGGGATTTAAAAGCTGAGACTCAAGGGGCATCTCTTATAGTAGCAGGTAGACCATTCCACAGTTTAGGGGCCCTGTATCTAAAAGCTCGACCTCCCACTGTTATTTTATTAATTCTTGGAATCATTAGCAGACCGGCATCTTGAGATCTTAATGTGCGCTCTGGTTTGTAAGTCATGATAAGTTCAGACAAGTAAGCCGGACCTTGGCCATTTAATGCTTTATATGTTAAAAGGAGGATTTTGAAATCTGCCCTAAACTTAACCGGGAACCAGTGTAAGGATTTAAGAACTGGAGTTATGTGTTCGTATTTTCTTGTTCTTGTAATAATTTTTGCAGCAGCATTTTGGATTAACTGGAGGCTGTATAAAGAACGGTTTGAACATCCAGTGAACACAGCATTGCAGTAGTCAATCCTACTAGAAACAAATGCATGAATTAATTTCTCAGAATACTACTTATTTAGACAACTTTGTAATGTGTGCTTTAAGTGACATGTGAGAGTCAAAGATAACTCCTAGATTGCAGACTGATTCAGTAAAATTAATGGTGATTCCAGCTGAGCTAAATGATGACAAAATATTGTTGTGATCAGTATCATTCCCTCCAACAATTAACATTTCTGTTTTATCTGTGTTTAAAGACAAGTAGTTCTCATTCATCCACTCCTTTAATTCACTAACAAAACTAATTAAATACAACATTGGAGAAAGTTCATTTGATCTAAATGAAAAATGTTCTAAATGGCAAATGTATCCATTTTAAAGTAAACCTGTAACTTAATAAAGTGTGCAGAAAGTGAAGTGAACTGAATACTTGGTGAGGGCGCAGCTGAGAATTGGAGAGTAGATAGATAGATAGATAGATAGATAGATAGATAGATAGATAGATAGATAGATAGATAGATAGATAGATAGATAGATAGATAGATAGATAGATAGATACTTTATTAATCCCAAGGGGAAATTCACATAATCCAGCAGCAGTATACTGATACAAAAAAAAACAAAAACAATATTAAATTAAAGAGTAATAAAAATACATGTAAAAACAGACAATAACTTTGAATAATGTCAGTGTTTACCCCCCTGAATGGAATTGAAGAGTCGCATAGTGTTGGGGAGGAACGATCTCCTCAATCTGTCAGTGGAGCAGGACAGTCACTGAAGCTACTCCTCTGCCTGGAGATGACACTGTTCAGTGGATGCAGTAAATTCTCCATGATTGACAGGAGCTTGCTTAGCGCCCGTCGCTCTGCCACAGATGTTAAACTGTCCAATACAGTACAATAGAGCCTGTTTTCCTAACAAGTTGGTCCAGGTGTGAGGCGTCCTTCATTTTTATGTTGCCTCCCCAGCACACCACCGCGTAGAAGAGGGCACTCGCCACAACTGTCTGGTAGAACATCTACAGCATCTAATTGCAGATGTTGAAGGACGCCAACCTTCTAAGGTTGTATAGTCGGCTCTGACCTTTCTTACACAAAGCATCAGTATTGGCAGTCCAGTCAAATTTATCATCCAGTTGCACTCCCAAGTATTTATAGGTCTGCACCCTCTGCACACAGTCTCCTCTGATGATCACGGGGTCCCTGAGGGGCCTGGGCCTCCTAAAATCCACCACCAGTTCCTTGGTCTTGCTGGTGTTCAGGTGTAAGTGGTTTGAGTCGCACCATTTAACAAAGTCTCTGATTAGCTTCCTATGCTCCTCCTCCTGCCCAATCCTGATGCAGCCCACAATAGCAGTGTCGTCAGCGGACCTTTGCACGTGGCAGGACTCTGAATCTTATTGGAAGTCTGATGTATATAGGCTGAACTGGACTGGAAAAAGTACAGTCCCTTGTGGTGCTCCTGTGTTGCTGACCACAATGTCAGACCTGCAGTTCTCGAGACGCATATACTGAGGTCTGCCTGTAAGATAGTCCACGAACCATGCCACCATGTGTGAATCTACTCCCATTTCTGTCAGCTTGTCCCTAAGAAGCAGAGGTTAGATGGTGTTGAAGGCGCTAGAGAAGTCCAAAAATATAATTCTAACAGCACCACTGCCTCTGTCCAAGTGGGAGAGGGATCGGTGTAGCATATAGATGATGGCATCCTCTGCTCTCACCTTCTCCTGGTATGCGAACTGCAGAGGATCGAGGGCATGGCGGACCTGTGGCCTCAGGTGGTGAAGCAGCAGCCGCTCCATGGTCTTCATCACATATGATGTCTGAGCGACAGGCCAGAAGTCATTCAGCTCACTAGGACGTGATACCTTTGGGACTGCAGTGATACAAGATGTTTTCCAAAGTCTCGGAACTCTCCCGCAGTTCCAGGCTCAGGTTGAAGATGCGCTGTAGAGGACTCCCCGGTTCCAGCACACAGGCCTTCAGCAGTCATGGCTAAACTCCATCTGGACCCACTGTTTTGCTGGCACGAAGTCTCCTCAGCTCTCTGCTCACCTGTGCTGCTGTAATTGTGGGTGGGGAGTATCCATTCTTGGAGCTTTAAGATTACATATCCCTGCTGTTTGTCAACTTGGCCTTAAAGTTTTGTCAACTCTAACATGCACAAGAGTGGTTTGTGGCTGAGTGCAATGAAGGATAAAAATTAACACCTAAAATTTTTAAATCATGGTTTGTTCATAGAAAAGAGTTGCTAATTTTTTTATATATACATATACAGTATAAGGTATTTGCTGCATGTGGAGGAGTTCAGATACTTTGTTTTTTTCCTGTCAAAGCCCCCTACTGTGTTTTAGTTTTACTTCTTTTCTCTTCTCCACTCAGGATTGAATTCTCAGGTGTTGAAAGAGAAGGCCAATCAGTTCTGTCTAACCTAATCACAATTCAATTACATAAAATGAGCTTGTCCTAAGCATTCTGTCACTTTATCCAGCTTATATTTGTGAACTTCCTTAAAGTCACTACTTCTTAGTGAGAGTGAAAACTTACAAGTTTCTCATGCCTCTTTGTCTAACTGAGCTTGCATCCTTGAATATATTAGAACTGCTTGTGTTACCAAAAGTGCTAGTGACAAAGGACTGATCTAAATATGACATTTTACGACACAGGACAAAAATTAGCCATACCTCTAAATCTGAGATCAAGATCCTGTCTTAGAAAAGAGTGACAGGACTTGTACCCCATAAATAAGTGGTAAGCAGAAAATGAAGAATTTCAAGTACTTCTAGAGGGTGAATGTGATTATTAGATTAATTGGTAATAAGTGCAGCAGTGACAGTTTGGTGGACATTGTGTCATACTGTGGTAGTGATTGAAGAAAAAAATGCTCAGGAAGCAGGGAATTAGTACAAGGCAAGTGAATCCCTGGAGAAGTGGCAATTGTCAGGACATTATTTCTCTGGATTCTTCTGAAAACCTTTCCTGCAACTGTTGCCTCTCTTTCTCATATTACACTAACATAACATTCTCAAACCCACTTAGTTCAATGCAGGGTTATAGGGGATAGGTTATAGGGATGCAAGGCTGGATTCAGCTGGACCAGACCGTCTTAGTGGTAAACTCTTAAGATCCTGAGTAGAGCAACTCGGCTCCATTTTTACTTTATCTTTAGGTTACCATTAGAACAGCAGAAGCTTCCAAAGCTGAGGAAACAGACTACAATAGTTCTAGTAGTTAAACATAACAACCTTAAATTACTTCAGTCCGGTGGCTCTGACATCACTTGTTATGAAATAATTTGAAAAATACATATAAAGGAAGTTAACAAGAAAAAAAACTCAGGGTGTATTAGATCCATTTCAATGTTCCTATCAGTCTAATAGGGGGACAGAGGACACTGTTGTCAGTTCGCTTCATCTGTGGTATAACCACTGGGAGGGTGTCAAAACTCCCACAAGGCTGTTCAGTGATCATCAGCTTTTAATATCATCCAAACCCACCTACTTGCAGAGAGACTTAAAAAATATAAATTTGGTAGGGTGGCTGATTGACTTTTTAACAGACAGAAGTCAAAGAGTGAAAGTCAATGGTTGTTTGTCTGGCATGTTGTCACCATCCATGAGGTGCCTTCCGGACTGTATTCTTTGACCTCTTTTGTACATCCTCTCTACACTAATAGTTGTTGCAGTAAATTTAAAAGCGGGTCCATCTTCACATGTTCAAATTTGCTGATGACTCAGTGTTTGTAAGCCTACTGAATGAGAATGAAACCAGTCCTGATCCAGTGGTACATGATTTTCTTAACTGGTGCCTGGTGAGACTTTTCTACACCTATACATTACAAAAACAGAGGAACTAACAATTGATTTCAAAAGAAACACCATTCACCCACAAGAAACAACCAAGCAGTGAAGATTATTGTCCATGAGTTGTCCAGCAAAATTCTATGATGTGAGCCTGTAAAAATAAAGAGGATTGATTTAAGAACATTTATTTTAGGTAGAAAACCCAGTGGGGGCAGGGTAGGGCGGTCTTTTGGCCTTGGAACCCCTGGAATTTTTTTTTCCCTAAAGCCTAACTGAAGTTTTTTTTGTTTTTTCTGTCTTGGCTGTCTGGCCTTAACTTTTTCGTTTATTACATATTCTTTAATATTATTGCCTAATCTTGATTAACTTTTTTTCTATGTAACTTTCTCTTTGTATGGTGGGCTGGCACCCTGCCCAGGGTTTGTTCCTGCCTTGTGCCCTGTGTTAGCTGGGATTGGCTCCAGCAGACCCCCGTGACCCTGTGTTAGGATATAGCATGTTGGACAATGACTTTCTCTTTGACATCTTGTAAAGCACTTTGAGCTACATTGTTTGTATGACAGTGTGCTTTATAAATAAATGTTGTTATTGTTGACAGTTATAAATATCTGGGAACAACAATAAACTCAGAAGTGACTTTTAAGGAAAATGCAGAGGGGACAGCAGCTCCTCTACTGTCTATGGTAAAGCCAAGTCTTTTTAGTGTAAGTCCTACCATTATGTTCTATAAATCTTGTATTGAGTCTGTCTTTACTTATGTTCTGTTGACCTGGTTGGGAAATCTTAATGTCAGCAGTAAAAGCTGAATAAATCAATTAGTAAAATGGAGATTAAAAAAACAAGATGTAGACAGTCCAATCTGACAGACCTGTTTAATAAGCAAGTATTATGGAAGGCAGAGCATATCAGACAGGAGTTACCCATTACATTCTAAATTCCAGTTGTTGCCATCATGTCAAAGGTTCAAGGTTCTAAGGATTAAAAGCCACCAGTTCTTTCATTCATTCAGCTACTAATCTTCTAAATAAGTTTAATTTCAATAAAGCATCAACAGGCTAAATCACAAGATGAACAGTTAACATTTGCATCAGTCATTAGTCAAGTCTCTGATTACTGCGTGGCGACCTAATCCAGACATTGATAAAGTAGATCAAGCAATATTCTTTCAGCTTAAGGGTGAATCACGTACTCAAGGACATCAGTGGAAATTAAGGGCAAGTGCATTTAAGACTGAAGCCCGGAAGCACTTCTTTACACAAAGAGAAATAATTGTGGAACAAACGAGACATGTCGTTAAAGCAGAAACCTTGAAAACCTTTAAGAAAAATCTGGGTGAGATATTGGGACAGCTTAGCTATCAGCTAAACAAACAGGCTTGAAGGACTGTATGGTTTCCTCTCAGTTGTCAAATTTCTTATATTCTATGTTCTTATTGTTTATATGTCTAATATGCTTGATCTACTGTTTTAAAATAATATTCTCATAGCTATCTTTTTATTTATTTGCATGGAGTGTATGCTTTGATGGTTGTATTCTTCATCAAATCATTTTTCATGTTAGGTCTTAGTCCCTTTGTAAAACCTTCTGACGAGCCAAATTGGGACAATAAAAATTATATTGAATCGACTGGGTGACAGTGCATCGCAAGGCTCACACACCCACAGCACCATTCACCAAATAGCCTATCATGCTGGTCTTAGATGTGGAAGGAAAGCAGAGAGGCAGAGAGACAGAGAGAACGAGCAAATGCCAAACAGAGAATGATTTGAATCTAGAACGCTTGAATTATATATATGCCAATCCACTATGCCATATGACCCTGTTTAAAGTAATTCGGCCAAATTTGTATTTCTTTGTGTCAGTTTATCCCCAATGTTCCCCTTGAATGGAATGCTACTGGTATAAAAGCTGTGGGTTTTAATTCCTGGCTTGCAATGCCCTTGACATTAAGTGGTGAAATGTGAGTCCAGGTTCACAATCAGACTTCAGTTACTAGGCAATTCGCAGTAATACGAAATCTGGTAAAATAAGTAATCTATAGGTTCCAAAGGACAGAGCCAATGATCGAGTTTTAAAACTTTTTTATTCACTGCGGTGCCCATCACAAACAATGTTATCAATTAAGGAGAAACAAAATAAACGCACTGAACATATCGCTATGAAACTGAAATATTTTACAAGGCTAGCAAACAGAAAGTAAATGAGAAATCCGCAAATCGTTAAGCTGAACAAGAAAAAAGCTAACGGACCTGTGCGAACCGCCGGGTGGCATCGGCCGGCTGACACTGCGGCCCCCGAGGTGAGCGCTATCTGTTCCCAGTTGCCTGCCAGACTGCGATCTCTTTCGCTTGAAACCGCCTGCTCGCCGTAGCCAGCGGGGTTAATTGAAAAAGGGAACAGGTGGATGAGGCACTTTATTGATAAGCGGTTATCAGATGCCGCCAGCAGCTTGCCGCTCGCCTCAAACCTCGGAGGAGGACAAACTTCATGCTTGCCATCTGTGTGAGCAATCAGTTCCAACGCAAGGCGCGGACTGGCGGCCAGCTTGAAATACCGTTACTGGATGTACATGTAATAATGTCACAGATTTGCAAAGCAATTAAACAACATTTTAAATGCAAATGTGTTTCCCTTTTGTCGCAATGAAGATAACATTTTCCATCCTGCGTATCGACACGAGACCAAAAAAAAAAATCCGGTAACCTGATGTCTCACAGATGGCACCGAATGCCTACACGCAGGCACACGTTAATCGATCCTTTGTTTCTCGTTACGATTGGGCTGAACGGATTTTGTTAACGTAGTTAGGAGCACATCTGCAGGCGTCTGCCGGGCACTTGACTAATGCGCTTTCATTTTAACACGCTCAATGAAAATCGGCACGTTTTACGGAAAAAAAACACTGGTGTCCGCTACAAAGCCATCCCTACGTATAAAGTTACATCTAATGTAGATCATCCCCACACGCCGTTAAGTCCGATCATTGTTGAAAACGTCGTTCATTCAGTGCCCCCAAATATTTCGTAGTGTGCATGTGTGTGTTGAGCGGCTCTAGAGCTCAGGACGTTCACATTCATAATCACCTCAAACATGCAGAAAAATAAGAAAACCAAAACAATCCTTCTAAAGCTTGCTTTAGATTCAATTTTCTTATCACATCCCAAATATGTGCATTTCAAATTAATTGATGACTAAAATGTCACATATATGTGAGTGTGGAGCTGTGTGTGATAGTGGTGTGCAATGTACTGGTGTAGTGCCCCGTTCAGTGTTGATGCCTGCCTTTTCCAGGAAGATGCTGGAGGCACACTTCACATCCATGCCCCTGAAGTGGATTAAGTAGATTTCATAACAGATGAATAATCTCCTCACAATACGTTTTACAGCAGCACTGACTTTTGATGACCCTCACCTCCCCTTATAAACAGCATCTCATTCACTGCCATAGTCCATACTAGCAGCCTGGGTAAGTCATTCAGCTTCAGCTCAATGAATTAACAACCACACCCTGACCGTGAGAAGTTTACATACTGATTGATGTACCTTCACAGAGCTGAGGGTATATCACCCTCACTTACACAAATCACTGCATGCACCGCTGCCTTCTTTTCAAATATTTATTTCCTTAAATATACGTCACCTCTGGCTCCTTCAGGCATAGCAGCCCTAAAGGCATCCAAAATGCACCCCAAACTTCTCAAATACCTTTGTTTAAGCTGGATTTCACATGTTAGTTTTGCATTTTACTGGTAAAGAGATGCTTTTGTATTAGATGCCAAGTAGTTTGTATTGAAATAGCTTGCTGCAGGCAGCATTTGTGGGGAAAAATTTGGACCTCCTTAATAGATGATGCCCTGAAATGTACACCACATTCATGAGCTGAACACCTATAAGGTCTGAGTAGTTTGTGCTATAAAATTATCTGCTATTATTTGTTGGATGCTAAAAGATTATTTTATTACATTATTGCTTTATGACATTCTTGATTGTGCAACCTGATATAGATATAGATATTGTCACGCTTGGGTTACACAGTTGTACAGATTCATTCAGGGTTTTCAAGAAAGATAAACTTCATTTGTAAACAGCATAATAAACCATAAAGAATAAAGCAGAGGATGTCTGGCTGAAAAGTGAGACAAGGCAAAAAGACAAAAGGACACCTGCTGTACGGGCTTTTAAATGTTCGAAGTGCCACGTGAGAAGCAGCAGCAGCAAAACCAAGCCAGCAGCTAATCAAGCAAAGAGAAGGTAAAAAACTGTGTTTGTTTCCCATTGTATCACCATTTAAGAGGGGGTTTCGGAGGAGCTAACCATGTCTTATAGTTGTGCGTTCAGCCCCCCTCTTCACAATATATATATAGTCATGCATGCAAGCATATAGAGTGTCTCATGGGTGTGTCTTTGTCTAAAAATATGGGTACAGTTTTCAATGTGACACCATCACAAATAGCTTTTCCATTTCCTTTAGAATAGAGGAGAACAACCTGGAAGACTAGTAATATCATTTCTGCTTCCGTCCTTACTAGCTCTGCCACTTTCCACTTCCGCTACTATAACAACCGGGACGAGACATGAAGTCACTATTCATTGTGGACCTGACTTCTAAGCATGACATATCTATGTGTCAAAAGAAGCCTTCTTCAGTTTGAGGAGCTTTCAAAACAATCTGAACTATTTCCCATCTGATTTATTTTTCTTTTCTTTCATTCATTTGACCACCTCGGCATTAAACAGGGTATCCCCTGGAACTCCAAATATTTTCTTTGTTTATCTTTTCCTTTCAATATAAATATAGTGACCAGTAGGGGGTGTTGCAGCACCCCAAACACAACCACGACACAAGTCACAAGTTCAAAAAAAAAGTTGTATTTTAACAGAATACCTCCACAAGTTATCCAGAAGGACAAACTGAATCACAATTCTCTCTCCTCTCTTGTTTATCCCTCCACTCCTCCCAGATGAGTGGTGCACAGCTCTGACTTTGTCTCACTATATGAAGTAGAGTGGCTTCTTTCATCTTAGACCCGGGAGTACTTCCAGTGCCAGGGCTTAGCCTTTTGGAAACACTTCTAGGTCGAGTAGAAGTCCAAGAAAGCAGGGATCACAAATCCCCACAACACCCTCTGGCAGCACCCCCAGAACCGAACAAGGCTGCCCAATGGAATTATAGTTTCCAGTATGTCTTTTGGATGTCTATACTGGTGGAGCCGCCCAAGGATGCTGCCACCTAATGTGTTGGGGGAGCATGTAGCCCTGACCGTTTGTCTTCCCTGTCCTTTCATCACACTGGCCTCCCAGCCAGCTATTGATCCTCGATTCAACACTGCGAGGACACAAATGTACCCGTTTCCAGACTGGCATCTTCTGCCAGCTTTCTGGCTAAAGCAAAAAACACCCTGCCTTCTGAAAGGTGGGCCTCCAGTTCAGGTAAGGAACCTTGATCCATCCCGACCAGAACACCTACCCATGTGCATGTGTGACAAACTGCACCCTCTGAAGCATTGTTTGGAAAATATTACACTGTATATAACTATCATGAAGACGAGAAAATGGAAATTAACAAAGGAAGACAGACAGACAGTCAATATAACCCTTAAAACTGTAGGTCTTTCCCTCAGAGAAATTGCAAAGTATGCCAAGGTGTCAGTCAGTACAGTTTTCTACACCATCAAAAGGAACTTGAAAAATGGAGGAAACTCAAACAGGTCTGGCAGACTCAAAGCCACAACAAAATCAGAAGGTAAGTTTTGAGAGCCAGCAACTTGCATGATAGGTGTCTCATAGGAGAACAGCTTAACATCCATAAACATGCATCAGAAACAGAAAAAAACTGGGAACTCAACGGTGCATAATGTGTACATATTTTCAGCCAGGACAGATGATGTTGTTGCTTATGCAGTGACGTTCTGTGTACTTAGTTTTCCTGTGAAGAAAACATAGTAATGCACACAATGGCATTTCATATGGAAAATATGCAGCATGTCACATTATTAAAACACATAACTCCTCCGGTGATATGAATGAGAGGCATAAATAGAACTGATTTTATTGACGTGCAACAGATTATATAATCTATGCTTTTTGGTCATAGAAGAGAACACAGAAAAACACTGAATTGTAAACAAAACTTTAGAAAACAATATGCTGTGATTTCTGACAAAAAATCTAATAAGCTTTTTTTAGTGAGTTCAATATTTCACATTTTCTAAATTGTCTGCCATGTGAGTAATCAAGGTGTGAGAAGATAAAAGCATGAGTAGCTTTCTCAAGATCTCCCTAGAAGATAAAAAAGGCTTGATCTTACCTAATAGACGAATCAGGAAAAAGCAACTCTTGACTACAGAATTAACCTGTTTCTCAAAAGAGAGGTTACTGTCAAGGATAACACCAAGATTGCGGACTTGAGGCTTGCAAAAGACAGAGAAAGAGCTGAGAAGTCCAAGACCAATTTGGGCTTTAGCTGAAGGACTCACTATAAGCACCTACATTTCATGTAGTGCTTTTCACCACATGCCTCATCACACTGCACTTTACAAAACAAACAAAAATACAAAGGGATAAACTAAATAAACTATCAGCCTGGAGCAAAGCAGGGACCCTGAACACTGGTTGAAACACATCAAAAGTAGAAACCTTTAAAAGAAGGCAAAATGAAGTTCAGGTGCTATGAGTAGATAATGCTACGTGATGCACTACTGTGACACCTCAATGATAGTTACAATGATAACAATTTCAAAGTTATTGATTTATTAGAATTGAATATGACATTTTTCTTCACCCCTTCTAATTTGTTTCTTTTTTATCCTAATTGTGATTATGGAGTGTACTGTGGACACAAAGCAGAAACCATTAATTACTTAACCAAAATTATTCCAGGATGGATCTCAGTTCTAGTGGGAGAAAACATCAGTCCATGAAGGACTCTGAGGCACCTGTGGCACATATTATAGCTTGTTGTTTTATTTCTGTTAATTTTGCATATTTTGTCTCCATGCTTTTTTGTATTGCATACATTAGCAAGCATTTTGCAAGTTTTCTGCACATCTGTTAATTTTTCTCTATGTATGCCAGTTTCCTTCCACATTCTAGAGGTATGTGTGTTAGGTTAATTGGTAAAACTGAATTGGACCATTGTGTCTGTAAATGTACCTCATGAGGACTGGTGTTCCATTTTGTGATAGTGTCTGCTGCTCAGATAAGCTTTGTCTTGCAGCTGTTATGTAATGGAGGATGTAGTTTTAAAGATTGAATTGAATGGATAGAAATTTTGATGGGTTGCTATGGAGGAAAAGTTGACACACAACAGCAACACAGAGCAGAGCTTAACAGAACCATCGGTATTGGCTGTATAGAGCAAAATCAACATGTCAGCATGGTTTGGGGCTTATGTACAACGCAAGGGAATAATGAGGGACACCCAAGAAAGACAGAAATAGAAAAAAGTACAAGATAGAAAAAAGTGTCTATGTTCCTCCTGAATGCTAGAGGGCAGGCAGCCCAGCAGGTTAAAGGAATGTTGGATCCTTTATCAAAATAGATAAAGAGTGATAGACAGAGAATGAAAAAGGCTGCAACAGGTTGACAGCGGTCAGGACAAGAGGACTAAATTTAAAGACGAGTGTGAGGACATCTGTTTCTGCTGCTTTGTAAGGAATGTGGGCTGAAAGCTACCTGAAAGATTTAGTCCTTTAAAACTGTGATCAAATTAAATTTACTATGCAAATGTGACTAGGTTGTGCTTTTCAAGGATTTGGAGGGGCACTATACTGGTAATTATGTTGGTTGCCCCAAAAGGGTTAAGTATAAAGTTAGCTACAAGATTTCATAATGAGGTGTGTTTTAATGGGACAAAAGCACATTCACCCAGGGTGTGAGAGGACACTTCACTCAATAGAGGGCAGGATTGACTGACCCACTTTTGAATAGATAGACAGACAACATAAGGGTAGTCTGTCAGTTCTGCGATCCAAATTCAAAGAGTTAGGTACCAAGCTGAGGAGCAGAACTGACAAGGTAGTCTTCTCCGAAGTTCTGCCTGTGCCACGCGCCAGTCCAGGTAAGATTGAGGAGATTAGAAGGCTTAACGCGTGGCTCAAATCTTGGTGCAGGGTAGAAGGGTATAGGTTTATGGGGCATTGGGACTCCTTTTGGAACAGATGGGACCTGTTCCGCCGTGACGGGTTACATCTGAACCGGAGGGGCACCAATGTATTGGGGAGGCGTATGTGTAGGCTAGTCGAGGATTGTTTAAACTAGGGAATGGGGGGGCAGGGAGTTTAGGACAGGCCAGATTTAGATCTATACATGGAAGAACAAACAATGGTGTAGAAATAAAAATGCATAGTAATGTAAATTTTAAGCAAACACGTAAAGATAGAAGGATTAACACATTAAAAATAGCTTGCCTTAATGCTAGAAGTATCAAAAATAAGGTAAGTGAGTTGGAGTTGTATGTAGCAGAGCACAATTATGATATTATAGCAATAACGGAAACCTGGCTAAATAACAAAGATGGGGATGAGTGTAACATAGAGGGATACACATTTTTTAGGAAGGATAGACAGAACAGAAAAGGAGGTGGGGTTGCTGTTTATGCCAAACAGGAATTAAATGTAAGTCATCTTCAGTTGGATGATGAGCCCCATCTTAGTGAGGACATGTGGCTTCGCCTGGAAAATATTAGGGAAAAAGGTCTCATTTTAGGAGTGTGTTATAGACCACCCAATTCAGACAGTAATTTCAACACACATCTTTTAGTAATATCAAAAGGCAAGTTTACAGGGGATATTATAGTCATGGGGGACTTTAATTATCCAAATATTAACTGGGATAACCTTACAGATGGAGGAGCACAAGAGCAGGAGTTTTTAGAAGTAATCGGCGACTGTTTTTAACACAGCATGTTAAAGCACCAACAAGGGGTGAAGCCTATCTGGATTTAGTATTCTGTAATAATCAGGATAGAATTGAGGGTGTAGAGGTGATTGAACCACTAGGGTCAAGTGACCATAATGTAATACAATTCTCAGTATTTTGTAAGAGTACAGATGCAAAGACTAAAATTGTTAAGTTGAACTTTAGTAGGGCTAATTTTGAGCAGATGCGACAAAGTCTAAGTAGGATAGACTGGGATAAGCTTTTAAATGTGGAGACAGTCGAGGAGCAGTGGAACAGGTTTAAAATGTTTTACATGTAATGCAGGACAGATACATACCTAAATTTGGAAGTAATAGGAAACTAAAAAATCTCCACGATGGATTAATAAAGATTTAAAAAAGAAGTTGCAAAGGAAAAAACTGCTGTATAAGGCATATAAGACTAATGACTGCAAAGAGAACCGTAGCGCGTATGAGAAAATGAGGGCAACCATTAAGAAGGATATCAGAGAGGCTAAAAGACAGTTGGAGAGGAATATAGCAGATAAGGCGAAAGAAGACCCCAAGAGATTCTTTCAGTATTTTAGTAGTAAAAGAACAGTTAAGGAGGAGGTCAAGTTCATCAGGAATAGTAAAGGGAATTAAAAGATACAGACAATGAAATAGCAGATGCCCTAAACTTACATTTTTCTGAGGTGTTTACAAGTGAGCAAGTGGATAACCTGCCAGAGGTAAACACAACTACTAAGGAGGTACTGAGGGATTTGGAAATTGTAGAGGAGAAGTGCTGCTCAGATTAAATAAGATGAAATCAAACAAATCACCAGGCCCAGATAATATTTATCCTCGTGTTCTTAAGGAGGCTAGTGAGTACATATATAAACCCTTGACACACATTTTTAGGAAGTCACTGTGCACTGGAGAGATTCCAAAGGACTGGAAAATGGCAAATATCATCCCATTATATAAAAAGGGTGACAGGGCAGATCCAAGCAACTATAGGCCAGTAAGCAACAAGCATCACAGGAAAATTAATGGAAGGAATTATTAAGGATAAGATTGAGCAACACATGACAAGGACAGGAGTTATTCTGAACAGTCAGCATGGGTTCAGAAGGGGAGGTCGTGTTTTACTAACATGTTGGAATTCTATGAGGAGGCAACAAAAGGATACGATCAAAGTGGAGCTTATGATATTATTTATCTGGACTTTCAGAAAGCATTTGATAAGGTGCCACATGAGAGGTTGGGCATCAAGTTAAAAGAAGTGGGAATTCAGGGTGATGTTTTTAGATGGGTGCAGAATTGGCTCAGACACAGGAAGCAGAGGGTGATGGTGCGAGGAACCTCATCAGAACTGGCGATGTTAAGAGTGGTGTTCCACAGGGGTCAGTGCTAGGGCGCTGCTATTTTTAATATATATAAATGATTTAGATAGGAATATAAGTAACAAGCTGGTTAAGTTTGCAGATGATACCAAGATAGGTGGATTAGCAGATAATTTGGAATCCGTTATATCATTACAGAAGGACTTGGATAGCATACAGGCTTGGGCAGATTTGTGGCAGATGAAATTTAATGTCAGTAAATGTAAAGTATTACACATAGGAAGTAAAAATATTAGGTTTGAATACACAATGGGCGGTCGAAAAATCGAGAGTACACCTTATGAGAAGGATTTAGGAGTCATAGTGGACTCCAAGCTATCAACTTCCAGACAGTGTTCAGAAGCCATTAAGAAGGCTAACAGAATGTTAGGTTATATAGCACGATCTGTGGAGTACAAGTCCAAGGAGGTTATGCTCAACCTTTATAATGCACTGGTGAGGCCTCATCTTGAGTACTGTGTGCAGTTTTGGTCTCCAGGCTACAAAAGGACATAGCAGCACTAGAAAAGGTCCAGAGAAGAGCGACTAGGCTGATTCCAGGTCTACAGGGGTTGAATTATGAGGAAAGATTAAAAGAGCTGGGCCTTTACAGTTTAAGCAAAAGAAGATTAAGAGGTGACATGATTGAAGTGTTTAAAATTATGAAGGGAATTAGTACAGTGGATCGAGACTTGTATTTTAAAATGAGCTCATCAAGAACACGGGGACACAGTTGGAAACTTGTTAAGGGTAAATTTCGCACAAACATTAGGAAGTTTTTCTTTACACAAAGAACGATAGACACTTGGAATAAGTTACCAAGTAGTGTGGTAGACAGTAAGACGTTAGGGACTTTCAAAACTCGACTTGATGTTTTCTTGGAGGAAGCAAGTGGATAGGACTGGCGAGCTTTGTTGGGCTGAATGGCCTGTTCTCGTCTAGATTGTTCTAATTCTAAAAAAACATCAGTAGGCAGTGGTGGAAGCCATGGAGTTAATATTGAGGATATGAAATGAAGCAAAGCAGTGGAAAACTGAAAGTATATTAACAGGAGTCATCAGTCTGGTAGCAGGGAGGCCTTTTCCATAATGTATGGCTACCTTCTTATTCATAACAGCAAGAAACCTTTATGTAAGTATTGGAAATCAGGACTACAGGGACACCCTGGGCCACTAGGGGAGTACCAGCTGGGTCGCTGGGGTCTTTGAAAGGTCTATCTTGGTCCTGGAAGTATGTGGAGATTTAACTGGAAAATTGGTTATTGCTGGCACAAAGAAGCATCCCCCACATGTATCTAGAATTAGCTTGAAGTTGTGAGAGGAGTGAGGGGCATGAGATCGACTGGCATCAGGAAGAAAACCTGGGGTAATGTGAATAAGAGGAGGCATTAAAATAGGTAGTGAATATTTAGACAAGAGTGCAGTAACCCTACCCATTTTTAAGAGAAGGCCCTGTACAGACAGGACCAGAGTGAATAAAGTGTTTTGTTTATTCTTACGTTTTGTGCCACTGACTTCTAGATGCTGTACTCTTCTGATTCTTGATTAATTTGTTAATAAATGTCTTATTTTCCTTCTTTTTTTCCAATATGTTCAACTTTGAATCCTAGCATAGCACTACCTTCATATTCCACAGGACAATAAAAGGCTCAAGGGTGCAGATTGTTCAGATGCTTTATAGGCATGCCTAGTGCCTCAGATATAGTTCCAGGGCTTGGATAAAAGTGACTCCGAGAAGGCATTTTAAACAACCTGAAAGAGCAGAGATCACTGAGTCTCAACTTAGGCGGTGAGATGGAGCTTGAATTTATTTAAGAGAGGAGGAGAGACCAAGGTTGAATGTGACAGAAACAACAATGCATTCTGCTTGTGCAAGGCAACAGCAGTTTTGGGAGATAATGGAACCAGGAGATGATACAAAGAAGACAGAATTCACACAGGATTCATAACCAGGAAAGCAGTAATTAAATAACAAAGCTCAGGGTGTGTCATCAGAATCTGTGGGTACATATAGTGAGAGGCAAGAAACATGACAAGTAAATTGTAATCAGTGGGCAAAACGAATGTCGGAACCAGTTAATTTAAAAACTACCAATATGAAATGATGCAAAAGGTTGTTTTGTTTTTCAGGCACCCAGATCCTGGATGATTAGGCACTCATGGTGCTGACTTTTAAAAACAATGTGCTAGTAAAATCATGAAGTGCCACTTCAGGGAATAGGCTCCCAGTAACAGGACCTTGCATTCTAGCAGATAGTCTCCAACATGGCAGTGTCCATAAGGAATAAAAGACAATACTGTGGAGAAATGTTTTTTAACAATGTTAAACACAAAAGGAAGTTAAAGATAAATATAACCAGCTAGATTCCTTGGCCTCTGAAACACTAAAAAATATACACAAATAATTTTTAGTGGCCAAGGAAAAGTTACCAATTCATGACAAAAATGGGAGATGAAAGGAGTACTTTCCTGGCATTTTTGAAGTTGAAAAGTATGCAAGATACTTGACCAAACAAATCGGCCATGGCCTGTTTGATCAAGATGATTTTAAATTGTAGGCTAAAAAGGGCTGGAAGAAGAAACGAGCAGGGTCAAAGCAGAAAATCTATCAAAACACCAGAAACACTTGGAGCAAAAAGTTTTAAACCTAATTAAAAGTTTCACAAAAAACACAATCCAAAGTCTCAAAAGACTTATCCACAATCTTAGCTGTCACACATGCGCATCAGTGGGTCACCTCCAATCTCCTCCCAATGTGATACCACCCTGAACCAAGAGGAGGCACTGCTGCTATCTGCCTTCTTCTTCCTCCACAGTGCAGATAAGCCACCCAGTGAGGACAACTGACTCCGCCCCTCCCGGTCCCTAGGCCATAAAAGCACGACTGCCCTGAAAGAGACGTCACTTCTTATCTAAATGAGCTAAACAAAGGAGCTCCAACTCCAAATAATGAGTGAAGAAGCCACTAAGTACGACTAAACCACATTGTTATGTTTTAGCAACATCATGCATTTTTGTTGTTTAAAACCTTTAAGCAAATACTCAGTATAGAAAGCAATGATACTGAAAAAATAAATGGCATTGTGGTAGTTACAAAACTTAATGCTAACAGAAATCAGCAATTTTTAAACCAAAATATAGCAAGAAAAGCAACAATTTCACTGATGTCCAAAATCTTAATAGAGTCAAGATTAAAGTCTAGGAAAAAAAGATAATGCTCATAAAAAAATGAAGAGTGGCACCAGGGTATTATTTTGCTTGTTCTTACTTTTTGCTTTATGCTTTCCCTTTCTTTTTCCCTCTATTGTACCATATAATTTATTTTCAATAAACACATCAGTTTTAATACTCTGGATTCCTTTGCAAAAATGGCACCTATTGTTGTTATGAATTATACATTTATATTGTAGTATATCTTAATTAATAACCTGCTAAATCTGATGAATAGACTTCATAAAATGCACATTTTTTTAAACAATATTTTAAAAGAGCAAAGTGAATTTAAATAACATGAACATCCTTTAAATATTTTTGGTGCAATTCTTTCAGACATCTGTGAATGTGTTTTTTATTAAGCATTCCAGCCAATATACTCTACTGCTTGGATATTATGGTGTCTTAGACATATTCATCTGAGAGGAATGTCAGTCAGGGCTGAATCTGGAGGAAATACATTTGTGTAAATGCACCTGATTCCCTCAAGAATGAAGTCAATAGCGTATTTCATTGGTGTTTGGATGCATTCATACAGAATTCAGTATTTGATATCTTCTAAATTGCTAGGTGCTGAATGAATGACTTGGGATTTGTGTAATTCTCATATCTGGGATTCAACAGGAACCAAATTACAAATATAGCTGGCCGGTTGTTAAAAAAAAAAAGAAATTAAAATGTGCAGGGTTCTTGTTACATACAGTCCCAGAAATATAATTATTTTTGAATCAATATCTTTTTAAAATAACAGTTGTTTATAGCTTATAAGAGTAGGAAAAAAGCACATGGATGATGAATGAGTTTACCGAGAAGCGTCTGCAATTTAACATATGCAAGCAACTGGAGCAGCCCACACAACACCTGCCTCCCACAGGCTTTGGCAGGTTGCTCTTTTCATAAGAATGTCCCGGGTGGGTAAATGCCTATAGTCTACCGATGGTACCTGGAATTGGGAAAAAGGCTGGGAAAGGATTAATTTATCATCTGCTGGTTTATTCACTTAGTAAATTGCTATGTGTGCAAGTGATTTATAAGAAGGTAAGTGTAACCTAGTATTACGGCTTCAACTCTCTCATGGCTAATTGCACTTTGAGAGTGGAATTGTTCATGAGAGTGGAACACGGTATATATGTTGAGGCCTGAAGGAGCAAAAACAGCTCATGACACAGATTGGATTGGGCTGTGATTGGATTGGACTAGCAGAAGATGGGGAGGCTAAGCTAACATCCAGGACAGCGTACAAAAAAAAAGACTAAAGTGAACACAAAATTAAAAGTCCAACACAGGGAAGCATAAAACCACCTGACAAAGATCAAATATATAAGAAAAGGACCAAAGGACAATAGTTAAAAGAATATAAAAAATAAATAGACAATAGCTAAAAGAATATACAAAATAAACAGACCTGAACAAAAGTGAAGAAGGTCTTGGAAGCACACTGAGCAGTAAACCAAACTCAGAATTTATATGAAAAACTCCAATGCATTACGTTACATTACTCAGATTTCAATCAAAATGGGCATGCAACACAAATGTGAATAAAGGCCTTATAATGTATGACAAAAGACACTTTAAAAAGAGTGGTCGAAGATGATTAAAGTGAAGATACATATTTTAAGTATGGTGGGCCATAGTACAAAGAAATACATTTTCAGGATTGAACTCTCATTCTATTTGTGTTTACAGTATATATACATGCTGGATTAAGCAGGTTTGAGAATGTAATTCTATGTTAAACTGTATATACATATTCATGAAGATGTATCTGTACAGGCTTCCCCTGCTTTGCGAAGCTAATCCAGTCTTGGAAAACCATTTGTTAGACAAATATTCATAATTCAAACACAGAAATACCATTAATTTAAATAGTAAAATTTTTAAGCATCCTCTGGCACCAAATATTCACCCCAGTATTTGCTAAAAATGACAATTAGTTCTTTAATAATATTAGTTATCACTACAAACCCCTAAATAAGATTATTTTTTTTTTTTGGTCATTAGCTGCTCTGCATGCCTGATCATTGTGATCTCCAATGCTAATTCTTCTTCTATTCCCACTTCAATGTCGGGGTTGTCATGCTGGGATAACATACTCCATACTGTTCGGTCCTACAACTACTTCCTCCAAATTTAGACCCTTTTCCTGCAAATCTTCTGTTACTCTATCCATCCACCTCCATTTTGGCCTCCCTCAATTTCTCTTATATCTCCTATGCTACTCCTTATGCAAACTGGACACTAGCTCCTGTTTGTATGTGTTATAATTTATATCATAGACACCCATTTGTTACGCCATGAAGAGTAAATAGAAAAGTAAAAGACTGATGAGATATTTCAATAGAAACCGGCAAAAATGTATCATAAGCTTACAGCACTCCAGATTCACAGACGGTCACCCATCCATACACTGGCCAAGTCCGAGTGTGTTTAGCTTTCAAGATGAGACACGATCAGGTGCTTTCATACTGGTGTGACCATAAGCATAACTTAACAAACAGGTATCTATGATATAAAAAATAATAATATTTGCACCCAGAAACTCACTGTAAAAAGTGAAAAGTATTTAAATCATGATTTTAAATCTGGTTTTCCTGATTGCAAGAATTATTGCCTTATCCACAAAAGAGCACATATGATTATTTAGTAAATTTTGTTTATCCCTTTTGCAGATATTTTTTGCTAAATAAAAAGCCAAACAACTCTCATTTGAAGTTTTTTGTCCAGTTTTTGCATATGCATTTTTTGCAGTGCTGTAGTCCAATTTGCACAAGATGTAGCATAGGAGATCAGCATGATCAAGCATGTACAGTATGTCTTTTAGTGTATACTCATGATTGCCATTAGAATGCTAGTGGTCTCATCATGAAATACTGATAAACTGATGGTTACAGATAATGGAGATGCCATGGCACTCATCTTAAATAAAAGCCAGGTAATTATTATACCCTAAACCTTTGGATTCTTCTTTAAGTTGGACACTGATTATAAAAGCTTTTCTTTAATTAATGACCCCAGCCTTGTTTGTGCTTCCATAGTAAAGTTTTTAGAGACTTAAAATATACAAAAATGTAACAAACTGTCACGTCTTAGTGGAGCATTTAATTACAAAATTACATTACACTTTTACAAAAATAATACATTTTAAATACAACACAAAGCATCATTGTGTATAAACGGGAAGCATGATAAAATATATATGTGTGTGCATATGATCTTTTGTGGCAGGACTTAAAAATTCCCGAATTCGGGTAATAGCACAGTTGTAGGATGTAGTTCTTGAACATGCCACTATGCATCATATGGCTACAGCAAGAGTGCTCAGCTTCATTCTTGGAGGTCTGTGAAGGGTGCAAATTTTCATTCCATCCAGTTTCATAAATAGAAGCCAGGCCAGATGATGAAACTTGGTATTTAATTATACAACAACAACAACAACAACAACATTTATTTATATAGCACATTTTCATACAAAAAGTAGCTCAAAGTGCTTTACATAATGAAGAAAAGAAAAATAAAAGAAAAAATAAGAAATTAAAATAAGACAACATTAGTTAACATAGAAAAGGAGTAAGGTCCGAGGCCAGGGTGGACAGAAAAAACAGAAAAAAAACTCCAGACGGCTGGAGAAAAAAATAAAATCTGCAGGGGTTCCAGGCCACGGGACCGCCTAGTCCCCTCTGGGCATTCTACCTAACATAAATAAAATAGTTCTCTTTGCATTTAGGGTTCTCATGGAGTCACTTGATGTTGATGGTCAAACAGACTTTTGGCTTTTAATCTATCCATCATTGTTGGAACATCACGGTGCTTTGTGTAGATGGTGGTGGCGCAATCCACCACTAAAAGGATACCGGAAAAGGAAACAGAATAGAGAGTAGGGGTTAATACAGATTTTAGAGCCACCATGAATAGTTATTATAATGAGTTGGATATACAGAGTATCAGGATTTTGATTACAGTGAAGCTATGAGAAGGCCATATTAAAGTAATGTGTTTTCAGCAGTTTTTTAAAGAGCTCCACCGTATTAGCCCGGAGAATTCCCATTGGCAGGCTATTCCAGATTTTAGGTGCATAACAGCAGAAGGCCGCCTCACTACTTTGAGGTTTTGTTCTTGGAATTCTAAGGAGATACTCATTTGAGGATCTGAAGTTACGATTTGGAATATAAGGTGTCAGACATTCCAATATATAAAATGGGGCGAGATTATTTAAGGCTTTATAAACCATAAGCAGAATTTTAAAGTCAGTCCTGAATGACACAGGTAACCAGTGTAGTGACATCGATACTGGAAAAATGTGCTCAGATTTTCTTTTTCTAGTTAGGATTCTAGCAGCATTCTGCACTAGTTGCAAACGATTTATGTATTTTTTTGGGTAGTCCTGAGAAGAGTGCTTTACAGTAGTCGACTGAAAACAAACGGCTGAACTAATTTCTCAGCATCTTTCACTGATATAAGAGGTCTAACTTTTGCTATGTTTCTTAAGTGAAAAAATGCTGTCCTAATGATTTGATTAATATGCGATTTAAAATTTAGATTACAGTCAACAGTTACCCCTAAGCTTTTTACCTCTGTCTTGACTTTTAATCCTAATGTATCCAGTTTATTTCTAATAGCCTCATTGTATCCATTGTTGCCAATCACTAAGATTTCAGTTTTCTCTTTATTTAACTTGAGAAAATTACTATTCATCCATTCTGAGATACAAGTCAGACATTCTGTTAGTGAATCAATAGAATCAGGGTCATCAGGAGCTATTGATAAGTACAGCTGTGTGTCATCAGCATAGCTGTGGTAGCTCACGTTGTGCCCTGAGATAATCTGACCTAATGGAAGCATGTAGATTGAGAATAACAGCAGACCCAGGATAGAGCCTTGTGGAACACCATATCGGATATCATGTGTCTTTGAGTTGTAATTACCACAACTAACAAAGAATTTTCTCCCTGTCAGGTAGGATTCAAACCAATTTAAGACACTGCCAGAGAGGCCCACCCATTGACTAAGGCTTATATATATGGCTTGTCAGCACTTTCAAAACTTTAACACATTATCCATACGCTTTGCGGTCTGGCACAGACTTGTACCTCTTGATCTTTCCGTTCTCTCTCATTTATTTAAAAACATCGTATTAACACAGATATTTCATGATACGTGTGAACAGGTTTAAATGGAAGAATGTTAGTTGGAGAGCTGGAGGTACCTTTGTCATTTCCACCATTTTATTAACTGCTAGCTGGTTGAGAAAATAGACAACAGACATCAATTAAAACCTCAATTCAGCTGTTTAAAGCTAAAATAGACAATTAGGGTTTCAGAATCACAGCAAAGTAATTAAGTAAAAGTAGGTCCACAGAATATAACTTTAGTGGTAAAAAAATGGATTCTAATTAAAACTCTGGTGAAAACAAAAATCTGTAGCCACTGTGGATCTTCCGGACTGGAGTTGAGTAGCTCTGGTCTACAGTCTGGCTAATCAGTCTGCCAAGTGGCACCATGCTGGGTGTAGTGAGTATTTTTTCTTGAATTTATTTCACAATTGGATAGGTGGCTTTGGCATTTTTTTTCTATTCAAGCCACAATGGCAGATTTTCAAGAGACATTGGTAGATATGTTTTTTGACCATGCCAGACAAGATGTTGCTCTCTATGAACAGACTAACAAACAGTGACATAACATTGATCTGCTGAGGCATCTATGGGAAATAATCAGGAAAAAAATGTCCAGAGAAGTAATGCATGCAAAACTTCATTTTGCACCTGTACACATTGTGTTGTCAGTCAAAGACTCTTTTCCAGCTTTTTGTTCCCAAAATTAAAATTGAGATTGAAGGGAAGAAGATTTGCTACCGTGGATGAAATCCATTAAGAAACATAAGAGTCACTAGACACTACAACAAAAGATGAGTACAGGAAATATTTACAAGAATGGAAGAAGTGCTGGGACAAGTGTATTGTATCTCAAGGAGAGGGTTTTGAAGGTAAGTAAAAGATATAAAGCTTTTTTTAAACAACATTTGGTATTTTTGTGTCCATACTCATTCATTAAAAAATGTTTGTCAGAAGTCGGGGTCTTAGAGTTAAATTAACTTTACAGTTTAGATGGAAGTGTTTCCTTTCCTCCTATCCAGACTTTATGCCAAACACCTATATCAGATACAGTATACTAATATGTTAGTGCAGCCGTCTACTGTACAAAACTATCTGTGAAATTTATTAATCACTTGTCCAGCTTCTGTCTTTCTTTTATTTTAACAATCTGTTTACGTCAATCACTCTCCCATTTGTCTTCTCTTTTCTTCCTCTCCCTTCCCTTTTCTTCTCTTTGCTTCTCTTCTCTTCTTTTCATAACCATTGACTTAATGACGTACAGTAACTCCTCTTCAGCTTGCTCCATTCTTTGGCACCTTAAACATCCTTTACCATTTCTATAGACAGTTACTTGACGTCTATA
Organism: Polypterus senegalus; assembly: GCF_016835505.1. NCBI lineage: Eukaryota > Metazoa > Chordata > Cladistia > Polypteriformes > Polypteridae > Polypterus > Polypterus senegalus. Next base: position 169,735,465 of record NC_053154.1, read on the forward strand.
ATGAAAGCTGTTTTCATGAAGTAGATATCCTCTTCAATTTATTGATAAAGTTTTCAGTCTGACTGCAAGAGCTCTACCGGCAATCAAAAACATATTGCACTCATGTTCCATCCATAAATTTCTTATTTTACAAACTGATCATTCAATATGCTGCTTTATGCCAGACTCACCCATGCTCTCCAACAGCTAACAACCCAATTTGCACAATTTTTTGTTTTCTGGTTCCTTTATACCTGACAGCTTTATGTACTTTATGTATGTATTTTCTATTGCAATTGAAGGTGCAGCATCACTCGTGTCTCCTACCATACATTCATCTGTTTCCTCTAAATAGTTTAACATTAAACAGTGACTCACAGTAAAAAAAATGTTTTTGAAACAAGTATTTCTTGTAAAAGATGCTTTTCAGATTTATAGGCAAAACATAAAGATGGCTGAGAATCAGTTCTGGGAACATTTCTGAGCTGGTGGTATCAGAGTTATCTTCATTTATCTTAACCATAGCCACACCAGTCTGACAGCAGTTGTTCTGCTCAAAAGATTTAAAGATACAAATCAGACAAGAAAATCAGTCTAATTGTAAAATATGGTTCTCAAACTCCTTGTTTTCAGTAGGTGAGTAATACGAGTATTTAATATTCTTTCTTTATTTTGTCCCAAATTTTGGCTTTTCATCTCCCAAACATTTTCAGTTCTTTGGCTTTAACCTCCCGTTTTTCAGCACTTCTGTTTTTGTTTTGCTCTGAATTTTCAACTCCGAGCAGACGCCTGATAAAGATTTAATATTATTTTAAGCTTATTTTTAAATGCAATGTATGCTATTATGTCTAACTGCCAATCCAATTACTACAGGACACCGCTTTTTATGTGTTGTGATGGAAAGCACCCATAGGCTGTAGGAAGGAAAAACTGAATATTTCATGTTTTCTCCAAGAGGCTGGGAGAAAATACAAACACTGTGAAGAATGTGTTGGCATCCCAGAGGGCATGGAGCAGAGACAGTTATAGTACCAGCAGTACCTGTAACAGTACTGGACCAGCACATTGGAAGGACAAGGGGAGTCCATGGGACATAGAGTCAGGAATCTGCTAGACTAGACTGTACTGGTTTTCTTATCAATACTTGTCCTTGTACTAAAGTAGCAGCAGAGACTGGGTCACAGATCAAGAGGTTTTAATCAAAATGCTTTCTAGGCATGCTAAAGGCAAAAGCTAACAATTAACAAGGACAAAAGTCACTCAATTTGTGAAAATCATGTTTATCAGTAATAATTATCTCTTACACTGCGAACGCTAATCCTGGAGCTGCTTTTATACGGACTTCTCCAGTAGTCTCACTACGGATAGTTGAGAACATATTTGAGGTAATATTGGTGTGTTGTGGATGGTTTTGGTTAAAAAAAGTGTGCTACTACAAAAAAAAGGTTGGAAAACACTATCTTACATATATCAAGAGGTTGTATCCTTGTCCTCATGAACTGCTCAAATGGACAATAAGAACACAAAGATTTAAGCTAAATTATGCAAAGCCTGTAATATGGGGAAACTGAAGTGAATCATCTTCACTCTGCATGGGTAATGCCAGCTTTTGTTGAGTCTCTCCATGTCTTTATGTTAAGATGCCATAGAAGTAGTAATATTCCAAATTTTCCTTCACATTACATTTAAATGCTTTTCAATGAGCATAACATACAGCCTTTGTTGACTCAAAGTTTTGCATATAATATAACTATATGCATGAATTTTGATCAGAAACTCAAAAACAAAAGATTTGCTTTGCCAAATGACTACACATCAATAGATTTTTACAAGTGAATACTTGTAAAATTTATCATTGAACTCATTTTTATTGTAGACAAAAAATGTATAAAAAATCAAACTGCTAAATTAATGAAGGCCATACAATCTAGTGTATAATGTATTTGTTTTGAGGCCTCTTGTCACTTATATCAATTGAAAAACACATTAAATTTAGATTAAATAATGATTATTCAATTACTTCGCTAGGTTACTTATAACACTAAGAATACAAATAACCTTCAGCAGCTTAGGCTTTTAAAATGAGTAATGTTGGAAGTGAATAAATCAAGTAATGTAAAATTTAAAAAAACTTTCTGTTATTCCATCTGTTGGTTTTCTATAACAAACAAACTTTATGTTATTTGGCTTCTTGCTTTCCTTGTTTTATTAATTAATTTTCTTCCTGAATTGCATATTTATTACTTTTTTCAACAAAAATAACAATTATTTATATAGCACATTTTCATACAAAAAATGTAGCTCAAAGTGCTTACAGCATAGGATCAGAATCTTCAAATGGATTTGGGCAATGAATGTCACAAAGGGAGATTGTATTTGCATTGGTTTTACTGAATACATTTGGGTTTTTCTAGAGAAGGCTACATGGTTTGCACCCTACAGTAGCTATAAGGCACTCGAGCTTTAGGTCATGTATCAAAATCTTTTGAGTTTAAGATTCATTTAGTGTTTTCCTGCCATCTTTTTGTGTACTGTCTTTGTTGCGACTTTTACAGTTTTAATGCCCTTTTAATGTTTCCACTATTACTTGTGAATGATGTAATTTTCACATATCAAGATAATGTTTTACTATGCTGAAGGCACTATTGCCAAGCAAGTGTGCTCATTACAATATAGTGCCTTATGCATTATATGTTGAGCTAAGAGAGGTGGGGCCACTTGATCCTACAGCTGGGGAACTGCCCTTGCATTTTTTAAGATCTTGCTAACAGTCCATGAATGGGCAGTTTCATCATTGCTGTTCTTCTGTGTTAAGTTCTTTGTGTGGATTTTTGAACAGTTTTAGGTTTTCAGTTTATTGGACTCTCTTTTAAAGGTACTGTTCCAAGGATTCCAGAGTGGGATTTGTTTACAAGTCAAATATTGCTTTTTTTCTTTCTTTTTTTACAGCCCCTGCCTTTATTTGCTTTCTATTGTCTTGAATCCATGTTATAAACCTTTTAAGGAACTATATTTTTTTATTAGTCCAAGGTTTTTATAGCTTTCCTATCTCCCAATTCTGGGTTTTTGAATTTAAAAACTTTCACCTCTTTTTATTGTGCTTGTACAGGCTGTAAATTGTGTTTGGGTTAAAGCTCATTTTGTGTTATATTTCAGTGCAAATTAATCTGTATTTGATAGTTTATTGCTGTTTTTGCTAATTTTGTGTAAATATTTGTAATGTCTTTATGTTGTATTTATTGGTTTCATTTTTATACCTGCAATTGTGTGCTGTCCCTTTAAATGCCCTAATGTTTTCATGTCCTTTGTGGATGAGCCTTCCCTTTGGATATATAACTCTGCTGAGAAGGCTCAGGAGCAGGAGATCATTTATAGTAGATAGATAGATAGATAGATAGATAGATAGATAGATAGATAGATAGATAGATAGATAGATAGATAGATAGATAGATAGATAGATAGATAGATAGATAGATAGATAGATAGATAGATAGATAGATAGAAGAGATAGAGGAAATTCACATAATCCAGCAGCAGCATACTGATAAAGAACAATATTAAATTAAAGAGTGATAACAATGAAGGTATAACAGACAGACAATAACTTTGTATAATGTTAACGTTTAACCCCCCCGGGTGGAATTGAAGAGTCACATAGTGTGGTAGTAGATTTATAGTGGAGTTTGTGTAAGCATTGTGTACTGTTTGGATTTACTGTTTTTTTTTTTATTATTTTTCTGTAGCCATATTTATGAAGTTTCTCAGAGTAGGAAAATGGTCCTAACTCACTCAAAAATCTTAGAGTGACGCAAATGTGATCCTACTCTCAGGAGTAAAAGTAAAAGCATTTATTAAATTTTCCTAATTTAGGAAACTACTCCTTACTTCACTAGGTTTTAGGAGAGCTCCAGAGCAGTTCTAACTTGCTAGGAGCTGCCAGTAGATGGTGTTCAGGCAGAGATTGGCACATATTATGTTGTGGAATGTTTTGATAGCATGACAACAGTGAACTCATAAAAAGATATTGGTTTGACAGAGATGGAATTATATTTGTATCGAATCTTGCACATCCATGTGATACTTCCATCTTTGTGGAGCCAAGCACTGTCAGTTGAAATGATATGTTTTTGGCCACAAGGACAATGCAGCTTTTTGATGCCGAAGATTTGTGTATGTCACAACAAACCATTTCTTGAATTTTGCATCATACTTTGAACACCCTTAGAGTGCATGAGGTAATACACAGATTCATGCATTTATCTATGACTCTATGTAAGTTCATATTAAAGAAATCTGCATTCTTGCAAATCATCATTCAAATAAAGATCATTGCCACAAGCGTAGATTCCATGCAAATGTTAATCTCAAATGATATCAAAGTATCATCAAACAGGTGTTTAAGAATGCAACCTATATTATAGTAGCTAGCCTATTACCCTGAAGATTTGCAGAGCTGGACGAGTGATTGACACTGGTACACTGAGCTTGGCATTCCACAAACACCTGGGGCATTTATGTTACACTTTAGAAAAAGGCAGGTGGAGATGCCTCACATTAGATAACTAGAACCTTGCGAAAGATAAGGAGGTGTCATGGATAGGGACATGGCATGAGTCTCAGGAATCAGTGAATGTGACTTATAGCCATGATTATTCAGTAAATGTTACATTATGAGGTGATTCCCATAGCTATAACAGCAAGAAAGTAATTTTTCTGAAAGTACGGCTGTGGATCATTCATTATTAAGTAAACATGTCCATTATTGGGCTTAACTCTCATTCAGTATGAGTGTCTCTCTTTTTTTGATGTAATCAATTGGCAGCAGTTATGTGCACTTTAGTACAGCATCCTACCTTAGCATGTTTTCATTCCGCTTCTTCTACTATTTTGAATATTATTATTATTTCTGTACTGAAGTTTTACCATTAGTATCAGCAAAACTGCAAAATATCATTATAAGTGTGTTATAAAATAATGATGTCATTCACTCTGAAATATGAATTGCGACTACTAGCTGGGAATAAGAGTAGAATGCTCCATAAATACTTCTCATTTCCTGCTCTGAGGTAGGACAAATTCTTATCCTGGGCAGACATTTAGTGCAATTCCTAATAAAAATTCTGAAGCACCTAATTAACTTATTTTTTCTTTTCTTGCATTTCTTTGACATCTTGTAAAGAAAGCACTATGAGTTACATTCTGTATATAAAAATGTGCTATGATAACTAAGACCAGATTTGCGGATTGGACTTGTTTGCTGTAGATCACCTTTAATGCAAATCAGTTTTGCCATTTTTCCTGCTGTGTTTTTGTTAAAAAAATCCTTTATTTATAAAGATCCTTTGTTTGCTTTTTATGCATACCGATGGCTTATGGTTATCCCTCCTCTCGTCGGGCTTCTGTTGCATTTTTAAAACATTTAAGTTTATTTATGATGTTTAATCACCTTTTAGGTGGGCAAAGCCTGAGGCAGGCCAATGTAGCTTGGATTTTACCCAGTGGGCAGGCAAAGGAGACCTGGCCAGTAAAATCATATGAAGACCTTCACACCCCCTTCACCATGTGGAAGACTCCATTTCAAGATGTTTTGTTAATGTTATATTTTATATTAATGTATATTTTGATAATTGTATTCTGCTTCGTTCCTTGTTCTCTGGGATAACCCAATACACTTTTCTTCCTGAGGTTTTTACTTGTGTAGACTTCTTTAGTTTAATTTTTGTCTTATTTTCATTTTATTGCTGTTGGAAGCATTTGACCTTATTTTTTTCATGGGTGTAACCATACTCTTTTGGTGTTTATGTACTGTTACAATGGGGTAGCTACGAATGGCCAAACAGAGGTGTGTGTGACTTCATCTCCAAGAATGCAGATATGAACAGAATAAACAAAATACTTCATGTGTATCATTTTAAGATTTATAAGTGCTCATCAAAGACTTCTTGCTTTTGACTTCTGACTACATTTCTCTATTTTTTGGTGAAATGCTTGTGTTCTGTTTCAGCAAGTGTGCTTTCTCTGTCTTGCGTTAAAATTTCTTTTTATGTGTTTTGTGCTCATGCTTGATTGTTTATGCTACTATTGTTATTTATGTTTATTTTTGCATTATTCTGTGTTTTTATTAAGTTTAAGTATTATGTTATTTCAAAGGGGCTTTTGAGACCAACCAGACAACAATCTCTTCTTCTCTGGTTTATTCTTATGTTCTATCTGTCTATTTCATCGGTGCTATAGACAGTTGGTGCTTTAATAAAGTTCTGTCCAGTTAGCCATATCTTCACAAACAACTGCTGTGATTTTTCCAGTGGAAGGGATAACAGAGAAAGAGAAATCATGAATTGCCAAAAGTGACTGGATCTTTTGATGCCTGATTGGCATGAGGCAGAGAAATAACATTGAAAGGATCAGGAGGTGAAACATACAGTAAGTCTTTAAACTGAGAAAAGGCCAAATAGGAAAACAATAACTCTGTTGCCAGAATGCTAACCCAAACATGTAGTCTAAATAGAGAACAGCAAGATTTCATAACCAAATGCACATCTAATTTAAAGATGCATCTTTTTTTTATATACAAATTCAGATCTATGAGAAACACTGCAGTATTTAAAGTGTTGCGCTAGTGATGTGACATCACTCAAACCACACTCCCAGCAAACATGCAGCATGTTATGGCAATTGTGTGCAGCTCCCATTAAAATGGCCATAGTTAGATTAGAGGGTGACCAAAGGTTGGAGCCAAAAACAAAGTTTAGTGACACCCCAAAGGTCTGAACGAGAAGAACAAGCAATTCAGGAGATTAAATCAAAACATTAACCAGAGGTCATACTATAAAAGAAGTCTGCCAAAGGTCTGAACCAAGAGAAATTTACGTTTCAAAATATCACTCTGAGAATCAACAGGTTATGTCCATAAACTTGGACAATGATGGCTCTGAGCTGTCGCTATTAATAGGCGCTTGGATATAACATCATAATGACCATATCATTATCATGGAAATAAATCATTGTGAATCATAAAATACACAAAATGGTGTCAGAATGTAGAAATAAAAAGAACTACAAAATGGCAGCATGAACATAATAAAATCTAAAGATTATTTTAAATCTATACTAATAAAAGGCAAAGCCCTCACTGACTCACTGACTCACTGAATCACTGAATCACTGACTCACTCACTAATTCTCCAACTTCCCGTGTAGTTAGAAGGCTGAAATTTGGCAGGTTCATTCCTTACAGCTTACTTACAAAAGTTGGGCAGGTTTCATTTCGAAATACTACGCGTAATGGTCATAACTGGAACGTATTTTTTCGTCCATATACTATAATAGACTTCTACTCGATGCCTGTGGGAGGCAGAGTAACGCCTCCCACCTAATTTAGTGCCTGCCCATATAAGGCCGTCCATCAGCGGCCATCCAATAGAAACACTGCCGCTAAATATTCACGGGTGAAGGACTGTGCTTATGCAGAGGAAGATGAGATGGTCAGGGTGGTGTTTGGCACAAACTCAGCAAAACTGCGAGAGAAACTTTTAAGTGCCGGGTCTTAGCTAACATTAAATACAGCCGTGGACATCGCACAAGATGGCACCAGCACAGCAGGGAACCTTCGATGCATGTACACCGAGCGGCTCACGTGAAATGACGCAGTGCACAGACAAAAAGCAACAGTTCCAAAGAGTGCTGAACAAAAACCGAATTACACAATTGAAAAGGCAGCAAAAAATATGAAGTGTGTGATACATACAAGCATATTCATAAGTGCAGCTACTGCGGAAACAAAGCTCACGGTGGAATCCCACGTAATTTAGTGCCTGCCCATATAAGGCTGTCCGTCAGCGGCAATCCAATAGAAACACTGCCGCTAAATATTCACGGGTGAAGGACTGTGCTTATGCAGAGGAAGATGAGATGGTCAGGGTGGTGTTTGGCACAAAATTCGGCGAAACTGTGAAAGAAACTTTTAAGTGCCGGGTCTTAGCTAACATTAAATACAGCTGTGGACATTGCACGAGATGGCACCAGCACAGCTGGGAACCTTCGATGCATGTACACCGAGCGGCTCATGTGAAATGATGCAGTGCACAGACAAAAAGCAACAGTTCCAAAGAGCGCTGAACAAAAACCGAATTACACTATTGAGAAGGCAGCAAAAAAATATGAAGCGTCTGATACATACAAACATATTCATAAGTGCAGCTACTGCGGAAACAAAGCACACTGTGGAAAAAGTCAATGTCCCGCTAAAAGTCTTCTTGTGTAAAAAAAAATGCAGTGTGTCACGTCTCAGATAAAGATGAAGACGAGCTGTTTATTGATACAGTAAGAAACGAATCGATGAATGAAACCTGTTATCTTTACAACGATTGACAAACACAGAATCTAACTTGAACACAACACATCCTACAAATACGAACCTGATTGAATGAAATAATGATAATCAAATCCTTGATGACAGCAACATTCATAACACTCACAAAACAATTACTGTATATTGACAATCATGTTACTTTATTTTTAAAATGTTCCCTTTTCTTTTTCATAACTTCTTTAACACACTACTTCTCCGCTGCGAAGCGCGGGTATATATATATATGTGTATATATATATCCCGATCTACATACTCTCAAATAGACAAACCACACGCCGTGGCGCAATGGTAGAGGCTTCACCTCTAACGCCGAGGTTCAATTCCTGAGAGGGGGTGCACTGAGTGTGTACGCCTGATGACCCCAAAATTAGGGCGAAACACGTGTTGCGTACTTTTTGCATTATTTCACAGTAAAACTATTTCAATATACATATATATACACACACATACATATATATCAGCGCTTCCCGATTCATTTTACCCTCGCATCCCCTTGGTTTGAGACTTATGAAAAAATATGTGGTTAACGCAGAAAGACAGATCACCAATTGAATCTTTATGAATAATGGATACTTTATTCGCCATCAATGATTGTTTTGGTAAAGCCATACTCAGTGTAATCATTAGATGAACGGTAAAAAAGTAAGAGCGAGGGGAGGATGACTTATTGAGGCATGCAGGTGAAACCACAATAGCATGCGGGCTCGATGTACTGTAGTGTGCGTCAACTCGATCTGAATTGCGCGATCACATTCGAAAAAATATATCTTTTCAAGTTCTTTTTAGTCGACACAAATATCTTTGGTTGGAATGTAAGGCGAATTTACTCTTTACATTTGTATGGTGAAGAAAAATTTATGCAATGATGCCTACATTTAACTTACATTCCTACCAAAGATATTTCTGTCGACTAAATAAAAATTCCTTCTATTTAAAATTTAAATAGAACTTGAACAGATACGATAGTTCATAATATCCACGCAGACTTGCACGTAAGAGCGGGAGTTTAACAAGCAGCGTATTGCACTGATACGAAATAGCCTGCCCATTCAATTATTTAGGAATGGATAAATAAATTAAGATTTTGTACAAATAATGTTTTTCATTTTTCTTCCTTGATGGATTTTGGCACCCCCAGCAACAGTTGCTCGCACCCCAAAGAGTGTATATATATATATATATATATATATATATATATGTATATATATATATATGTGTGTGTATATGTATATATGTAGATATGTATGTATATGTATATATATGTTTATATATGTGTATGTATATATGTATATATATATTTTATGTGTGTGTGTGTGTATATATATATATATATATATATATATATATATACAGTACAGACCAAAAGTTTGGACACACCTCCTCATTCAATGAGTTTTCTTTATTTTCATGACCATTTACAGCACTCCATCACTCTCCTTCTTGGTCAAATACCCCTTACACAGCCTGGAGGTGTGTTTGGGGTCATTGTCCTATTGAAAAATAAATGATCGTCCAACTAACCTGACTTCTGCACAACACAACTGCTGGTCCCAACCCCATTAATAAAGCAAGAAATTCCACTAAATAACCCTGATCAGGCACACCTGTGAAGTGAAAACCATTTCAGGTGACTACCTGTTGAAGCTCATCGAGAGAATGCCAAGAGTGTGCAAGCAGTAATCAGAGCAAAGGGTGGCTATTTTGAAGAAACTAGAATATAAAACATGTTTTTAGTTATTTCACCTTTTTTTGTTAAGTACATAACTCCACATGTGTTCATTCATAGTTTTGATGCCTTCAGTGAGAATCTATCAATGTAAATGGTCATGAAAATAAAGAAAACACATTGAATGAGAAGGTGTGTCCAAACTTTTGGCCTGTACTGTATATATATATATGACAGCAACACTCATCACTCACAACAGTGACAAAACAATTACATTGACAATCATGTTACGTTATTTGCAAAATGTTTCCTTTTCTTTTTCATTACTTCTTTAACACACTACTTCTCCACTGCGAAGCACGGGTATTTTGCTAGTGCAGAATAAAACAGAGTTACACATGTGTGCATGGAGAAAAAAGTCAATGGGCTTAACTAAGGGCAAAACGCCGGGTCAGAGGTTGACAAAGAGCACTAATGTCTTTTCTTCCTTCTCTGCAGATCACCAGAAGGAAAGATCACTTAAACCCAAACCAAGGTCCACTTCTGTCTCCAGACCTCATTTCTACTAACCTCACTTCAGCCTGTTCCCCATTGAACCTTCCTCTTCCTGCCCTCCACATACAAAGCCAGGCATTTGTCTTTCCCAGTCAGTCCTATCATGGACTCAGTCATTTGAGACTACTCTCTACTCCTTTTGCTTTGAGACCTTGTTACTAATATGCAGGGTGGAACCCCAAACCTTTTCCTTGTCTGTTGTGCACTTTTACAACAGACAGAAAAGTAAAAAATATGCATTACCCATGTTAAATAGTTCAATAGGGTTAAAAAATCCCCTTTCCGCACTGAAAATATTTTCTTTGGATTTTTTTCAGCTAAATAAAGGCTCAAGAGATTTATCAGATCACAGATTTCTGTTTTTTTGGTTTATTCGAAACATCTAAACTTTTCCAAAAAAGGGGTTTGTACTAAACAGTTCCACAAAATAGCTCTACCAATGAGAAAAAAAAAATGGTGTCATGGTAAAATGAAAATATGATAATAGAAATGTTGACATAACTTGAAAAGCTTAATAGGATTAACATAATCATACTCTAATGATCTTTGGTGAATAATACCTCCAAATATAATAATGAATGTACCAGAAACAATATATTCAAAGTAGTAGAAAAATTATAAAACTTTTCAAATCACCACATAACCTAAAGAAATCCTTTACTGACTGAAAAATTAATAAGGTCAGATAATACAGAAATACTCAACAAGGAAATAAGGTTAACAAATAGAAAATAACCCACAAGAAAAAGAAGACAAGCTAATACAAAAATAATTTTCAAGGCCAAGAAACACAAAAATAACCTACAGGGAAATAAGTCCAAATTACTCTCAAAAAGCGCTCACAGTATTAGAGGCCATATATACTGCTCAAAAGAATGAAAGGAACACTTTTTAATCAGAATATAGCATAAAGTCAATGAAACTTATGGGATATTAATCTGGTCAGTTAAGTAGCAGAGGGGGTTGTTAATCAGTTTCAGCTGCTGTGGTGTTAATGAAATTAACAACAGATGCACTAGAGGGGCAACAATGAGATGACCCCCAAAACAGGAATGGTTTAACAGGTGGAGGCCACTGACATTTTTCCCTCCTCATCTTTTCTGACTGTTTCTTCACTAGTTTTGCATTTGGCTACAGTCAGTGTCACTACTGGTAGCATGAGGCGATACCTGGACCCTACAGAGGTTGCACAGGTAGTCCAACTTCTCCAGGATGGCACATCAATACGTGTCATTGCCAGAAGGTTTGCTGTGTCTCCCTGCACAGTCTCAAGGGCATGGAGGAGATTCTAGGAGACAAGCAGTTACTCTAGGAGAGCTGGAGAGGACCATAGAAGGTCCATAACCCATCAGCAGGACCAGTATCTGCTCCTTTGGGCAAGGAGGAACAGAATGAGCACTGCCAGAGCCCTACAAAATGACCTCCAGCAGGCCACTGGTGTGAATGTCTCTGACCAAACAACCAGAAAGACTTCATGAGGGTGACCCAAGGGCCCGATGTCCTCTAATGGGCCCTGAGCTCACTGCCCAGCAGCATGCAGCTCGATTGGCATTCGCCATAGAATACCAGAATTGGCAGATGCACCACTGGTGCCCTGTGCTTTTTACAAATGAGAGCAGGTTCACCCTGAGCACGTGACAGAAGTGAAAGGGTCTGGAGAAGCCATGGAGAACATTATGCTGCCTGTAACATCATTCAGCATGAGCAGTTTGGTGGTGGGTTAATGATTGTCTGGGGAGGCATATCCATGGAGGGTCACACAGACCGCTACAGGCTTGACAAAGGCACCTTGGCTGCCATTAGGTATCAGGATGAAATCCTTGGACCCACTGTCAGACCCTATGCTGGTACAGTGGCTCCTGGTGCATGACAATTCCTGGCCTCATGTGGTGAGAGTATGCAGGCAGTTCCTGGAGGATGAAGGAATTGATACCATTGACTGGCCACCACACTTTCCTGACCTAAATCCAATAGAACACCTCTGGGACATTATGTTTTGGTCCATCCAATGCCACCAGGTTGCACCTCAGACTGTCCAGGAGCTCAGTGATGCCCTGGTCCAGATCTGGGAGGAGATCCCCACAACACCATCTGTCATCTCATTAGAAGCATGCACTGATGTTGTCAGGCATGTATACAAGAACACAGGGGCCATACAAAGTGCTGCGTACAATTTTGGGTTGCTGCAATTAAATTTTGGCAAAATGGACTAGCCTGCCACATAATTTTTTCACTCTGATTTTTGGGGCGTCTTTGAATTCAGGGCTCTGTAGGTTGATCATTTTCATTTCCATCAAACGATGTGGCATCCTTTTGTTCCTAACACATTACCCAGTCTATATCAGTATAGATATCCAGGAGGATTTCTTTTTCCCATTGAGATCTAATGTGTTTTCAAAGTGTTCCTTTAATTTTTTTGAGCAGTTTATATATAAAAGTCTTAAATAATAAAAAGGCTAAAAGAATAAACCTTCAAAAAGCCTAAATGCTTAAATACACAAAATCCCGAAAAAGACATAAATCTACAAAAGCAAAACTAACTTGCAGGAAGAGCAAAAAAAGAGTCAGTAACTGAGAACATTTCCCAGTGCCTCTGCAGGCAGCCTGAAGCCTGTGCAGCCTTTAACTACAAATCATTAAAAAATAATTAACAAAAAAGAAGCTCAATGAAAAACAATTGAATATAAGAGGTAAGAAATTCACAATAATAGAATCATTAACAGGAATAATTAAACCATTTACAAAAATTAACAAATTAACCAGGCTATAAAGACCAAAGGTGAACACAGGGATGGAAACCCATTAAACCGAGACACCAGCAATTGTTTTGATTCATGGAGATCATCTCATCGCTCTTGACAAGGCATATCTAGTTTATCTAGTGGAGCATCTAGTCTGAGCAGTGGTTGTCAAGTTTAGTTAATATGCCCAGTATTTTTCCTTTTTCTTTTCTCCTAAGCACCATATTAAAAACCATGTCAACATCAATACACAAGACCGGAACCAGCATCACAATTAAACCCAAGTGAACATTCATGTTGTAAATGATGTAATTTCAATACACATCTGTCAATGCATGGATTAATCCATCAATATAATGATAAAATCACCAAATAAATACAGATTAACTGACAAGCCAGTCCTATAACTTCTTTAATGTTAACATTAACTTGCCTAACTAATATTATCTTTGCATTGTCAAATAGGAGCCCAAAAATAGATAAAGACTTGGGGCATCATGGATGACCTGGTTTAACTTCCAGAGATTAAAACAAAAAGGAAAGGAAGTTAGGGAGTTCATCACTAGTGATGTTGAGCCTCTTCATATGCCTTTAAGAGAGCTGCACTCAGCAAACATTAAGGCTTAAATGAACTTGAACTTCCTGTGGCATTGACTTTTGAAGCTGAGAAGACAGAAGGAAAGGAGCTGAAGATACATGACAGTGATGCCGGTAGTCTTCCAGTGGGACCTCCTCCACTCTAGGACAAATGGAAATTGTATTAAAGGCTGTGTCACATCCATAACAATTTCAGATGGACACAAAACTGTGCAACACATCCCAAGCTCACGTGTCTGACACCATCATTTAGTAATGACTAGTGAGACTAGTGCAAGTTCTTGTACACTTTGCATCAGAAGAAATTAACCATTCAATAGAATGCTAGTGCCTGCTCTATCTTGAGTGGCATCAGATCATTAATACCCCCTCTGTCTTTAAAATCTAACAAAATAAAAGCAACATAGACTTACCATGTTAAGCAAATGACAATGTCACAACTAGCAGATGTTGAGGAAGACAGAGTTGCCATAAATTGTGTAAACTGAAACAGCAACTTCATCAGTTAACTTTAAGATGATAAAAGACAGTCCACAAGAAGAAGACAGAAGACCATGTAGTCTGCACATACTACACATCTCAAACACAAGACTCTGAGACCTTCTGGTAGCAGTGCTAACAGTCCTGTAGCCAGATGTCTGCAAGCCATTTCACAGGTCTATTCTTTCTGCATGAGAACTCTGTACTGTTTGAAACACAGCCATAAACATCCAAACCACTTTTCCAGGTAGATGTTGTTTACCAACATTTTATGCATGACATGGAAGGAGTACAGGTGCTGCTTCCCTTTAACAATGTCTAATGCCATGCATACACTGTTCAACTTTTAGAAATTGCAGTCATGCGACAACTCATACTGCATGATAGAGTTGCCATGTTGTTTATGTGCTCTGTACAAGCACATTTGGTCCAACTGACATGCTACGAATTGGGTGCTCAGACTTTACATGTATACATGGCCCCGACAGACTGCTTTAACCACTGACATTTTGCAACAAAGCTTTACCCTTTGAAAAAAAAAACTATATTGCCACAGGCTTCTTAGATGTCAACATTGGCATTGTCAGTAATCTGAAAAGTTGCAGAAAAATAATTCTAAGTTTATTACTGATAAGGTGTTTAATGACTTTAATTTGTCTGAATACAGTCATATGAAAAAGTTTGGGAACCCCTCTTAATTCTTTGGATTTTTGTTTATCATTGGCTGAGCTTTCAAAGTAGCAACTTCCTTTTAATATATAACAATAAATGGAAAAAATGTACGCATTTTATTTTGTTACACTTGTTTTATTTATAAATCATCCCTACAAATAATATGTTCTGTAAGTGTGCTATATAAAATAAAAGCTGATAAATTAGTTGTTTCATTATTTGAATGTGGATGGATCCTGAGTTACTGACCCACTGAACATACTGCAACAAATTGGCATCTCGCTTCATTTGTGTATTTCAGATATGCAGAAGAAGCCCTCATTTGTTAAATGGTGACTTGGAGACCTTTGAATTATGAATACTTGGCTTGTAGAAGTCTTGCTGCTGTAGTCTAGGGCAATGGTTCACATACAGTCATATGAAAAAGTTTGGGAATCCCTCATAATTATTTGGATTTGTGTTTATCATTGGCTGAGCTTTCAAAGTAGCAACTTCCTTTTAATCTATGACATGCCTTACGGTAACAATAGTATTTCAGCAGTGACATTAAGTTTATTGGATTAGCAGAAAATATGCAATATGCATCATAACAAAATTAGACAGGTGCATAAATTTGGGCACCCCAAAAGAGATATTACATCAATACTTATGTGAGCCTCCTTTTGCAAATATAACAGCCTCTAGACACCTCCTATAGCCTTTGATGAGTGTCTGGATTCTGGATGAAGGTATTTTTGACCATTCTTCCATACAAAATCTCTCCAGTTCAGTTAAATTTGATGTCTGCTGAGCATGGACAGCCTATTTCAAATTATCCCATAGATTTTCGATGATATTTAAGTCAGGGGACTGTGACAGCCATTCCAGAACATTGTATTTCTCCAGTAGGCATGATTGCCATTGTAGTTGTAGATTTCTAACAGTGTTTTGGGTCATTGTCTTGTTGGAATATCCAACCCCTGCGTAACTTCAACTTTGTGACTGATGCTTGAACATTATCCTGAAGAATTTGTTGATATTGGGTTGAATTCATCTGACCCTCAACTTTAACAAGGGCCCCCAGTCCCTGAACTAGCCACACAGCCCCACAGCATGATAGAACCTCCACCAAATTTGACAGTAGGTAGCAGGTGTTTTTCTTGGAATGCGGGGTTCTTCTTCCGCTATGCAAAGCGTTTTTTGTTATGTCCAAATAATTCAATTTTTGTCTCATCAGTCCAAAGCACTTTGCTCCAAAATGAATCTGGCTTGTCTAAATGAGCATTTGCATACAACAAGCGGCTCTGTTTGTGGCGTGAGTGCAGAAAGGGCTTCTTTCTCATCACCATGCCATACAGATGTTCTTTGTGTAAATTGCGCTGAATTGTAGAACGATGTACAGATACACCATCTGCAGCAAGATGTTCTTGCAGGTCTTTGGAGGTGATCTGTGGGTTGTCTGTAACCATTCTCACAATCCTGCGCATATGCCGCTCCTGTATTTTTCTTGGCCTGCCAGAACTATCAACTGTGCCTGTGGCCTTCCATCCCCTGATTACATTCCTTACAGTTGAAACTGACAGTTTAAACCTCTGAGATAGCTGTTTGCAGCCTTCCCCTAAACCATGATACTGAACAATCTTTGTTTTCAGATCTTTTGAGAGTTGCTTTGAGGATCCCATGCTGTCACTCTTCAGAGGAGAGTCAAAGGGAAGCACAACTTGCAATTGACCTCCTTAAATACATTTTCTCATGACTGGACACACCTGTCTATGAAGTTCAAGGCTTAGCGAGCTAATCCAACCAATTTGGTGTTGCAAGTAATCAGTATTGAGCAGTTACATGCATTCAAATCAGCAAAATTACAAGGGGGTCCACATTTTTACACAGCCAGTTTTTCACATTTGATTTAATTTCATACAACTAAATACTGTTTCACTAAAAGTCTTTTATCGGAAAACACCCCAGCACTCAGATGTTCATAGGAAATAAAAGACATACCACTGTTATCTTTTTTTTGTTGTTGAAAGTAGAGTAAATTATTATGCAGGCTGAGAGGGGTTCCCAAACTTTTACATATGACTGTATGTATTGTTTGTGTTTCAAAATTTCAACAGAAATATGGGAAAGCAGGCAAATATTGATAACCCAAAATAAATGCTGGTCAGATTTTTTATACATACAGTAGGTATACATTTTCCGAAAAGAAACTTCTTAACTCTGTATGCATGTGAAAACTATTAGATTCTCCACAAACAAAAAAAGCAATTGAAACTGTACAATTTTGTAGTGAACTCAAAGCTTTTGTATAATGTTTATAGATATTTGAAATTAGTATCTTTTTAAAATTATGTTAACTACTGTAATTCCTGATGAGTTGAATTCTAATTAATGAATGTAGACCTCAACATTAATGTTTGTAATGCACCATCCGTCTATCCATTATGCAACCCGCTATATCCTAACTACAGGGTCAAGGGGGTCTGCTGAAGCCAATCCCAGCCAAAACAAGGCGCAAGGCAGGAAACAAACCCTGGGCAGGGCGCCAGCCCACCACAGTGCAATGCACCAACTATTGAAATTTATTTTTTAATAATAATTCTTTACATTTATATAGGGCTCTTCTCACTACTGATAGCACTACCAAACAGGGAGGACCCACGACTCAACCCCATGATCTCTTTACTGCGAAGCAGCAGCACTATCACTGTAGTATGTAGCAATGAGGGCGACCAACAGTGGCTGCGCTGGTTTCATTCAGGTACTGTCCAAAGACATGCAGGTTAGCTGAACTGGCAACAGTAAAGTAGACGTAGTGTGGTTTGGTGTGTAGGTATGTGTGTATGTTTGCCCTGTAATGGACTGGTGCCCTGTTAAGGGATTGTTCTTCCCTTGCACTCTATGCTACCTGGGATAGGCTCCAGTGCCCACCGTGACTCTGGTCTGGATTAAGCGGGTTACAAAATGACATGACATGTAGTAATGAAATGTATTGCATTTGTAATTCCACCAGATGAGACATCACCAACATTTGTAGTAATAAAATGCAGTATTACAAATGTTTGTCCTGTGCCACCTGTTGGAATGACAAATGCAATGCAATGCACATGTCTCTATTAGATACCATTTGGTATAGGATTGGTAAAAGCAATGTTAATGTTAGTGATGTGCCATCAGTCAGAATGACAAACACAATGCACTTTATTACTAAAAATGTTTGTGATTTGCTGTTTTTGCAACTGCACATACATACAGACAAACACACAGACACAGTGCATCATTTTGTCTCATCATTAGTTGCGATTAGCCATGTTAAATTCCCAAAAATAAGTTTTTTTCTATCTATTTATATGGGTACACTTGTTATAAATAAAACTGAGTTTGACACCCTTGCTCTAGACCAAAATATCTAGGTGCAATGAAGGGAACCTTAATCATTCTGCATTTTACACAGTTTAATACTTCTTTTTCTTTTTCAGCTTAGTCCATAAGCCTGACCATAAGTACATAGACTGAAATATTGGTAGCAAAACCTGCTTTGCTTATTAACCATAATTGGGTTTAGTGCATGGAGATTTGAACTCTGATATTTGCAAATATTATGGTGCCCTGAAATGGGGGATTCATGTATAAAAAGTACTGACATTTCTACATGGTGTGACCGAAATGTTTGCAAATACCCTTAAATAAAAGTCTGCAATGTGCACTTTAATCGCATTAGTTGTTTGATTTGTAATTTTAAACTGTTGAGCAGAGGGGTAAATCGAGAAAAAATGTGTCTTTGTCCCAAACATTTTGGAGGGCACTGTATGTAAAAACACCTTGAAGAATGTTTTGCCGCACTGGATTATGACAACAGGTACTTAATGACCACTAGGTTATGTTTGTGTATGAGCTTTACTCTTTAAAACACAGTTGTTGTTTAATATAACTGGAAAACTTCATCATTCCCACGTGAGAAATTATATTACACTGTGTCAGAAATTAATGAAAATGTCAAACATTAATCAACAGAAGTATATTAGCCACGTACAGGTGAAGCAGTGGTCAAAACAGACACAATGTTTTGAGAGGTGCTGCCTTATTACAACGCTCAACAAAGAGGAATGTGACATACAGATCAACACTCTAATTAATTCTTTGAGAAAGAAGGTGGAAAAATTTTTATATTTGAAAATTGAGGAAATGAGAATAATTACCACCTAATGCTGAATAAAGATGAATAATTACTTTGTGTTTTAAGTAAACCATGTTTCACAAAAAACATTTTTAGCAGTGATCACAGGAATTGATAAATAATACAAGTCTGGATTAAATTAGCCAACATGTACTCACTGAATGTGTATACATTCAAAAACATACAGGCTTATTCAAGACAAGCGGGAGAGAACTGCGGGATATATTACAGTTACATTTGATCTAATGGTGGGAAGCGGCATTTAAGATTAGCAAAGAGGAAATGATTTGTCTGGCCAACAGAAGGGGGGATCTTATGTGATGAAGCAGTTGTGCCAATGTTAAAAGAAAGCATTTTTGTGGTGTCTTATGACAGAGTGCAGAAGATATGATTGTTTTGGGAAGAAAAAAAAAAACAGGTGAAAACATAAAGAAATACTGTTGCTCCTGAAGGAATTATTCATAGATACTAGCATGTCTGCAAGTGTATGTAGTACAGAAAAAAGGACCATTTTGATTGTTATAATTTGGAAGAATTATGCACCATAATGTGGCACAAAAGAGAATGACTTCTTAGCAGAGATTAAAAACATATGACATTACTGACCCTTGCTTTAATCTGCCAAAATGAGTGGCCATCAGAAAACCTTTAAAACTAATACTGGAGCCAATGAGCGTGTAATTTCTTAGCAAATATACAGATGTTTGAAATACCCAAGCAACAAATCTAAAAGCATGACCACCATACTTCATATGCCTAGTAACTCACTGATAGGACAGTCAACCAGTTTCAGCTCCCTCAAGAGATAAAAGTTCAAATTCATTGTTTTTCTGATCAGCAGATCAGCCATGCAGAGAATGAAAAGAATGATGAAGAACGCCCATGAGGCTGAGTCTTGTGTAGTTTCCATCTTCAACAACTGCATCAACTCCATTTCTGTAGCAATTAAATTTAACCTAAACTGTAGTCCACAAATACATTTTAATTAGTTGCAGAACTGAATCCAACCTGTTGACACAGCTGGCATCTGCAAATATTCAATTATTACAGGTTTTTAGGGTCCTTATTGTCAGATAGATAGATAGATAGATAGATAGATAGATAGATAGATAGATAGATAGATAGATAGATAGATAGATAGATAGATAGATAGATAGATAGATACTTTATTAATCCCAAGGGGAAATTCATATAATCCAGCAGCATGATACTGATGCAAAAAAAAAAATATTAAATTAAAGAGTAATAAAAATGCACGTAAAAGCAGACAATAACTTTGAGTAATGTTAGCATTTACTCCCCTGGGTGGAATTGAAGAGTCGCATAGTGTTAGGGAGGAACGATCTCCTCAGTCTGGCAGAGGAGCAGGACAGTGACAAAAGTCTGTCACTGAAGCTACTCCTCTGCCTGGAGATGACACTGTTAAGTGGATGCAGTGGATTCTTCATGATTGACAGGAGTTTGCTTAGTGCATGCATGCGTGTACATGTACAGAATGCAGTGAAATTGCATGTTGCATTGAGTATAACTATCTTACCTTGAAACTTCTGTCTTTCTCACTTGAAAAATCTGAGTACACAGTACAGGAGATGAGTATATATTACTAAGTATTAATTTGTACTCCCTGAAAATAATAAGAGTAAAATTACCAGATGCAACATATTTAAAAATGTGGGGCAGCTTATATGCTAAATCAGCTAGGCTGTGATTAAGTTTTCATTTTCACTCATGGAAAGGTTGGTATCATTGTACACCAGCCTCAGTGAAAGAGGTTTAAATGTTTTGCTCTTCGACTTCCGTATTAGGTGGAGAATTTCTGACTTCTCTGAATGTTACCTTTCAAAATTTTCTACTTTACAGGGCCCAAAAATATTGTCCATCCACAAAAAGGCCCAAGTATAAGGATATACCTAAAAGCCTTTACATGGACTATTCATATACACCAATAAACTAGAACATTAAAACTATTTGCCAAATATTGTCTTGGTCCCCTGCTGTCAAAACTGCTCTGACCCATTGAGGCATGGACTTCAGAAGATGTCTGAATGTGTCCTGGCACCAAGCTGTTAATGGCAGATCCCTTAAGTCCTGTAAGTTGTGAGGTAAGGCCTCTGTGGATTAGACTTCTTTTACCAGCATTTCCCACAAATTCTCAATTGGATTGAGATCTGGAGAATTTGGAGGCTAAGTCAACATCTTCAACTCTTTGTCATATTCCTCAGATTGTTCTTGAAAAATGTTTACAATGTGGCAGGCACATTATCCTGCTGAAAGACACCACAGTGATCTACAACAAACCTTAGGTGGGTGACATATTTAAAAGTAATGTCCAAATAAATGCCAGAACCAACGATTTCCCAGTGCATTACACTGCCTCCACCGGCTTGCCTTCTTCCAATAGTGCATCCTACAGCCATCTCTTCACCAGGTAAGTGATGCACACACACCCACTGTCCACATGATCTAAAAGAAAACATGATTCATTAGACCAGGCCACATTTTTTATTTGAACCAGGGTACAGTTCTGATGCGTCCATGCCCATTGTAGGTGCTTTCAGTAGTGGACAAGAGTCAGCATGGGCACTCTGACCAATCTGCAGCTATGCAGCC
Organism: Polypterus senegalus; assembly: GCF_016835505.1. Classification (NCBI taxonomy): domain Eukaryota; kingdom Metazoa; phylum Chordata; class Cladistia; order Polypteriformes; family Polypteridae; genus Polypterus; species Polypterus senegalus. Next base: position 169,757,292 of record NC_053154.1, read on the forward strand.
CCATACTCACTAAGTTGCAATGCGCTGTGTGTTTTGCCACCTTTAACTCGTGGCCAGCATTAAGATTTTTCTCACTTTGTGTTACAATAGTTATTTTGTGGAATCGGACAAGACAGGCTAGCCTCCCCAAGCACATCAATGAGCCTTGGGTGCCCATGACACTGTTGTTGGTTTACAGGTTGTCTTTCCAAGGACCACTTTTGATAGGTACTAACCACAGCATACTGGGATCACCTGACAAAATGTGCAGTTTTGAATATGCTTTGACCTAGTTGTCTAGCCATCACAATTTGGCCCTTGCCAAAGTCGCTCAGATCCTTATGCTTGCCCATTTTTCCTACTTCCAATCCATCATCTTCAAGAACTGACTGTTTACTTGCTGCCTAATATATACCACCCCTTGACAGGTGCCATTGTTTCAATATATTCAATGTTTTTACGTCATTTGTCAGTGACTTTAATGTTGGGGTGGATTGGTATATACAACTACAGAAGCAGTCACTTTAAACCTAAAATTTATTTACAGAGCAATGATATTTCCTAAATATATTGGCATTTGTCCATCTTTGGTGTTTGAACCAGAAACTAAACAGTAGTCAAACTCTACTTCACAAAAGATTCATAGAGTCAGGAAATAGCACCTTGCTCCAATTTTATTTTGATTCTATGAAGTTAGAGTGAAACTGAAAAGAAGCAAATTACAAATAATTGCCTATTTAAAATAAAAAATATAACTTTGCTATACGTATGTAATTAACTGAAAATAATACATGTTGTCTGCGATGGGTTGGCACCCTGCCCAGGATCGGTTCCTGCCTTGTGCCCTGTGTTGGCTGGGATTGGCTCCAGCAGACCCCCCGTGACCCTGTGTTCGGATTCAGCGGGTTGGAAAATGGATGGATGGAAATACACGCTGTATTGATGGGACTAACAAACACTGACTATTTGTGAAGCTTGCTGTCTAACCACTGACCTCCTGTAATTCTATTTCTGCTTCCTTACAAGTATTTACATGAATATTCCTAATGTTATGGTAACATTCTTTTGAATAACTAACAACTATTCTGTGAGGCAGAATAACAGTATTAGTAGCGATGCTCTGATCAATCAGCCGCCAATCTAATTTGACCAATTTTCACTCCAAAGGATTCAATCAAAGATCAGTAAATTAGCTCAAAAAGTGATTTTTTTTCCAGTATATGCTTTTCTAAGCTTTACAGTATTTTAATTGTAGTGCCCTTTTGCTCAAAATATTATGGTACCTAGGGAAGTATGCATGTAGGTTTGTTGCACTTCCTGTAAGTAGAAAGCAGTCAGATGAGTGAGAATACTGTTATACTACCTTTTACATTACAGAAAGTTAAGCAATAATGTAAGACAATGGAATTTGAGGAGTCACCTTGTGGATGGAGAGGAACAGCAGATGTATGTATTGTCCAGCTGAACTTAGAGTGGAAGAAATGAAAGGCACATCTTTGGTAGAAATTAAAAGAGAGGCTGCTTTAATGAGTTCAGACCTTTTCATTTTGCCCTTAAATTAAAACAAAAAACTCCTTGGCTGAGTTGGGACAGTGAAGAAGCTTGTATTTAGTATAGCAGCTCTCATTGTAATTAGAAAAGGAATAGATAAAAAAAATTTGGCCTCATTGCTTAGTAAAAGTATAATTGTTAGCTTAAAAGGCAAATACAAGCGGTTAAGCAGTATGCTAGCCATTTTTCTTCTTGATAAAGGTCTTACGAATGTTTTATATAGAAATTCATGTAAATGTTTTATTAGTTAATAAGGCATGCATTTTAAGGGGATTTCTTTTATTAGACTGATTAATTACATCTTATGATGCTTCTGGCCACATCTTCAGGGAAGTTCCTGGATTCCTCAAGTGTTTTGACTCTTTCAACATACACTCTCCTCCAGGTGAGCCAGCTGTAGTTGATCAGGCTTCACCTTATGACCAAATAGCAAAAGGTCTCCTTCACTTCCATGACCCTCCTCTCTTGAGCTACAGTCATCTAGAGGCCTTTCTGCTTCTTTCATCCTTTCCTTCTCAGCTGTCAATATGGGAGGTTAGAGAGGAGTCCAGACAATGTCTGCTTCGAGTTCCCACACCCACCAGCCTGCTGTGCTGCAGCCTTGATTTAGCTTGCTGAACTGGTTCTTCTGCCTACCACTTTTTCCCAGTCCTCATCTAGATTCTGACTTTGGCTATACCTTTATGTCACATAACTCCCATTACTGAAGAATTTCCCTGCGTTTTCTTACCATAAATTCTTCTTCCAAGGATTTAAGTTGCAGCTGCAGTTTATTGCTAATGCTGTAGAGTGTGATGGCACTCATTCACCTCAGTAGACCAAGCCACCTTAACTGCAGGTGCTCATTCCTTCTGCTTTTAACTGGACTCCTGCTTTTATTAATCAAGCTGTTATTCCCCATTTTTTCATTTATTTGTGTGAATCCAGAAATTACACAATGCTTTTGCTAAATTATTATAGTAATGTAGCAAGAATTTATGTGTGTGACATTATCGTTCTTTTTCTTGCTTTTGAAGATTTTGCTCTTTTTTAGGTTTTGGTCATTTAAGCCGTTTCTTATAAAATTAGCTCATAGGTGAATGTTCTACTGAAGTAGCTGCTTCCCTTTAACATTCAGTGTCATCTGAACCAGCATCTGCATTGCACATCACAAATTATCAGTATTTGGATACAATTAAGGAAGTAAACTCCATAGGAAACAGTGAATGAAATAGAATTTGGTACAAGACATTTTACATATTTAGATAAAAAATACAAAACAATTAGTTCATTTAGAAGTTAAATTGAACCATTTATTTGTGATACTGGCTTGAATAAAACCTGCAGCCTCTGTGGTACCCCAAGTTTCAACATGCAAACCCCTGGTATAGAAAATAAGGCTTCTAAATATTTGGCTATACAAGAGTTTAATGTAGAAAAAAATGTAAAAGGATAAAAAGAATCAGGATTAGAAAAGGTCAGTTCTAGTAACATGAAATCTGAGATCAGTATTGGCTTAAAAACAGATTAGGGCATTATTAATATTGGTGTAGAAGTTCTCCACAGCTAATATATTGGTGCAACAAACAATACCAAAACCTAGGAGAGTGCTCATTCCAAAGTGGCTAGACCAGAGACAGAGTGAGATGCCAATGTCCAAAGCCGGATGGCCGCTAGTTAACATACAGCACATTGGCATAATTCTTACTAGCTCGGAAGATGACCAGTTGTTCACCTAGAAATGTCAGTGAACCAAGATGTTATCATTTATTTAAATGTTTGTTTTTCATTCCTGTTAAATTGTTTCATTAAAAGAAAGGAAGATGAAAAACAATGTTCTTATGTGCACTGTGCATTAACACTCTTGACTATAAATATAGGTGCTAATGTGCAACATTTTCAGTAGTGTGTTTCAGCTCTTATTGCATTTGTGTCCTAAGGATATGGGAATTTTAAGTACGTGCATCAGCCCTTCCCTGTTGCAGCTGTTTACATAAGGTTCTTGCTCAGTATAATAAATGTCACTTCAGCTGAAATAGTTTGTAGTTTCTACATAATTAATTGTATTACAGTGAGATATAAGAGAAACAAAGTTAAACATACCTTCTGACCTATGGTTCAACTGTGTAGTATGCCAGCTGCACAGGTGAAGATTGTGATTCCTACTTCGTGTGGGTGAAGGCTGCCCAACAGATCATTGGGATTTGTCCTCCCAAACCTAAACAATGCGTGCACTAGCTGACTGAGGAAAAATGGTAGAGCCATCGTTGAGGACACGGCACATCCAGGCCATCATCTATTTGCCCATTACCATTAGAAAAGTGGTGTAGGGCAATCAGATCCTGGATTAACACAATAAGGAACTCTTTTTTTTACCAAGAGTCATGTTGTCCATCTCCCCTTTCCTACCTCAAAGACTTCCAGATATACGCTACAGTTATCCTATGGACAGCTAACACACATACACTAATGGACAAAATGCAGAAAATGCAGGTATGCATTTCTGTAGAGTGATACGTTTTTATTGCTGCTATTTAAGTAAATACAGTTTATTGATTATATTACTTCTGTGCATAACATCATAATCATTGCAAACTGTCAAACATGCTGCTTTTTAGTAAATACTGTACATATGAGTATCTTTATACTGTATATAGTAAGTACCTTTATTATACATAACGTTACTTACGCTTTATAAATATAATATATGCTGCCTTTTCAATAGCCCCATTTGTGTAAACTCTGTTTAATTGTTTGTAATATTTATGTCTATGTCTATGCCCATTTTCATGTCTGCTTTTTGCATATACTGTACCTGGCTCTAAAGGCAGAGATGACAACTAAAGTTTGTTGTACAGAAACATAATGGCAATAAAGTATTCTCTCTCACTCTCTGTCTATAATGTTGCATTTAAATGTACTTGAACACAAGTGTATTCTTGTTCCATTCTTACATAACAACTGAACTAGTCCAAAAACTGCCATAATTTCATCTCAGGCTTCTAATCTGCTTCACTTTAAGAGCCAGTTGATCCTTATTTATGTGCAATTTTACCTGTAATTTAAAACTTTGATATTTACTGTTTATTTTCTGTATTTACTGTATATTTTCTTTTTTGCTGTTTAAAGTAGCTGGTGCTAGTGTATTCTACAAATGGTCCTGCATAAAATGATTGATTGATGCAAGGAAAGGGCCATAAAAAAAGGAAAGGTCACAAAAATGGGAACATAGCCCCCTATAATAGGTGTCTTCACTCTTCCAAAGTCATCTTAATGATAGTTAAACAGTTTTCCATATAGTAATTGGTTGTTTAACAAAAATGAGTACATTGATATGATTTCTTGAATGTGTAATTTTAAAGTACTGTCTCATCTACCACCTTCTAAACATTTAATTCAAATTAAAAAATGACTGAAATGAACAGCTGCTTCAGTTTTTTGAAGATACTGTGCACTCTTATAAAAGGTGCCAGAGTGGTTCTCCAGCACAATGCCATAGAAGAAACATTTTTGGTTTAAAAAAAAAATCCACGTGAAGATGGTAGAAGGTTCCTTTATGTATTTAGATCTGTATAAGGCTCCATGCAGTAAATAACCATGAATAGGTGGTAACAGACTTGTGAAATCCCAACAGGTTTCTGATTTTAAAAGGACTTTAGGTGCATACAATAACAAAGGCTAAGTTCAGGTCTTCTTAATCTGTTAGTGTTCTACTAGGTAGCCTAACATACGTTAAAGTTTTCAGGTTTTTTTCTAAATATTAGAATGTTTTTCAAAGGAGATAAAGTCAACTTGATATGGAAACAAACCTTCCTAGAATGAAATGATGCTTCATCAAGCAGTGATTCAGCAAGGAACCACACAACCCAGTAAAGAACCATAAAATGCAGCCAAAGAACAATTAATTTTAAGAGCGTATGTTAAATTTGAAGTAGCCATCTGCATTAACTAGCAAATCTTTGTGGCAGGTGACATAATCAATCCAATATTCAATAGAAAATTCTTGAAGAACCTTGCACAGAGAGTTCAATCTGTTTCAGACTGGTACAATTAAGTCTCTCTCATCTATAGGAAGGCTTGATTTGGAAGTGCAGATGCTGAATATGGCACTTACATTTGTCTAGAAAAAAACCTTCATGGGTTTTAGTCTCTAATAGACATTCTTTACATGCCCATTGCAATATAATTTTTGGAAACTCTCTACAGGCGGTTATTCAAAGATACTGTTTACAAAAGTCTGGGGAGCCACAACAGTGTTAAATGATCCAACGTTCTCAGGTTCTGTTACTGGGCACTACAGACATTGAAATCAGCCTTTCACTCATCACATTCTTGAGTATGGATCAGTTTGTAGATGCTAAAGACATTTAAGTAATTAAAATCTGGGTGGGATTTCTAATAGGATTAAGAAAAGATGAGAGGAAGTGGGCTTCTGCACTTAAGCATCAAGACCATTGGTTCCCAAATTCTTTCTTGATGGCCCCGGTGGCAGCAGGTTTTTGTTCCAGTCAGTAAGTCATTTTACCTCTTATGGATCACATGGTTTAATCAGCTTGTCCATTTTTCTTCTATTCTGAAATTTAGAAAAGAGCAATATTGTGACATTTACATTCAAAAGAAAATTAGAAATATTTGTAAGTTCTTAAACTCTTTTTTATAATTTTCGTGTGGATTAAGCAGGGCCATACAGCCCCGTAACTCGAACACAGACAGTCCAAACACCACACGTTTATTTCCTCCCCTTGCCTCTACAAAACAGTGCACAATATCGCCAGTCAACAACACTATTGCTCAGTCCCTATTTCTCTCTTTTGTTTCTCTTCTCTTTCTTTCTCTTTTTTTCTTCTGCCGCCTACACTCCTCTCCGCAAGCTTTGTCCTCCTCCTCCTGACTCTGAATTCCCGAACAGAATGAGGTGGCCTCCTTTATATTGCACCCAGAAGTACTCCAGGTTCACACTGATTCTCTTCCGGCAGCACTCCCTGTTGTCTCAGAAGTGCTGCAGTCCAGGGCTCTGGGACTGTCCAGGCGCCCCCTGGGGGTGGCCACAGGCCCCAGCAGAGTTGACCTTCCAAGCTCCAAGCCTGTGGCTCTGATACAATCCAGGGGAGTTGCCGTCTCGTGTTCCAGGTGAGGTATTGCTGTAGACATGTCTTCTCCCTAGTCCATCCATCAGAAGGGCATCCCGACTGGTTAAGGCCCCCAGCCATCTGTCAGACGTGTTACTTCACCTTGAACTAAGTAGACACCTTGACACTTGATATACATTTAATCAAACCATGGGACAAAAAGCAAACCCTAAGCTGTAAACAATGAATCTTAATGTGAGATAGATAAATTATAACAAATGTAACTGTAGCCACTGACAAAATTTACCTACTAAGTTGAGTGGAACCACAGACAACAAGGAGACTACTCAATGCCCCAGCATTTGGACTGCGACTGAAAGCCTACATAAATAGGGCTGTAACTTGAGGCTGTCCATAGATTAGGGGGATCTTTTTTGGTTCAGTAGGAATTTGTGGAAATTAGTGATAATTAGGAATTAAAAAATTTGAGCTAAAGAAAAGTAATTACAAAACAACTTTCAAAAAAGACAGAAAATAATTTTATTCAAAAAGGCAAAAGTAATCCATCCATCCATCCATTATCCAACCCACTATATTCTAACTACAGGGTCACGGGGGTCTGCTGCCAATCCCAGCCAACACAGGGCGCAAGAGAGGAAACAAACCCTGGACAGGGTGCCAGCCCAACGCAGGGTACGCACACCCACACACACACACACCAAGCACACACTAGGGACAATTTAGAATCGGCAATGCACCTAACCTGCATGTATTTGGACTGTGGGAAGAAACCAAAGTCCCCGGAGGAAACCCACGCAGACACGGGGAGAACATGCAAACTCCACGCAGATTAACTATAAAAATCAATGGACTAAAACAAAACAAATCAAAAAATAGAACAGAACTGATGGAGTCCTGGAAAGATACTTTCTAATAGCACAGCTATTGCAATAGATGTGTGGAGTTCTTACTCTTTGAATATATCACTGCAATTTCTTTGGAATGATCCTTATGAAATTATCACCATATTAAAAGCACAAAATTCTATTTCCATAGCTCAGTCTTAGACTAAACACAATTAAAACATCATCCCATAACATGTTTTATTATACTGGCATACTATATGATATCATAATATCTCCAAAAAGTGCAGATTTTAAATGCTCTATCACTAATTACCTCAAAATTAGCTGTTCACTTGAAATCCTCTCACAACAGAAAATAACTGGAAAAAAATGTATGCATTTTATTTTGTTACACTTCTTTTATTTATAAATCAACCCTACAAATAATATGTTCTGTAAGTATGCTATATAAAATAAAAGCTGATAAATTGGTTGTTTCATTATTTGAATGTGGATGGATCCTGAAAATATTGCAACAAATTGACATCTCGCTTCATTTGTGTATTTCAGATATGCAGAAGTGCCCTCATGTGTTAATTGGTGACTTGGAGACATTTGAATTATGAGTACTTGGCTTGTAGAGTACTTGCTGATGTAGTCTAGGCCAATGTAGGGCAATGGTTCACAAAACATGCTGATACAATGCAACACACACCTGAAATTTGGTATGAATCTCAGCATAACTTATTTATTTTGACAGCAATAGTCAAAAGGAAGCAGAAAATAATTTATTTTCCAACTAAACAAACTAAACAAATTGCAATATTATGGTAAGGTGGCTCCATAACTGGAAACTTTCATTGAAGAACGGGGCAATTTAATCTCATTTAAATACTCATTGAACCCATGACTGCCAAAGAAGGCACTTACCCATGATATGTTGTAGGTGTTTCTCCTAGGTGTAGACCCCAGCTTCTTGTTTTAGTCTGCTTCTCTGCGTTCTAAGCTTTTGAGTTTAGGCTTAATGTCTTGTGTAAAGATTTCCATTTGTGCTTTTTGAAAAAGTTGCCATTCTTTCTGTGCAGACCATAGTCTGTCTTCTTAAACTGGATCCAGCCATGACACCCACCACAGTATTTATAGGTCTTAGAGGAGTTTAGAATGCATCTCATCTTGTATTTACTATTGAGTTAAATTCTAGGTATCATTATAGTGGCTGAATTATGTCATTAAGTTTGGCATATTATTACATCTTTTAGGGTTCATATGTATATATGACAGAATAATTGGCAAGCAGTTATGTTATTTACCAATTTCAATCCTATTATTTCTTTAAAATCTTATTCTTAGGAAATTCAACCAGTACTTTATAAACTCATTAATTTGTTAAATTAGCTTTTAGGTATCAAGGTCAGAAGCATCAGAATATGTTTTGCTAACCGTTAATTTACAATGGGAATGCGCTGTAGGGATGTCAACTTATTCAGTACTTCACTGTGAAAACTTTCTCTTACAGTAAAAGCCTCCAGACCTGCCTCATCATTCTTGTATGTGACAAGCCATCCAATGACAGTGTCAAACTGTATGGCAGATTGACTACTAACTGTCAGGTACATCTCACTGTAGAAATCATACAGTATAAATATTTGATTCTTCAAGGAGATACTTGCAGCATTTTTCATGCCTCTGCCTCAGAACTGTAATACCTAGTAAGCTGTCTGAAGAAATTCTTTTTTAGGCAGTAAAGATAAATAGACTCCATTATGATGTTGGCCCTGAGGGGTCATCTTACTGAGTTACAGGTTATGACATGTCTTGTGACCTTAAAGGCATAGCTTTGGGTAAACATAAAAAGCACTGGAAATTTCTGTCGAAGATTGGGAGAAGACACCTACTGAACCTTTTAATTTTTTTTGAATTTGTGGGAGAAGTATCATGGTTTTGAATTTCCAAGGGACATCACTCTCAGCAGCCACAAAAATTTTTTTATCAATAAGTGACAAACAAAATAGCACATAGGGTCAAAAAACATTTTTGAGCCCTATTGCTGACTTGGAAATCACAAAACCCCCATGATTAGCTTATTTTATGATTACTAGGTGAGAGACAAATGATAAAAGAGGTTGTTCGATGGCAAAAGAAATGATATTGAAATGAAAAGTGTCAAAGAGACAATCAAAAACCATGGCCTAAAACAGTCAGGGTCCATAAAAGAGAAAAGGCAAACCAAAACATTCATCTAAAGCCAAAACACTCAAATTAAAGTCATAGTCTAAGAAACATTGCAAAAGGTTTTCATCCAAATGCTGAACCTCAATAGCACTTATTATAGGACCTTTGCTTAAAAATATTTTTGCACACCACAATTTTAACGGTAACATAATGACATCACAATATGTGACAACATGACTAGTAACAGATGTTGCTACAACCAACCACGTACCTACACCCATCAGATAATACCATGAAACGGCTGTGTCCACGTTAGACAGTTATTGAAGATAGTGCTACAGGGATGTTAGTGACACAATGGTAAAAAAAATAGTAAAACACAAAAAGAAAACTGTCTTATGACTGCTACAAAATGTCTAGTGACTAAGAAATAACAGATAGATAGATAGATAGATAGATAGATAGATAGATAGATAGATAGATAGATAGATAGATAGAAAGATAGATAGTGTCACACACGTGCGACTAGGAATGAGCTGAAGGGACTAAGTGGAGGTGATTACCCGCCAGGCCAGGGGGTGGCAGGGTGCTCTAAGCCTTTGTTTGTTATTTCTGCAGATCAAATATGGGAAAACCTGCCTGACCTGACGTCACTTCCTGTTCCGGCACCCAGACTGACGTCACTTCCTGTTCTGGCACCCAGACTGACGTCACTTCCGGGTTACAGAATATAAAATCCTCCAGCTTCGCTAACTAGTTCAGTTCAGTGTGGGAACTCAAACAAGCAACATTGCTGTGTTGAATTTAATCCTTTGCAGCTAGGAACAATATACGGGTGGCTGCCCCAAACCTTTTTTAAGAGTGTTGACACTTGTTCTTTCACAATAGATAGATAGATAAAAAGACCATTTTTATTTCTAAGTGAAAAAAAGAATACATAAATATTATAACAGGCAAACAGCAAACCCATCAAACACACAGAAGAGCTTCAACTTGAATAAGAGAGCTGCTGCTGTCATTACAGGCTTGTAGGTGCAGCTGTTGTGTCCTTGGGCAAGACACTTAACCTACCTTGCCTGCTGGTGGTGGTTGGAAGGATTGGTGGCGCCAGTGTTCGGCAGCCTCGCCTCTGTCAGTGTGCCCCAGGGCAGCTGTAGCTACAAAGTAGCTTATCATCACCAGCGTGTGAATGTGTGTGTGAATGGGTGAAAGACTGTTGTGTTGTGAAGCGCGTAGGGGGGTTCTTGAACTCTAGTAGGCGCTATATCAAATACAGGCCATTTACCATTTACCATTTAGGTGGGAGTAAGACGTGGTCACATGTGCTCATTTGTATGGGAGTCCAGCTTGTTTTGTCCATAGATCCAACATGGTTAAGTCAAAAGCACTATAGTGCCAGAATGATCCATTCTTTAGAATGTTATTACAGAATGAATTATTAATCATGAGTATATAACTTATCTCCCTACGTATGGACAAATTCAGTCAGTATGTGGGTAACATGTTTTGTTTTAATAGTAATGTGCTCACTATTTCACCATTGCTCATTCACTCATTTTCAGTCCCCCTTCCTGCCTTTTCCTCTGTGTCTGATCATATCAGGTGAAACACTATCCAGCTTTAAAATAGATAATTAAACTGTCTCTCTGCAATTAACAAATGCCACAGTACTGAACTATAACTAATTTAAAAGCGATCAAATATTTCACATTTTTTGGAGACAGGCCAGTTCAGAATACTTTCCACTTTTATGCTTACTCCTTTTTCTTTCCATCTTTAGACAATTCTCTCCTGCAATAAGGTGGTATAGGCAGCAGTGATCACAATACTACAGGCTCATTATGGGAACATTTAATATATTCCACTTTAGAGTCTCTTACATTCTCAGATGTTATAGACGTAGTTAGCCATCAGCTTCTTCCAATCCTCTTCATTCACCCTGTGGCAACTTTCAAGTTGATATGGGCCAACTGCTCGACTCTTTGTCTACGTTGACAGCAACATATCTTCAATTTAAAAATTCAACAGTAACAAGCCACAGTCAAAATCTTAATCTACATATCAGTAATAATTAAATAAATTGGTTAATTATTGTAAAAAAACAAGAAAGATGTTGCAAAAAAAAAAATGGAGAGGGAGAGCTCCTGTCAAAAGCAGTCACGAGCATAGTGCACAGAAGAAATGACCTGGCAAAGAAGTGTGCAAACATTTTTAATTACTTTATCAGAGTTTATTTTTTTATTTCCTTCTTGCTGTTTGTTCACACGACACATTAGGATGCATGATGTGACTGCAATCATCGCGTCAGTTATCTCATCAGATATGACCACCAGATATGGTTGTGGTCATGTGGAACTTTATCCCTCAGCTGGATAAAATCTTTGAACTTTGTATAATTGGTTTTAAAACAAGTAGGCCCTAGTATCAAGTTTTGTTTTGGATTATTGAACTCCTTCTTGTCTTCGATCGCTGATTTATGTCTTGCCCTCATATTTTGGTTGCCTATTCATTTATATTTTTTATTTATGACTCATACTTGTTCTCACTACAATTCTTGTCTCCCGTCTGTCATCCCATTGTTGTTATACTAATTTCTCACTATTATTCTTGGGCTTAATGTTTGTCATAATAACAACAGGCATAACAATTACAAACAACATTGCCATAGCATTTGAAAGCTCCAGAAAATGTCATTAAAAAAAATCAAGAACAACACAAACAACTTTTAAATTGATGAAAAAATAAATAACAATAGAAAAAATTCCATTTTGAAATCTTAGAATTGATCCAAAGGTTCATCGTAAAATGACTTAAAACTCCCAAAAATTAAACAGATCATTTTCTTAGGTGTCAATCTGGAGACTCATCACAGCTTGTTTCATGACCCTGACCATATAGTGCAAGAACCTGCCTGCATTGCCTAACCTCTAATGAGTAGAACACCCCAGGTTTATAACAAATAAACAAACTAATAATTAATGCACAAAACAAACATTCTTGAATGTTCTATAAACAAAATGCAACAGTACAAATGGATGAAGTGTTTTAAAAAATGTGCCAAAAAACATCAAACATGATATAATATACTGAAACACATATAATAAAGTTCAGAGGTATGAGAGGCTGGAGCACATCCTTATCCTTTCAGTATTAGGGTCAAGACAGCAAGGATACATGGCCTGGATACCAGGCCACCACAAGGCACACTTATATAATGCCCACGTTCATATTTGGCAATTCTAAAAAGAGATTGGAAGAGTTCATGATCTTACCATGCTGCCAGTCTTTCTTCATTATTCAGAAGGACAACTTCTGCCTTGAAGTTATATGCATTGTGTGATGTAGACAGAACCCTTAAAAGTCTCATTGTAGCCATCTTAGATGCTGGAAGATAGTAGAAGATTCACAGCCATTCAAAACAATATGAAGAAAACAGATTAAACCAGAAAAGCAGTGGCATAAATTTTTCCAACATGCTGGCACACACATGCCTATGTCTGTTGAATTATGAGTTATTATGAGATTTGAAGTGTTATCTCTATCACTGCCCAAACACTGTACTGAAATAAAACAAATCAATACATTAATTTCCAAGTAATACTTGATTATATATTGCAACTGTAGTTTCTGCCTGAAATTAGATATACTGTAGGAACAGCTATGTTATCACAATATTGTAAAAAGATAAATCATTTCTGAAACTGTTAAAATCTAGATTTACTTAAAAGAAAGGAAATGAAACAGGAAAAGTGATGGCTGGTTGGACTCATCAAAGCGGATATCTGTTTTGGACTATGAACAGCAAAGTCATGTCCAGGGAGAGAATGCTTAAAAAAGAAATTCATTCAAGGAGTCTGTTGGTGTTGCTGATTCACCCTCCCTTATGGGCTGTATGAAACTATGAATAAATATGGAAAAAGTGAAGCAATCAGAAGTGTCAGTCACAGTATCATATTGACTAAAAACGGTGTAGTGGGAGATGAAAATGAAAGGGCAAATAAACATTAAGAGAAATTAATTTCTAAAATTAGCAGGTATTGATACTTTTCAAGTAAGGAAATCCCCAAACTAAAGAGTCAGTCTTTTTATTGAAATATGTAGAAAGAATGCTATCTTATATTTACAAAAGATTTGAGGATTAAAAGTAAAATCATAGTACTACTGAATGCTAATCATTGCAATAGACTGACCGACTCACTCTTACTGCCATACTACAGATACTGACTAGCATATGGCTCCCTGCAAGCCTTAATTGGATTTAGTGGGTCTGAGAATGTTATGGTAATGACCACTAATCAAAAAAAGAGTTTTTCATACAATTGGTTTTTTTTTTTCATTAATTATTATAATGATCCTTCCAGCCTGTTTATTTTGATTAACATTATCTTCCATATAATGGTCGGTACAGCCTATATCGGGGCGGCATGGTGGAACAATGCTTAGTGCTGCTACTACCTCACAAATCTGAAGCCCTGGCTAGTGTCTGTTTGTGTGGAGTTTAAATTTTTTCTTAAATACTGTAAAGCATTCCTCCCACATCAAAAAGCCTGAGTATGAAGATGTATGCATAAATGTCTTGTGTTGGACCGGTACCTTACTCAGTGTTGGCTCCTGCTTTGTATCTGTCGCTGATAGGTAGGGTTCAGCTTCAAACAAGACTTAATGCAAAGTGGGCAGAGAAAATCAAATGATCTGTTGTTTTCATGATGAGTGTTAATATTAATGTAAAAAAGTGAGATAGGGCATCCTTTACTCAAAAAGCAACCTTATTTTTTCAGTTTTTCAAAGTTTCACTCTGTTATAGGAAGTTCTTGAAATGCCCTCTCCTCATTCAAACACAGCAAGAATACATCATGCTGTAGTCGTTGACACAGTTTTCTGCTTGGCTATACAAGGAAACTCTTATTGCATTGACAGAACAAATTAGGCATATATGAACGAAAGACTTGTGTGTATGTGTATGGAGCAGTCCGCTCTGCTCACACTCTACTACAGCCACGGGAGCTGGTGTGAATTCTACAGAAGATGTAGAAGTTTATACAAGTGTGACTTGCACTTAGTGAGATAGCGTATGCACGCACTTTTACATTTTTTCGGCGCTTGCATGCACCTTACGTTTCATTCAACCCAAGCAGACAAACTTAGCTTTGTGGTACATGCTTGTTGTACGTTCACACCACAAGCTACCATACATTTGCCTGAGACAGGTTCCAGCTGATTCTCCTCAGTTTGTGCCTCTGCTACTCTTGGGCAAGATAGGACCTATCCTGACCCACCTAGCTGACACCTCTGCAAGCTCACCAGTATAGTAAAATTACTAGGGAATCTTTGGTTTGTTTTTGTCCTGAAGAAAACATGCAGCTAGTATTCATTTATCTATTTTTTTATTATGAAGTACAGTCTATTAATAGGTCTATGGCAAGTAAACACTTCCAAATTTCAGTGAAATGGTGCAGTAGTACAATTTATGAGAAAAACGAGAAATGTTTGGACTCAACAGCTAATAGCTACAGTTCTGAAGAGATGTGTATGTGGTCACTGCCAAGTGTATGCTTTGAGGAGACCCTATAAGTGAATACTACTTTATTGATGCTTGCACCCTCCAAATGTGGAAGGAGAGCCCTTCCAACCTTTTGGATGGGTCATTCAGATAAAATGTATTTATTTTTGTTTAGAAAAATAACATGAATATTATATATACAGGACAGAAAATACAAACAAAGCATTAAAAAGGGTTGGTCTACAGTGTCTTACAGAAGCAATAAAAGCAGTTATTTTTTTCCTTTAGAAGATATACATGGAGAACTAAACAAATAATGAACTGATGTGAAATATGAGACTTAAGAAAAATCAAAAATACCCTGACCCAATACGTATAACTCAAAAAAACAAGTGAAATCCTGTCCAGTTACCAGTCATGTTTTTAAAGCTAGCTACCTATTTCAAGAATTCTGTGAGTACCCACAAACTTGGATGCAACTACTAGCACATCGCCTTCATTTATCCCAGCAGTATGATAATGTTATGCATCATTACTTCCAGTTGAAACTGGGACGCAACAGAACCCATTGCCAGCAACAAAACAGCTACGGGAGACTCAAAACTGTATTGTATATTCCAAAAAAGCATACATGCAATGCTGGTGCAATGATGACAAAAAATTATGACATTTTAGATTATGAGCTAAATTAAAACTAAATTTAGAAATGACATCAGAATGTGTCAAAACCTTAAATCATGATAGCTGTGGTGTCAAAACCTACCCCATTTACTCATGTTGTCAAAGATTTCTCTTTGTAAATGACAGAGCTCAGGTAAAGTTGACTCAAAACTAGTCTAGTTACTCTTAATAATTGTACTTTCCTGCTATCTGGCCCATTTATGTGATGAAAGAACTACAAGAGGTTGGGGTGAAGATGGTCTCTGGTGACAACATAGTCAAGGTCTTCTAACTAAAAGAGGAAGTAAAGATCAATTAAGCTGCTGTGTAGCCAGTAACTCCTCTCCTTGTTTCTTCTTTACTTTCAGACCTCTGTAAGTGACTGACTTTGTTTGCAAGTGTGAAAATATTGTCATACATTTGTGACTAGGTATCACCTTCAGAGCTCTGTTCAGGTGAAAATATATATACAAGTGGAATCCCGTTATAATGAAACTCACGGGACCATAAAAATATTTTGCTAAAACAGCAATTTCCTTATAACGAATATGGTGAAACTACGGATAGTATTGTGACCGGGCTGCCAGCAATTCAAACATCTAATGGCAGTAGTGCAAGGACAGCTCCATAGATTCTCTGCTGCATCTGGTAAACAAGAAACCAAGGGCAAAGCAATTGGTTGTCCTCTGCAGGATCAATGTATCCACGTACTGTGCTTGTCGCACAATGTTTAACATTTAACACTGGGCTTTGATCTGCTCTTCCTCACACTCTCCTGAACTGTCTTTTCCAGACCATGTCTGCCACAGTGGTGGTTCCAAGCTGCTGGAGTTCTTCTAATCATAATGTGGGAGCTAAAGCAGAACAATCACCTGTATTGCAGCTCCTAACATCTCCTATTCTGAATGAAGTCTTGAGACCTTACTTCTCTATACAGTCTAGTATAGTACAGTCTAATAAAGCACATGTATTTTCCTTTAAAACCTGGACTTATCTTCTTGTCTCTCATGCACCTCTGTGACCCAAGCTTGAATATACCTGTATAAAAAATAGCGCTTTTTAAACTGCAAAAAATATTTTCTTTGAAAAATAGACTTTAGATGTCACTTTTTTTAATAGAAATACAGGTATGAATACAGAATGAAAATGAGACATTAAATGCAACTTTTTATAGAAATACAGATATGAAAATACACAATGAAAATGAGATGTTAGATGTATTTTTTATATAAATTTAGGTATGAATACAGAATGAAAATAAGACATTAGATTAAACTTTTTTAATAGAAATATAGGTATGAAAATACAGAATGAAACAAGTTGTTAGATGAAGATGAAGGTGTAATTCGAAAATTCTTTTCCTGCATCATTTTTCTTTATTCCGCAATCAGCTTTTTCAAGTATTGTTAATTTTTCTTTCAACATAAACTGACACAGTTTCTCACCTTTTTTTTGTTCATCTCAAAGAAAGCTTTGAGAAGCACTATGAAACTCAAACAGTACAGTATCCATACACAACACAACTACCCACATAGATGTTCAGTGGAGTACTGACTCTGAATTTGGCTATGTGTATGATGTAAATCATACATGTTCACTGAGACTGCCTGAGACCACAAATTTCACAACAAACTGTCTCTTTCTTTGAGGTAGCCTGCTTCAGGGTTCAAGAGACTCAGCGTGGAAAGTGCAGGAGCGACATTAAGCATTTTTTGCATCACATTATTATCTTCAGTGGCCATTTTTTGTCCAAAAATGTTCGCTATACTGAGATTTACATTTTCTTAAAACAAGATTCATTTAACATGATGTTCTATGAATGTTTGTCTAGTTCCACAAATAGCATTCTTTATTCTGAAAATTTCATTACTATGGTATTTGCTACAATGGGATTTAACCTGTATATAGCAAAAGAGAGTGAGAGATGGGGGGGGGGTTGGAGTTAAATGGTAATTTTCAAGCTGAAAAGGATGTAAGATTAAACACACAATGTTTCAGTTGTATAGTCTTCAACAGGTATGCAACTGAAAAGGAACAAGCAGGCAACATATGTAGGAGGGGAATTAAGAAACAAACCCAGTGCAGATGAAGACAGAAAAGATACAAGTACAATACATAAGAAAAAATTGGAAAAATATGTGATCTTACATATAGCTTAACTCCTTCTTTTTTCATTGCAAAGTATCTTTGAAGCTCTGTGAAAGAACACAGAGAGATCAGTGTGGCTATGACCAAGGAAATGTGATGTGTTATATAATAGGCTTTGTAAAGTCTTTGATTTTAATGGCTTGAACCTGCTTCCAGAACGCACCTTATAAAAGTGGTGTGATCGCTACACTTCACCGAGAAGAGAAGTGGACAATGTTCGAAAGATATACCAGCATTAAAAATATTTGATTCTCCACCCCTCTTCCCTCTCTATCTACACCTGCCAATACTCAAAAGAAACCCTGATGATAGGTCAAATTGATTAAATATGAAAGTGTATTACAATCCAGAATCCAGTGTTTACACATGTACATAAAAGGTGATAGGGTGCTCGTGTTGTGGTCCCATTTCCCACACATGCCCACCCCCTGGCCAAACACTTAATCCACTTTATATACATGCCAAAAATAGTACAAAAATAAAGGAAATAAGAAATAGAATGATCAAGGACGGTCAGGGTGAAATGACGATGAATCCTGATTTACAGTTCTCACTGAATGATGTAAAACAAAAATAAAAACAGACGGCAGGTGTATATGGCTGCTTTCTCACTAGTAACCCATACATCTTCTAAGGGATTCATCTCATTTTTTTTTTTTCTGGGTGGCCACCCCTGGGTGACATTCGTCCTCGCCGTCTTCTAAGGCTTAGATAGCTGATCCCTTTGCTTTGCTGCTTCCTTTCTCTCTCCTCCTCCTTTTAGGTTAGCGGTCCACCTTAAAAAAAATGTTTTGCACTAAAATGTCCCATTTCCTGCCCTGGTAGTCATAGGAACATGACGCCTTCCCTAGACAGCTGGAGTCTTCCCAAACTTAGTCGTCAACTACAAGGCCTGAATGGATATTCCTTCCTCATTATCCAGTCCGTGTTATATATTGACGGCAATCAAGAAAGCAAACCCAATTTTAATTCTATATATTTTTGCTACAACATCCTACTTGTCCTTCCTTTCCACTCTAATGCTCCACATCTCCTACAAGTCACCAAGCAAAATCTCCCAATTGCGCAGACTGATCTTTCCACAGTAATCATTTTTCCTATCCCTCACTTAATCTCCCCCCATCAACCTACATAAACTTTTCAACTAAAGCTCACTTCACAGAGGAAAATGACATTCCTTGTCAGGCACGTTTAAGCTGTAACAGTACCTGTTGTGTCTCTTGCAAACATGTCACCAACAATACCCTTGTATCTGATTTCTGTGGTAAATCCAATATTATAAAATGGAAAATTGGATTAAATGCCACTCTACAACAGTATTTAATGCATTTCTTTAATAAAGTATCCAGCCATCTCCCTAGGTGAAAAAGGGAGACAGCTAGCAGGCCATTTCAGTGACCACCTTCAAGCCATTAATATCAAAGACCTTACAAAGTCTATTGTAGAACACTTCACATCCCTTGATCGTAGCCACACTAATCTTTCATGTTCTTTTACAGGACTTCAAAGACACTTCTCAAAGATAAACAGGAGAAGCCAAGATCATCCTCACACTGAGATCATATACACAATCACCCACAACATTAAATCACTGAAAGGTGAAGTGAATAAAATTTACCTTTTTACAATGGCACCTGTCAAGGGGTGGAATATATTAGGCAGCATGTAAACAGTCAGTTCTTGAAGGTGATTTATTGGTAGAAGAAAAACCAGGCAAGCGTAAGGATCTGAGCAACTTTGACAAGGATCAAATTATGATGGCTAGAGGACCACCTAACTCATCAAAAGGTGAGTCAGAGCATTACCAAAATGCTAGGTCTTGTGGGTTGTCCCCAGTATGCAGTGATTAGTACCTACAAAAAAATGGTCTAAAGAGGGACAACTGATAACAGGGTCATAGGCACCCGATGCTCATTTGTGCATAAGGGGAGTGAAAGCTTACCCATCTAGTCTCTTTACATAAAAGAGCTATTGTAACACAAATTGCTGAATGATGGCAATGAAAGCAAGGTGTCAGAACACACATTGCATTGCAGCTTGCTGCGTATGGGGCTACGTAGGTGCAGACCAGTCAGAGTGCCCATGCTGACCCCTGCCCACTGCAGAAAGCACCTACAAATGGACTCATGAGCATGTGTGTCATTTACATGGAGAAGAGATGGCAGCAGAGTACACAATGGGAAGAAAGCAAGGTGCCAGTTTGATGCGCTTTGTGCCAGTGTGATATCATTTTGACACGTACCACCTACAGAAAGATTGCTGCAGACTACATACACCCCCTCATGACAACAGTATATTCAGATGGTAGTGGTCTCTTTCAGCAGGATAATGTGCCCTGTCACACTGCAAACATTTTTCAGAAATGGTTTGAGGAACATGACAAAGAATTCAAGGTGGTGACTTGGCCAATCGAGCACCTGTAGGATGTACTGGGAAAACAAGTGTAATCCATGAAGGCCTCACCTCGCAATTTAAAGGACTTTAAGGATCTGCTGCCAACGCCTTGGTGCCAGATACAACAGGACATTTTCATAGGTTTTATGGAGTCCATTCCTTGATGGGTCTGGAGACAATGGGGTCACACCAGCCAAGCACAACTCTTTCCCAGTCTCTCCAGCTCACCCAAGGCTTGCTCAGCTGGAAAGGCTTCAGCTGCTGCGGTTCCCACACTACAAACCCCCGACTTGGCTGCCTCTGCCAGCATCTGCCACACCTCTCGGGTTCGGTTGTTCTCCTATGTTCCTTCTTGCAGATGTCTCTCAGATCCCTTGGGTGGACTCCTCCCACTCTTCCACATCATCAGTGGGTGTGATCCATCCCTCAAGCATCGATCCTTTGCTCCACATGGGACCCCTGACAGCGCTGACTTCTCTCATCATCTAGCTGGCTCGT
Organism: Polypterus senegalus; assembly: GCF_016835505.1. Lineage (NCBI taxonomy): Eukaryota > Metazoa > Chordata > Cladistia > Polypteriformes > Polypteridae > Polypterus > Polypterus senegalus. The sequence goes on from NC_053154.1 coordinate 169,778,087, forward strand.
CAGCTCACTTTCACTGCCCCCAATGCTGTGCTCTTATTGTTGCTCTCCAAGCCTTTCTTTCTTTTTTTCGTTTCTTTTTATCCTGTTTCTCCATTCTTCTTCCTCCACACTCGCGCTTCTTCTATTTATAATGGGGACATGGCACAGGAGCAGTGATTAGCAGCTCCCAGCATCTATTATGGACATGGGCGATCCCACAACTATGCACTTCAGTATGGAAACGCCCTTGCCCACATCACACCCGGTAACCGCTCCAGCCACACTACCACACCCCCTCTTTAAGACGCAAGTGTGGCGATTATTTATTTAATAACTTGCCATTCTTTTTTATCTGTGGACCTACTACATCACATAGATTCACCCCAGATATTGAGAAACTTGAACTGAAAAAAGAACTGTGTGACACTCCACTAAGAATCTGTGGAGACTGAGTCACAATCATGGACTGACTGCAGAGCCAAGGTGATAGACTTTTATAGATGAGGGAAAGGAAAAGGTGGGTCATCTAGAGGAGAAGCAGAAGTGAGGTCATCAAGTGGCAGAGGATCAGGTCTTAATGACTGCCCCCATTACCTGCGTTTCAGCATTATCTAGACCCCTCTGCAGCCTCCCATGTGCATGTGTGTGACAATAATATATATATATATATATATATATATATATATATATATATATATATATATATATATATATATATATACTGTATATATAGCATATTTTAATGCTGATTACATGTTTTAAATTCTAACACCGTATCCTAATCCAGCATAATGATGGGCTTCTTGTATAAAGTGCCTCTTAATATTACTGGAAGTGGCATTCCATTTGCTTTTTCTTTCAACAGATTTATGGTGTGAATTAAAAGCAAAATGTAAAATTATTTATTAAATACAATGTCTATATGTTCTATAAAGTACAAAAATGATTCTGGCCAAATAAGAAATCAAGTTATTTTTACACAAAACCTGGAAGATTCTCATGTTTAGGTCAACTACAATATTTTTAATACTCTTAAGTCTTTGTTTGCTCGAAATGGAGAAATGAAGCATGAAAATGTCTTCATGAAATGATTGTTTTATACCAAATTACCTTGAAAACATATGGTTGTGTCAAAAACTGTTGTTTCGTTTAAAAATAAACTGAACTCACAATATGTTGCTGAGTGTATTAAAGAACAAACCTTCACACTACTAGTTACTAAAAAAGTTTGAGCTATTGATTGGGCAACAAAGGTAAGCTCATTAAACCAATCAAGGAAGAAAGAAGTACTGTCCATTACTATATTCCTGACATTCAATTGTTTGAAGCAATTTAGATGACACGCTTATCAATTAGGCACAGTGGGCATGACAGAATGATCAAGGAGCTCTCAACAAGGTACAACAACATCACTCGCTATAATATTGAACTGTTTATTCAGCTGTGTGAGCCTTGTCAGCAAAAGCAGCAAGAGTTTAGAAAAGGAATTGTCATTAAATTGGTCATTTTCTGAAAATCTTTTTAAACGTAATTTTTGTACGGTGTATAGGTATTTTATAGAAAGAATTGTTAAATCATTAAATTCATCATGAAGAGATGCTTCTATTGATACATTATCAAAACCTTCAGCTCTCAAACTTAATCATCAGGCATCCAGTACGTTGCTGGCATTTCACTTTTTGAATACAACATAGAGAACATGTATAAGGCATTACAAAACATAACATATCATTTTCATATCCACTTAATTCACTTCAAGGTTTTGGGAGCTAGAAACTGCCTGAACATAAGGCTAGTCCATCACAAAACCCATCACAGATGTTGTGAACTAAAGAATTCTCAAGTAACAATTGAAAATATTCAAAAGGCACCCTAGAGGGAAAATAACAATTAAACAATAGCTAGTAATGAGATCTGCAACATAACATGTTTATAAATAAAAAAGAAGTTAAAGTTATCCGATATGGCTTCCTAATGGTCATTTTCTCCTGGCAGATACAAAGTTTTTCTAAACTATAAGATATTAGAAGTATACTAAAAAAGCTGTTATGAAAAGCTAATGCAACAATATGCTATTTATGTAGTGTCGCAGTAGGAGGCAGTAGTGCTCCCTTGAACCCTCAGGTACCACGCCAAACACCTGGTAAAAGTGCTACAATTATTCTTTTTATTATAACAATGTGCACTAAGCACCCTCCACTCCACACTATTCATAAATCACAATAACCACAATAATAAATCAATAATCAACAATCCTCCACTCCCAGACGCGTTGCCCTCCTACCACCCAGCTCAGCTCGTTGTCTGGGAGTTCCCAGAGTCCTTTTATTCCTCCTGACCCGGAAGTCTTTCTGCCCAACAGTTCCACAAGTCCTTATTCCTTCCGAGTCAGGGTAAACAGTACTTTTCTTTACCCCGGAAGCCCATCGCTCTTCCTGTGACGAACTTCCGGGTCATGGTGCCCAAATGAGTCCATTGGCCTCCCGACAGCGACTCCCAGTGGCCCCCAAGGTATCCAGCAGGGCTGTGTATAAAAACTACATAGTCCATGAGGCCCTGCTGGAATTCGGGGCCCGTATATGCTCTCGGGAGAGCTCCTCCTAGCGGCCATGGGGTGAGGGCCGGAGTAAAATGCCGGCAATCCACCACAGCAGCCACAAATAATTGGTTTAAGGCATGAAAAAGTGGTCTTCAATAGGTACAGAAACAAATTGGCGTTCAAAAGTAAAGCTCTGTGATATGTACTTGTTGAAATAAAAACATGGAGAAACATAATTATGTCTGGGTAAATCAGCAGTGTTCAATATCTGCAGTCAACCTTAGACGATTTATGAAAACTTTAAACAGCAGCAAGTAAGATGTAAACTGAAAGGCTGGGGGTATAAATGATACTCAGCTTTGACTGATTCCCTCTTAACCAAAGAGAGACAATCTTAGCAGGCAATGGGACTATCCAGCTTCCACCTTCTGTGTCCATGATCGTAAGGTAAAGATGACACCTGGGAGTGGAATAGAGGAATTCCAGTCAGATTTTGCAAACTAATGGAGACTTTTCTTAAGCTATTAATGCCATTTTTATGTTTTGTGGATTGTCATTGCCATTTTTGGATACCCTTTGTTTGGGCATGTCATTTCTTTTATAGTTGCTATGCCTACTGCCCATCATGTGATGCATAGTGTTACATAAAAAATAGTGATGCACTTTTTACAATTAGTGAGTATTGAATCCTTTCTAAAATAAAAGCTGTGGTTGTGAAACAGTTGTCATCCAGTACTGGATGATAACAAGAGAGGGAATGATCTTGATAACAAGACAGGGAATAATGTGCAAATGCTATTTATAGACTATGGCTCTTTATTTAATACAGCAAACTCTTCTAAGCTCATTACCAAGCTCTGGAACCTACATCTGAGGACTCCATTGTGCAGTTGGATTTTTAACTTGCTGACAGGCACACCACAGGTGGTTTGAGTGTATGGTCATGACTCATCAAACCTCACTCATAACACAGGCGCTCCATATGGCTGTGTTCTGAGTCCAGTACTGTATGCTGCAATTGACCCTAACACCATTTATCAAGTTTGTGATGATACAGCTGTGGTAGGCCTAATATCTAAAATACGTGCAAGCCTACCTGGATGAAGTGAAGAGAAGGTCTTACTGATGTCAGGACAACAGTCTACTCCTGAATGTCAACAAGACAAAGGAGCTGATTGTGGATTTTGGGTGAAAACAGCAAAGGCACTACAATTCCTCAGTATTAACAGCAGTCAGGTGGAGATGGTGGACAGGTTTAGATACTACCATGTCCACATCACGGAGGAGCTAATCTGGTCCAAGCACCGTGGTGGATGTTAGCCGACTTGCTGACCAACAACAAGCGTTACCTGGTAGGCAACCACCCATACAGTCAGATTGTGATTCAGACTATGAATGCCTTGAATATATATATATATATATATATATATATATATATATATATATATATATATTGTCACACACGTGCGACTAGGAGCGAGCTGAAGGGACCAAGTGAAGGTAATTACCCGCCAGGTCAGGGGATGGCGGGGTGCTCTAAACCTTTCTCTGTTATTTCTGCAGATCAAATACGGGAAAACCTACCTGACCTGACGTCACTTCCTGTCCCGGCACCCAGACTGACATCACTTCCGGGTTACAAGACATAAAAGCCTCCATCTTGGCTAACTTATACAGTTCAATGTGGAACTCGAATAAACAGCATCGCTGTAACCAAAATAATCCTTTGCAGCTAGGAACAATATACGGGTGGCTGTCCCAAACCTTTTGAAAGTGTTGAGACTCGTTCTTTTACTATATATATATATACACACACACACATATAAATATATATATATATATATATATATATTTATATATATATATATATATACATATCTACATATCTACATATATACACACACACACACACACACACATATATATATATATATATATATGCACTTTTTTCGAGAAAGAAAAATGAAAAACATTATTTGCACAAAATCTTTATTTATTTATCCATTCCTAAATAATTAAATGGGCAGGCTATTTCGTATCAGTGCAATATGCTGCTTGTTAAAACGGATGACTCCCGCTCTTATGTGCACTTAGTGCTGCATGGGTATTAGAAACTACCGTATCTGTTCAAGTTCTATTTAAATTTTAAATATAAGTAATTTTTATTTAGTCGACAGAAATATGTTTGGTAGGAATGTAAGTTAAATTTAGTCATCATTGCATACATTTTTCTTCACCATAGATATTTAAAGACTAAATTCAACTTACATTCCTACCAAAGATATTTCTTTTGACTAAATAGAACCTACTTATATCCAAATAGAACTTGAAAAGATATATTTTTTCAGATATGATCGCGAATTATAGATCGACTTGACATGCACTACATCGAGCCCGCGTGCTATTGTGCTCTTGCCTGCTGCCTCAATAAGTCACCGTCGCTTCGCTCTTACTTTTTTACCGTTCATTTAATCATAGCTAGTCACAAAAAAATTTGAAAATGGAAGGAGGATTACACTGAGGATGACTTTGCCAAAACAATTATTGACGGTGAATAAAGTATCCATTATTCATAAAGCTGCAATTGGTGATCTGTTTTTCTGCATTAACCTCATATTTTTTCATACTTCTTCTCAAACCAAGGGGGTGCGAAATCGGGATTGTCCGTCACAGGGGGTGCGAAATGAATCGGGAAGCGCTGATATATATGTATGTGTGTGTATATATAATATACAGTACATATATTTAAATAGTTTTACTGTCAAATAATGCAGTACACGGCACATGTTTCACCCTAATTCTGGGCTCATCAGGCGTACACATTCACTGAACCCCTTCTTGGGAATCAAACCTCGGACGTCAGTACTATAGCCACAATAAATGCTTTTATTGAATAGACAAACCAGGGGTGAGCAAGTTCCTTTCTACTGCAGCCACAGCCGCGACACACATAAAAAACATCAATAATAACTCATAAACTTGCAATATTACTTAGGAAAATCGCAACATTTTACTCACCAAAAATTTGGATTATTTGTAAACAAAATCCATCCTCCTCTCTTTCCTCAAAAACAGTTCAATCACTCTGTCGTACAGATTATCCGTGCGCTTCAGTTCCATCAAAAAGTCTCTTTCTATCGCCATCGAAGCTAATGCTGAAAGTCGAACCTGCACTGCCGTATTTCAGGCATAAGTTTTAATTAGCTTTAGGGCTGAAAATGTCCGCTCGACAGAAGCAGTGTACACGGGAATGGTCACCGCCAAATATACCAATGTGAACAGCTGCCCCGTGCTCTCATTCAGACTTTTCTGATGAAGGAAGTCAAGGAGATCAGTGGGAGATTTTCCTGCAAAATCATTCATGGCATACATTACAGTCAGTTCTGTTTTTAGACGAGACAGATCAAAAACCGCTCTGTGGCTCTTGTGTTAAACTGTAAAAGGCTGCATGCATGAAATTTTTCTTGTATTCCCAAAAATTCTGGAGCTCAAGGAGCGTGACAAACAAAAGGTTTTCATGGTCTTGAAATCTGGTCTGTGTCTGGCAAATAATATTGTCCAGAATCCTGCCATGGAGTTGGCCATAGTGCATGCGAGGACGCTCGGAGTGCTTGCGGTGCGCTCAGTGGCCTCGTAGAGTTCCTCATATCGGCTTCTATCCAATCAATGGTTCTGAATACGGTGACGTTGCCGAACGCCTACTAGAGGGCCCTACTGACACCAAATCAAAATCTGATTGGTTGAAGCAACAGGTTGATCGACATTTATTCTGTGTTAGAGTGCCTGCACAACAGATAATGAAGGCCTCTAAGCCTGGCAACAAATGATGGCTGAAATGTGATTGGTTAAATGCTTTAATACAAAAATACATGCCTGGAAGCAGCACAACCATCGGAAAAGCTATGAAAGGAAGCTGACAGACTATTTGGAAATATTTAATAAGTATTCATGGACAAAATATAATTAACATCAGTTTGTGATTCAGATATTTTTACTTATGAATATGCTAAGCACAGTCCTTGACCCGTGAATATTTACCTTATATGGGCAGGCACTCAATTACATGGGAGGCGTGACGATGCGAGACACAACTCCGCCTCCCACGGCCATCGAGCTGCAGTCTATTACAGTATATGGATGAAAATAGGTTCCAGTTATGACCATTACGCATAGAATTTCGAAATGAAACCTGCCCAACTTTTGTAAGTAAGCTGTAAGAAATGAGCCTGCCAAATTTCAGCCTTCTACCTATATGGGAAGTTGGAGAATTAGTGATGAGTCAGTCAGTCAGTCAGTGAGTGAGTAAGTGAGTGAGTGAGTGAGTGAGTCAGTCAGTCAGTCAGTGAAGGCTTTGCCTTTTGTTAGTATTGATTTAAGTTATTAATTTAGTTATTATTTATCATATATTTAGAATTCTATTAGTGAGTTTTGAATATTTATAAAATCATGTATTAATGTTAATGTCGTTTTTTACATTTTTCTTAAAAGCACAGTAATTGGAGTTGAGCAATGAAGCATTTTCTCTACATATTATGCTGTAGGCATAATTTGCATGTGACAAAATTTATTTTGATTTCTTTTGATAGTAAGGAGAAAGAAACCTCAAGATAGTCTTAGTAATTCTGGCCCGAATCCTTCTTTGTTTTTAACTTAGCTATTGTTTTGTGTGCTATGTTTCTGGTGTATCAGTTTTGTTTTGTCTCTCCTAAAAAATAAAGCTATCAAAGTGGTACTTCAGAGCGATGCCACAGGGAAACAATTTTTGATACCCAAAGCAATTATCCACATGAACAATCCAGAAGGAACCTTTTATTTGGATCCATAACATGTTTCATGAGCAAACGTGAATAGATAATAGATTTGTAAAATACCAGTTGGTTCATGATTTTAATAACACAAGCTAAGTTTGAGTTTTCTTCATCATTTAGTATTCTGCTAGGTAGCCTATTATACATTAAAGATTTCTGTTTTGTCCACATATTAGTAATGTATTCAAAGCCCTAAGTATTGATTTCATATACTAAGAATCCATCCCATAATAAAATGGTTATTTGTCAAGTAATGGTTCCATGAGGAACTACACAACCCAGTAGGTTTAAGAGCGTGGTTTTTAACATTTAGGCATGTTCCCTGATTACCAATTTCCATGTTCCTTAATTGTGCCTTCCACCTCCCAGTTTTCTGTATGCTCAAAACATATTTCTGAATACCAGCACCTTCCTAGATAGATAGATAGATAGATAGATAGATAGATAGATAGATAGATAGATAGATAGATAGATAGATAGATAGATAGATAGATAGATAGATAGATAGATAGATAGATAGATAGATACAATAGATGAGTAGCACAGAGATATAATGAAAATATCACATCAATAGCACTATTACTAATCAAAGAATGCCCCCCACATCCATCCTTCTAACTACTTATGTTAAAATAAGCTGTTATGACTAGAATGGAAATGTGGCAAGTCCGAAGGTTTAAAACGAAGATACACAACCAGGACGTAAGAACATATATTTCTGGGTAAATCCATCCATCCATTCTCTTCCGCTTATCCGAGGTCGGGTCGCAGGGGCAGCAGCTTAAGCAGAGAGACCCAAACTTCCCTCTCCCCGGCCACTTCTTCCAGCTCTTCCGGGAGAATCCCAAGGCGTTCCCAGGCCAGCCGGGAGACATAGTCCCTCCAGCGTGTCCTGGGTCTTCCCCGGGGCCTCCTCCCGGTTGGACGTGCCCGGAACACCTCACCAGGGAGGCGTCCAGGAGGCATCCTGATCAGATGCCCGAGCCACCTCATCTGACTCCTCTTGATGCGGAGGAGCAGCGGCTCTACTCTGAGCCACTCCCGGATGACTGAGCTTCTCACCCTATCTTTAAGGGAAAGCCCAGACACCCTGCGGAGGAAACTCATTTCAGCTGCTTGTATTCGCGATCTCGTTCTTTCGGTCACTACCCATAGCTCATGACCATAGGTGAGGGTAGGAGCGTAGATCGACTGGTAAATTGAGAGCTTTGCCTTACGGCTCAGCTCCTTTTTCACCACGACAGACCGATGCAGAGCCCGCATCACTGCGGATGCCGCACCGATCCGCCTGTCGATCTCATGCTCCATTCTTCCCTCACTCGTGAACAAGACCCCGAGATACTTGAACTCCTCCACTTGGGGCAGGATCTCTCCCCCAACCCTGAGAGGGCACTCCACCCTTTTCCGGCTGAGGACCATGCTCTGGATTTGGAGGTGCTGATTCTCATCCCAGCCGCTTCACACTCAGCTGCGAACCGATCCAGAGAGCTGAAGATCACGGCCTGATGAAGCAAACAGGACAACATCATCTGCAAAAAGCAGTGACCCAATCCTGAGTCCACCAAACCGGACCCCTTCAACACCCTGGCTGCGCCTAGAAATTCTGTCCATAAAAGTTATGAACAGAATCGGTGACAAAGGGCAGCCCTGGCGGAGTCCAACTCTCACTGGAAACGGGCTCGACTTACTGCGGCAATGCGGACCAAGCTCTGACACGGTTGTACAGAGACCGAACAGCTCTTATCAGGGGTCCGGTACCCCATACTCCCGAGCACCCCCACAGGATTCCCGAGGGACACGGTCGAATGCCTTTTCCAAGTCCACAAAACACATGTAGACTGGTGGGCAAACTCCCATGCACCCTCCAGGACTCTGCTAAAGGGTGAAGAGCTGGTCCACTGTTCCGCGACCAGGACGAAAACCACACTGTTCCTCCTGAATCCGAGGTTTTTTTTTAGACTTTTCCAGGGAGGCTGAGGAGTGTGATTCCTCTATAGTTGGAACACACCCTCCGGTCCCCCTTTTTAAAGAGGGGGACCACCACCCCGGTCTGCCAATCCAGAGGCACTGTCCCGATGTCCATGCGATGTTGCAGAGGCGTGTCAACCAAGACAGTCCTACAACATCCAGAGCCTTAAGGAACTCGGTATCTCATCCACCCCGGGGCCCTGCCACCAAGGAGTTTTTGACCACCTCGGTGACTTCAGTCCCAGAGATGGGAGAGCCCACCTCAGAGTCCCCAGGCTCTGCTTCCTCATTGGAAGGCATGTTAGTGGGATTGAGGAGGTCTTCGAAGTACTCCTCCCACCGACCCAACGTCAGTGAGGTCAGCAGCGCACCATCCCCACCATATACGGTGTTGACACTGCACTGCTTCCCCTCCTGAGACGCCGGACGGTGGACCAGAATCTCCTCAAGCCGTCCGAAAGTCATTCTCCATGGCCTCTCAAACTCCTCCCATGCCCGAAGTTTTGCCTCAGCAACAACCAAGCCGCGTTCGCTTGGCCTGCCGGTACCTATCAGCTGCCTCCAGAGACCCACAGGACAAAAAGTCCTATAGGACTCCTTCTTCAGCTTGACGGCATCCCTCACGCCGGTGTCCACCAACGGGTTCGGGATTGCCGCCACGACAGGCACCGACCACCTTGCGGCCACAGCTCCGGTCAGCCCCTTCAACAATAGAGGCACGGAACATGGCCCATTCGGACTCAATGTCCCCACCTCCCTCGGGGCGTGGTTGAAGTTCTGCGGAGGTGGGAGTTGAAGCTACTTCTGACAGGGGACTCTGCCAGCCGTTCCCAGCAGACCCTCACAACACGTTTGGGCCTACCAGGTCTGACCGCATCTTCCCCACCATCGAAGCCAACTCACCACCAGGTGGTGATCAGTTGACAGCTCCCCCTCTCTTCACCCGAGTGTCCAAGACATATGGCCAAGTCCGGCGACACGACCACAAAGTCGATCATCGACCTGAGGCCTAGGGTGTCCTGGTGCCAAGTGCACATATGAACACCCTTATGCTTGAACATGGTGTTCGTTATGGACAATCCATGACGAGCACAGAAGTCCAATAACAAAACACCGCTCGGGTTCAGATCGGGGGGGCCATTCCTCCCAATCACGCCCTTCCAGGTCTCACTGTCATTGCCCACGTGAGCATTGAAGTCTCCCAGCAAAACGAGGGAATCCCCAGAAGGTATGCCCTCTAGCAACCCCTCCAGAGACTCCAAAAAGGGTGGATACTCCAAACTGCTGTTCGGCATACGCACAAACAACAGTCAGGACCCTTCCCCCCACCCGAAGGCGGAGGGAGGCCACCCTCTCGTCCACCGGGGTAAACCCCAATGCACAGGCTCCAGTCGGGGCAATAAGTATGCCCACACCTGCTGGCCTCTCACCGGGGCAAATCCAGAGTGGTAGAGAGTCCAGCCCCTCTCAAGGAGATTGGTTCCAGAGTCCAAGCTGTGCGTCGAGGTGAGTCCGACTATATCTAGCGGGAACCTCTCGACCTTGCGCACTAGCTCAGGCTCCTTCCCTTCAGAGAGGTGACATTCCACGTCCCAAGAGCCAGTTTCTGTAGCCGAGGATCAGACCGCCAAGGTCCCCGCCTTCGGCCACCACCCAACTCACACTGCACCCAACCTCCTTGGCCCCTCCCATAGGTGGTGAGCCCATGGGGAGGAGGACCCACGTTACCTCTTCGGGCTGTGCCCGGCTGAGCCCCATGATTGCAGGCCCAGCCACCAGGCGCTCGCCATCGAGCCCCACCTCCAGGCCTGGCTCCAGAGGGGCCCGTGACCAGCGTCCGGCAAGGGAAAACGTCGTCCAAGGTTTTATTCTTCATCAGAGGTTTGTTGAACCGCTCTTTGTCTCATCCCTCACCTAGGACCAGTTTGCCTTGGGTGGCCCTACCAGGGGCATAAAGCCCCGGACAACATAGCTCCTAGGATCATTGGGACACACAAACCCCTCCACCACGATAAGGTGACGGTTCAAGGAGGGGTTTCTGAGTAAATGTAAAGAGAAAATTTAACTAAACATGGGAAAATTGATCACTAAAATACTACTTAAAATTTGAAGTCTCCAAAGCAAAGCCAGAAAATTAGAAACCTGTCAGTAATGATTTTGCTCTCATTAAATCTCTTTGTATTGTCATAAAGTTTAGATGTACTTCTTAAGACTGGATGCAGCAAACTGCATGCAAGCATCATCAATAGGTCCATCCATCATTTGACTTCCATGTCAGTTGTCTGGTAACACAACATGAACACTGCCATGAAATGCAAGTGGAAATTAGCAGCACTGACAAAATAAAGTAAACAAAAAATGGATTAGTCAAATGTACAAAAGCTCTGAACTGCACAGTGAAGAAAATGATGGGATAACCCTTATCCTGTACATACATTAACATATCTTGTACGTATGTGATACTTTCATGTATGTATGAGATGTTTTCATTTACATACAAGATACTTTCACGTATGTACAAGATAAATTTAGAATTAAAAAAATTACAAAAATGCACTTTGGGGTTAGCTAATTAAGACTTTACTAAGCGTATGTTGCTTCAGTTTGACGTCACTTCCACCTCTTGTAGCGTGGTGATATAAAAAGGTGATGGGTGGGCTTTTATTTAAAAGAGTATGGGATGGTTTGTGTATTTGCTTTATGTTTATAGGTATCAGTCTGCACACTTGTTCGGAGCCCCTCAGGGGATATACTGTATTTTTCTGTCTGAGAAACAGTGGTGATCACTATCTAAATATTTGCGGCGCACACACAATAATAGTTGAAGCAACCTTAAAGTACCTGGTGCACAGGCTGTGGTAACTGGTGGGCACAAGATAGTAATTGGTGAGCATGAGATATATAAATGGTGGGCACAAGATAGTCAGTAGTGTGCACAAGATAGTAAATTTTATGCACCAAATTGTTTCCCAGAAAAGAAAAATACACCATATCCCCTCAGGGGCTCTGTATGAGTGTGCAGACTTATATATGTGAACATAAAGAAAGTACCTAAACCATTCCACACACTCCTTTAATAAATAAAAGCCTACCCATCTACTTTTTATATCACCTTGTTGCAAGAGATGGGAGTGACATCAAACTGAAGCGCCATGGCCTTGGTAAAGTCTAAATTAGGTAGCCCTAAATGACACCTTTGTAATTTTTTAAAGTAACTTTATCTCATACGCACATGAAAGTATCCCATACATACATGAAAACATCTAAACATCTCGTGCATACGTGAAATTATCCTATATTCCATATGAACGTGATATTTTCAAATATGTACTAGATAAGGGTTATCCCATAGTTTTTTCACTGTGCGGTTCAGAGCTTCCATATTAATGGCATTAATAATGTAATTTTAATATTTAATTAACTTTTCCAAAGGTTACTCTTGACACTAAATAATTAGGAAAATTTAATATTCAAGTTCCTAGACAAAAATTCCAATGTAAGCCATTTGAGCATTCCCCTCCTTATTTTTAGACTGATGTCAGTCTTGTTCATAGAAGATGGCTTCAAAATGATGAAACGCATGAAAAATAAAGCAACTCTTGATTCCTACCATTTCTGTTCATTTTCTCTGCATGAACAATCCTATGTTCTTTACGCAGTGGTGCTAAGTGTCTCTTTTATTATCAAAAGGTTTAATTCCTTACTTTATTCTCCACCACAGCTCTGAACCCATCTTTTTAAATCAAAGGATTCAGTGGCATGTATCTTATGTCCTTGATGTGTCTGTGTGCAATTAACACACATAGCATTTTAGTATATAGGGTGGTCCAGATCTAATTATGCAACTTTTAATGCAATGCAGGAAAAAAATACAAGACAAAAGAATTGTTCAAAATATCTTGTAATAAATGAAAATGGACTTACATTGAATTAATTCACTGATTTTCCATGTAATGTCCCACTTGTCCGCCATTTAGTTGGATACAGGCTCTGAGTAATAAACTTAATAAGTTATATCGTAATGAAAATTGTGTAATTAGATCTGGACCACCCTGTACATTAAGTTGGACGTTTTTACACCACTGAAACCTAACCTCATCTTGCCAAGGAGCAAGAGCAGAGATATGGTACATCTAGCAAATGCTTAGAGGTGTACTGAATTTCTGAATGAGATAAAGACAAATGAGTTCACTCTGCATTTAAATACATAACACTTACAATGATAGCAGCCACATAAATACTGAGGCATGAGATTGTCATTCTTTTATTTATTATGAATCTCAAATGAAGCTTAACATAAGACAAGATGAGTTTCTAAGACCTCAAAACATGTATTATAATTTTGCCTGAAGCAAAATTAAGTTCCGCATTTAAATAGAGTAGGAAAAAATCTAACTGTTGACATTTCTTATAGGGCAGCTTTAGAGGAGGAGGAGGTTTGCTTGCATGATTGGCAGAGAAATGATAAGAAGCATAGCATAACATAACATTACATCCTTAAACTCATTTGATCCAGTTCAGAGACTACCCTGGAAGAAGTGCACACACGCCAGTAAACAAACCTGGATGATGTGCCAGTACATAGCAGGGTCCACTCACACTCACTCCCCATTCTCACACTGGGCCTTTTTGGAATGAGCTTGGTGGGACAAAAACCAGAATAATCTGATGAAGCCCCAAGCAGCAATCTGCCATTGTTAAATTAAAATTTGAAAGTGTACAGTATACAAAATATGAAAAAACAGTTCCAATTATAGACATTTGATGGAGATTTTTCTGTACACAGGGAAAACATTCAGACTCACCAAAGTCAGTGAATGAGCATTGGATTCATGCTCAGGACACTGTTAACAACTGCACCATTTTAGGAAAGATTATTATGAAAGTATTAAGCAATGCATTGGCAGTCCTAGGAAAACATCATTTTGAATCATCAGATGACAAAGAGAAGAAAAGATTTTTGACAAGCCCCGTTCTCACCTCCAGTACCTATTAGAAAAGCTTTCATATTTACTTTCCATATCACATTTTCTCTTATTTTCAAGCTGCTGGTCAACCCACTATTGACAGTTTACAAAATGAAATGTTAAAAAGTAGAAATAATGAGTATAAAATAACTTGTACAGAACATTGTGGTTATCTAAAGCACAATTTATTAATTGTCTTTCAAGTTTTCTCTGCTTTAATACTAGAAGTAAAAATGAGCATGTTCTATATTAAAAAATATTTAAAAAGAAATTTTGAAGGAGTATTTATGATCTATAATTATTTTCTTGTTTTTCTACTGTCCAGTGAGAATTGCTCTGTATTAATGTTGTACATTTTCCTCTTATTTTTTGTAACATACAGTTTTACCAGTAATATTTCAAAATGAGCACCCTGCTGAATAAACTGCCTTTAATATGGTACATTTGTACAAAAAAGTGAGAAAAAAGAATGTAATCAAAGCACCTTGCATAACTGTTATTATTTTTATTACAAGCCCTATTACTGAGCACTGCATTCACTTTTCAAACATTGTTTCTTTTGTCTGTTGCTCTTACTCTTCACATTAATGATACAAAATGAATATCTAGATGACCAAAGTGTTTTTAAAAAGTATCATAGTAATATTATTGGTTGTGCTTTTCTTCATATTTCTATTCTGGATTATTTTTTCCCTGTTCTTCTCATGCAAAATCTGATGTGTTTTCAGACTTTATCTAACTTCCTGTGGTTTATTTCAAGAAATACAGTATGTGCCCTTTGTCAAAGAGTAAAAACCTGAAATACAGCAAATATGGACTGGCTTTGTGCAGTAACACTCTAAACCAGCTACTCATCAACACTATCTCCTCAGCCAGGGTGGGCTTCCATGAGCTGGACACCTATGGCAGGGAGACATCGACTGATCTCCAATTTATGTAGACTACTCTTCTTCAGTCATGCTACAAGAATCTGATATAATGAATACCTTTTGACTCCAAAGTTGACAATATTGTTTACTGAGAAGACAGTTTTGAATTCCTGGGGTATACAGTATTTCAGCATCAAAACCCACAGTTAATCAGTAGTTGTAGCAGTATGGAGCCTGTTAGGAAGGAATAAGGAATCAAGCTGAAATGAAACAATCATTTTGGCTCACTTGCAGAGACGTTTGGTTTCCAAAACTTGCTACATACCTGTACACATGTGCATTTGTACTATTACATGCTTCTAAAATTATTTGAATGTTTATTTATATTATGATTTGTCTTTGTATTCTGTTCCTGCTTTCTTTCCACTTTAACTATGGTATGTTTGATTTGATTGAAGGCAATGTTATTTTCTTGAAATAAAATTAATAATAAAAAATACATATATATTATGTTTTATGTATTTTCCAAAAAGTGTAACAAAATACTGTATTTTTCAGTTTTTAAATGATTTATTTCTCTGTCTGTCTGTTTCTTCATTAGTTCCTTCCTATCTATTGTCATCCACGCATGAATTGGGAGCAGTCTATGGGCTTGTGTTTTGACTGTAATACCACCCCAGGACATAAGAGGGTGCTGTAACTCATGCATTCTCCTCATTTATCTGCAGCTTAGAGGGTCCAATAGTCAAAGACACTTGAAGATACACCCATTTCCTTTCCAACCTTCTCCCAGACCAGGGTATAAATGATATAATGGCCACCACTACAAGAAGAAGAAATTAGTCTTTTATGTGTACTCTCGTTTGGAAAGATGTTTCTTGATCTCTTGCAATTTACCTCTGTGCATACTGATTTCAAATTATATGGGGAGTACCAGCTGGTGCCGTAAATCTTCATTTGTTTTGCCATCAGTCTTTCTATGCATCTAGTTACTCTTTCATCCATCCATTTTGTAAGCCTGCTTTCCCAGAGCAGGGTTGCAAGGAAGCTGGAACAAATCCCTGTAAGCAGGTACCTGCAAGTCATGGACTTGTCTATCCATTTATCTGCTGAAAAACAACATTCTAAAAAACCAAGAAAACACAAGAGATGGTTTTGTTTTTTTTTTCTTTCCTTTATCTCAAAATGAAGACTCGGTGTTTTATTTTACAACAACAGGCTTGGCAAGCAGTCCAAACAGCAGAGCCTCATTCAATCTGTCTTCAATTAACAGTTCTGGTTTTCAGGGTTAGGAATCCTTTGTTTTTAGACTCTCCAACATACAGTAACAATATAAAGTAACTTTAGTAAAAAATAATAATTATGGATTCCTGACAATAAACACACATTAGTACTAAATTATTAACATTTTCCTGTTTCAGATAACCTCCAGACTCTAAGTCTGTAGGCTTCAGAAAGCTTTAAACTCCATTTCAGGGTCACTTCCATGGTCATTTACAGCAGGGCCAATGTCAGAGTGTTCCCTTTGGTCTTTTTTGTGTTTTTTTTTCACCCTTCATCTGTCAATATCTTTAAAAAAAAAGTCTCATCTGCAGTTCAGTCTTCTCTCTCCCTGTCTAACCCTTTCAAAAGGCACTCTGGTTCTTGATTCGAGTTGCCTCGAAAGCTTGCATATTATAATCTATTTAGTTAGCCAATAAAAGGTGTCATTTTGCTTGGCTTTTCTTTAGATTGGGAATATATGCTGCTCTTTTTTGGCATGAAAATGTTTGAAACTTTTCCAGTTGTTCTCACTTACTATCTCTTTGTGAGTAGAATCGGGTATCTCTAGTATTTTCTAGGGTGTCCAAACTTCAGCACCCTGACTGCTTTCTCACAGGTTGGCCTTACCTCTCTTCCTTACTGGTTTGCCTGTCTCTAGGCCTGTCATGGGTATATGGGGCGAGTAACACCTTACTTGTACACATTGGCATATTAATGCGTGCAGTCACTTACAACCAATGCATTCACCATCTACTAGCCCCTTGCTTTTTGCTATACAATGCCCACCAGACCTGCACTCCAACTTGCCCCTTGTTCCTTCTTTCTGTTACATTTATTATCTTTGGAAATTTCAGAGAGCCAAACCCAGAATAATACTGTACTTGCAAACACCCCAGATAACTGGAATGGGATGGCTAAAGTTTGATGTGATGGATTGCCAGCGTTCTTACCTGGCCGGGATACCCAGGAGATGGAAGGATGGTTGGAAAGCAGTTTAGGGCACTGCCTGCCCCAGATTCCCACAGTGCATCATGGGACTAGGAGTTCTTTAACTCAGCCCTATTGGGTGTCATGGGTGCCACTAAGGGGGGCTGCAAGGACAGAGTTTCCACCTTACCTGGAACTGCTGACAGACAACGTAGGTGGATGTTCAGAAGCACTTCCGGGGTGGCTAAAATAAAAGGAGCTGGCTGCCTCACTTCTGAGAGCCAGAGTTGGGTGAAAGGTGGACGAAGCTTGCTGGGAGGAGTGGAGGAGGCCAGTGACCAAGAGACAGGGAAAGAACAAAAGAAAGAATTGTATTTGTGCTTATTGTTGTACTTGTGGCAGTGACAATAAAGGTTCTTTGTGCTTTTAACTTATACCCTGTGTCTGTCTGTATTTTTTTGTTTGGGGAACTTGAACTCCCCCTACTGATAAAATTAGCACTAAGGGTAATACAGAGGTGTAGGAGCCAGTTGGTGGCTGAGTAATGGACTTCTGTGTTTCCTGCACTTACATCAGTATAATATTGAAGCAATATTAGATGAATTGGCATATTAAGCACAACAAGCATTCACTGCAGTCTTAAATGTGTTTGCTCCAATTGATGGGTATGAGGAGAGCTATTTTGGCAGCACTGGGCATAAGGCAGGAACACAAATAACTACATTAGAGAAATTTAGAATCAGCAATTAACTTAACATAAATGTCTTTGAGGATGTACAAGAAATACCAGGGAGCATGGAGGAAAACCCACACTGACACAGGGAGAACTTAGATATGGACAGTGATATTATAGGATTTTAACCCAGAATTCTGGATCTATGAGTCTGTAAAACTAACCAGTGCTTCAGCATGCCTCCTCAAAATATTTAGAATAAAACATAAAATAGTTGACATCATAATGTTTCAAATAGAGGATCTATATTTTGAAATTTGGTGAATGTTGTAGCTATTTAATTCCTTCACATTGTGCATAATCTATTCATCCTCCATTTAGTGAAAAAGCTAAATCAAGTTTTAGACTCACAGGAACCCAGATCTATAATTTATGTTTTTATTCTTCTTTTTTAAAATCTTGTCTCACTCTCTTTGTGCTTGACATGCAGCGCTGCCTCATTTCTGCTTCTCTTTTGCACACATAGTTTAATAAGGCCATAATGTTGCTTCTGTTAAAACCAGATAAGGAGCCAACGGTATATGGCCATTCTCATCAATTATGTTTAAGGAACTCTGATGTTAAGCAGTTCATAAAGGTCTTGGCCTGCCGCTTACAGATGGTGATTTTTAAGCGAGTCTATCTCTATCGGATTTTGATTTGCTTCTTACAACCATATAACTCATCATGGCTGGGCTTTTGCTGAAAATGACTTTTCAGACAGGGATCATTGAGGAGTGGGTGGAGGATAGGAGGGAAATGTTGGGCAGTCGGGACACTGTAGTCTTCTGCCTTGCAGTGCCGGTTTAACTCATACAAAGAAGATACTGAGTCATTAGCCACATTTCTCAGAAAGTGATAATGACCCAAGAGATACTGCCTAATCAGTATGGACCTTGGCAGAACACTGCATAGAATCCATTATTAATCATCCCCTTAACTCACTCAAACCAGACAGCAATAAATATAAAAATGTATGAAGAAATACATAAGAAATTAATACATATATATATTCCAATTAGGTTGGAAAATTAGTAAATGAGCTAATTACAAGATGCCTAGATAGCGAACCTGATAGATAGATAGATAGATAGATAGATAGATAGATAGATAGATAGATAGATAGATAGATAGATAGATAGATAGATAGATAAACTTCAATTAATGTGTTCTATTATTAATCATTCTTATGAATTTCCCATTACATTTATCACACTACATGTTTTGCAGCATATACTATACAGTATGTATCTGTATGTAACTACAAACTACAAACAAAATGTTGTTGTGCATATTTTCATAGTCATCTATACAAGATTTCCTGTCTCTTTTAACTATCCTACCTGTTTTAATTGAAATTTGCATTGCAGCTCTTATTTCATGTAAGGCTTACTTCTGACATTAAAAATGCGAAAAAACATTCTCCTCTTTCCAGTGGTTCAGTTGATGACAGAGAGACACTGGTCAGTGACCGTGCAGGGAAAAACAGCTTTGAAAAGCAGACCTAATCTCTGCATTTGCCAGAGTCATGTCATGCCTACCTAGCACAGACATAAATTCCAAGCATCACAATGAGACCTTTGCTCAGTAGTGTGCTCCTTTACTGACTGTGCATTAGCCCTTTTCAATCAGCTTTTCAAACAGCTGTACTCAGACCTGTCAGCTGCAAATGTATACATTTGTATGAAGTATAGGAAGGTGTCTGCAGCAATGTCGTCACTTTAAGAAGCAGCATGCTTTCTCCCTCTGTTCTTATCATCCACAGACTACTGTACTCAGAGACCATTTCATCTCCTCCTGCTCTGATTTAAATTCTAAAAATCCAGGACACAGTAATTCTTTCATTTCAGCCAGGAGCAAAAGGCATACATGTCTTTCTAATATGTTTTATAGTACAATTTCACCATGGAGAAATCAAATCACTAATTTGTCACATTTACAGTCACATCACATCTTGTAATTATTTTAAAAACGCTTTGCAAATATTATAATAAAATGGCATTGCTGTCAGTATTCAATGAGGCACCAATTTTCACAGAGTGAAATATTTTATTACAGCTAGCTTTAGTTATTCTGTAATCTTCTAGTATTTCTATTTATAATGTATAAAATATATTATTATTATTATCATTATAACATGATATTCTCTAGCCTGTTTAATCCAAATCAGAGTCACAGTGAAAGGAGCCTACCCTGGCAGCAAAGTCACCAGAGTAAATTGGACTCAAACGAATTACAGAAATTATAATACGAGGAACATTCAAAAAAAATTCTGCACTTTTATATTTTTATTGGAAATGGTGAAGGTGGAAGGAGTACTAATTGGGCATTATAAAGTTGGTACAATGCTGGGAAAATTGCATTGTAAAGGAAGGTGACTATGTAAAAAGGTGATGCAATTTATTTTTGAAATTCTTAATAAATACAGTTGGAAAAGAGTGTGGAAACTTTTTGAACGTCCATTGCAAAATTAATTTGATTTAGACTTTTACAAATTAGAAGATAAATCTGTCAAAATACAGAACATGCTAATAATAAAGAAGATGAATAAAATATATAATAATTGGATGAGGAAATGAAAATGTATTGTTTATGATATATTAAATGAGATAAGGATTCATTTCTCTGATGGATTTTTTTTAATATGCAACAACTTTTTGTATAGTTTTACCCAACATTAGAAAGCTATTAAACATATAAAGTGGTGGCATGGTGGCACAGTTTATGCCTTGAACAGCAGTTCAGCTTTTCCTCCCACAGAAGTGAATTTTGGGAAACCTAGCCTTCTAATATGGATGTGTATGTGAGGGGTTCTGTGATGAGGTGCAGGCTTTTCCAGGGCTATTTAGTCCAAAGATAGGCTCTTAATTGGATTCCATAGATGTGAGAATGATACGTTATCACTTTTTTCACTGGATTTTTTGCAAGCCAATAATGTAAACAAACTTTCACACACTGGGACGGTTATTTAAATAAATTCAAATGTTCTCAATGCCTGAGAAGGCATGACTTCCCATTCAAGTCACCTTTATAAATAATATGTAATCATTTGATCATTCTCTCTTTCCTCTATTTTTAATTGTATTTCAAAGCGAATCATGCTGTTTTGGGAGTTATACAACATAGGCTTTTTAACTTTTTTCAAGCTGCATGGCCACCATTTGCTATTGCTTGCAATTTTCAAGCTTTATAGGACAGCTTGTTTTTGTTCTTTAAGTGAAAGGTGAAATATGTAAAAGTTATTGATTGAGTGTATTACAGTACATCATGGAAAATGTTTTTCTTGTAAGGTAAGACTAGATAGATAGATAGATAGATAGATAGATAGATAGATAGATAGATAGAGGCACTATAAGTGATAACTAGATAGATAGATAGATAGATAGATAGATAGATAGATAGATAGATAGATAGATAGATAGATAGATAGATAGATAGATAGATAGATAACAATTAATTTTTGTCCCAGGTGGAGGTTTAGATTTTATAGAAGCTCAATAGACATGCAAATATTATAACAAACAACAGAATCCCCCACCAATATCACATAAGAATTACAAAAAAGTAAAACGTCTGACTTGGCTAATAATGGGTGCAGATGGCACAGACATATTGCCATTGGTATACAGTAATTTAGCCACAGGAGCTTAAGCTGAATAACCAACCCACCTTAATAAAAGGATAAGTGTCAGTGGGTCTGTCTCAACCTGCTTTTTCCTTTAGCTAAGGATGGCAGCAGAGAGAACCAAATTCTGGATATATGATAGATAGATAGATAGATAGATAGATAGATAGATAGATAGATAGATAGATAGATAGATAGATAGATAGATAGATAGATAGATAGATAGATAGATAGTGTATAGCTCAGCAACAACTGTACCTGCTGCATTAACTTGGTTCATCACATGTGTCTGGTGTAAGAGATTTTGTCGTGCTAAACTGAATTTCTTTGCTCAATTTGTTCACCAGGTCATGCAATCTTTAATTTCAATATTGGGTGCACTGCTCCAGCTATTTGACTTGCCATATGTTTAATTCAGGTCCAGCAGAGCTGAATCAACCTGCTCAGCTGTTCATCTACTGAGCCTGTTTAAAGCTCTATATTGAAAAATCTTCTTTATTGCAGGGTAAGGATACAAGTGGATAGAAAGCTAAGCATATGATATTTTTCACAGCCAGCATATTGAGAAGTGACAGTTTTTCTGTATACCTGTATCCAAGTTTCTAATAATCTTTTAGCTTTTTTTGCCATATAGCTATGGTATTCACAGTGTCCACTACTGGACATGGCTGTCTCCTTCTTAGAACAGTCCCAGTGACTTCCCCTAATATTGAGAACATTTTCATTCAAGGTAAGTAAGAGTGAATGTAGTTTTAGTCAGGCCTGCTGTTCCGAATTCTTTCATACATTTAATCTCCTTTTACTCTGGCTCATAATCTTCATTAATTCAAAGGTGCAGAGAACCCTTTATGTTCCTGTTTTAATGTGATCTCACTTTTCACTGCATCTCTGGTTCACCATTTACAGGGTGTCCACCTTGATGAGCACTCACAAGAAATGCTAGCACCTTCTCCAGTGGCCTGTAACCTCCCCCTCCACCTCTTCTTTTTGAATG
The DNA here is from genome assembly GCF_016835505.1 of Polypterus senegalus. Taxonomy (NCBI): domain Eukaryota; kingdom Metazoa; phylum Chordata; class Cladistia; order Polypteriformes; family Polypteridae; genus Polypterus; species Polypterus senegalus. The sequence goes on from NC_053154.1 coordinate 169,800,738, forward strand.
ATCTTATTGGTTTACCCTGCCTGAATACGCCGATAAAAGAAACAGTTCTAGAGATGGATGACACTGAGCTCTGCAAGCAAATTAAACAGCCTGGTACACACAGAGCATCTAGCAAATCCTCAATAAAGCATGTTGTGACACCAAATTCTGTACATCTATTATTTAAGCAGGCTGCGACCAGCTAACAAGATGGATTGTTTGATTAATCCCTTGAATTAGTGTTGTGATCAAGCTCTGGATCTTGTCTTTTTGTTGGTTGTTTCTCATCTTTTTTCACATTGCCATATATATAAACTACATAAACATTACAGGAGAAGGCTACCGTGGCAGGCAGGTTATGTAATGTTGATATAAGCTCAGCCTATCACTTGTCAGATCTTCACCTTTAGTTGCATACTCTTGGTTTAACTATTCATGATGTGACTGCATGTTTGTTGAACTGGAGAATAAGAAATGTTAATGGTACTTTGTAAAGATGGATATGAAAGAGTGAAACAGACAACTGCCTGGATTTGTCCGTCTCATTTGGAGGCTGAGAAATCTAAATTAAAAAAATATATAACTAAACACGGGACACTGGAGAAGCAAAACAGCAGAAGGAATAAAGTAAAACCTATGACAATGACACTCAAGAAAAAAAAGGTCAAGTCAGAAATAAGAAGCTAGGCAAAGTGAAGAAAACAAAATATTAATAACTTAATGAGAAGTCTGATTAAATATAAAGGACAAGCTTGAAGAGAATAGCAAATAATTACTATTGCCAAGTAATGACACATAAAGGTGTAACAATGGCAGGTAAAGAAAACAAAATGAAACTGTTGGAGGAATGTAAGAGTGAAACTGACTAACTTTCTTGAACATTAATATCAGATATAGAAATCCAAATCAATTCAATCTTTCTTTACACCATTCATTGTATGAACAGCACAGAGAAATCTAATACAAATATATAATTAACTGAATGTTTAAAATTGATATTCTGGAACTAAAAGTTCAAACCAAAACAAAGACTGAAACATAGATAAAACTTTCAGGATACCATGTTTCTTCTGTCTCTAAACCACTGCAGTCACCTCAATGGAAGTATACATTTCTTCATCTCAAGTAAATTAAAAAGCTTAATTTCATTCGATTTATGTATAGATTTATTGGACTCAAACTTTCTATGCAGACCAAACTGCCAGGAATACTCAGATCTCCCTTGCTGTATGCAATAAAAAACAGAAAGAATAAGAAAATAATGTAATATTAATTAACCATTCAAAGACATTAAAATAGCTAAAAGATTGTTCAGTATTGTAGTTGAGTATGACATTGATAAAGAGAAAGGAATTTTAAAAAACAGAATTCTTCATTACAAGGTAAATTAAATTTTCCCTACTTTTAATTAAACAACGCTACATTTATCTTTGTTTTTGGCTGGAATTGAGCAAAATGCACTACTAGCGTGGTGTAGGCTAACACAACCAGGTATTAATTTTATTGTGTTCCGCAATTTGTGATGCTGAACACATTTAAATTCAAGCCAATCAAGAGTCTCCAAGGAATTGGAGCAAAGGGAGCAGAAGCATTAAGGCTCTCTTGCACCCTCGAATGGGAAAAAATAAATGAGGATAAAAGAGACTAGTCAAGCTTCACATTTGATGACTGCTGCTCAGATCAATAAAGTACAAACAGTGGTAGATACCCGAGATGAAGAGGAGATGACAAACTGTTTACATTACTTCCATTAATCAAGAATACATATGTCTGCTGTTGAAAACAGATAGCGGTTTCATCGCATTTTTTGTCAATCAACAAGCATTACTTGGAACAATACCCTGTGAAGCTCAAGGACATCAACAAAATACAGAGTATTTTTAAAAGATCCTTTAATCAGGAAGAAGTATATAAAACCACTCTGGTTTATCAGTTTTACATAATACATTTAAATATACATATCTAACCAAATAAATATAAAATATCACCTGCATCTTTAAATATAAAGGTGTCAAAATGTTTATTCACAGCAATACACGGGGAAGCCATTTTTGTTTCCCAGAAAAACAATCCACATGAAGTTTCCAGAAACATTATTTATTTATTTTAAAAAGCATTTGAATAAAAACAGATTTTTTAAATACCAATGGGTTCTTTTTAAAAGACTCTTGAGGTATATAATACCTCAAGTTTAAAAATGTTCTTGATCTCTTGTATCCTGCTACTGTAGGTGACCTATTATACATTAAACAGTTCTCTTTAGACCACATATTAGAAACCTTTTCAAAGTACAAAGAATCCCTTCAAGAGTGAATTGGTTCATTGTCAAGCAATGAGTCTGCAAGGAGCCACACAGCCCAGTAAAAGAATCATTATTTTTAGGAGTTGTCACAAATGTTTGCCTGTGGACCACATTCCTGGCTCTGATGAAGTGAGCAATACGACCCTGGGATGAGTGGGGACACTGACACTAATGTTCTCTTCTCATTTCTTTCCCATAGTCATGAAAAAGCACCCAATAGGAAGAACCAATACCCCCACCACAAACTCTGTACCTTCTTGGTTCTCAGAGTATAAGAACTGTTCGTTCCTGGAAAATGGCGTTATATGCTAACCTGACAAACACAGAGGACAGAGCTCCCATGATTCAATCGCACAGCTATTGTTGACCTATACAGTCTTTTTTAGTTTGAGCCCCTGTCGGCTGTCTTTTCAGTTCTTCGATTAAATGGGAATACCTGGGTGATAACACCAACCTTTATTGATGTCTCTACCTTATCTATCTTAAATGTATGCAACACATTTTCAGACGCATTGTGGTGGACTGGGAAACTAAATTTATCACTGTATCAGTAAGAACAAAGCAGCAAATAGAGTTCTGATGAGCCCCAGGTCAATTGCAGAGTGCTCTCCCACTACATTTTATACTGGCAGTGCTGCTGCTGTTTTATTTCACCCTAGGCCAAGCTTATTAGTGCACCAGATTACTGTTTGGTGGCTAACCTGTGTGGCTGGTCACCTTATGATCTGCACCCTAAGCAAATGCCTAATTTGCCTTATTGGTGGTGTCAGCCCTCCATACTGGGCAAATGTTCAACTACATATTAATCAGTTTAATACATGTTTGAGATACAGTTGTATCCCATGATCTGGGGAGAAAGACTGGGTTGGGGTTAGGAGACAATATCAACTCAGCACAGATTAAACAGGCTAATATTCAAATCGAGGCCTATGGACTTAAACCCCTTAATCATTATTATTATTATTATTGTTATTTTCTTTCATAAGGAAGTGAACATCATTTCACTGTGTACTATTACTCAGACTTAGCTGAGACGGAGTAATTTAGCACATTATTCATTGTTTTGTGATCATCACATAAAACAATGAAGTATTACACCAAAAAGCGGTATAAACACATTTTAAAAAAACTGTCATTTTCTCTTTTTCTTTTAAAACTTTGCAAAAGTTATCATAATGAAAAGAATTAGATATACAGAAGGTTTTAATTCGGATTGAATTGGTAAGTTGTGCTAAGCAGTGGTAAATTTACTTTTATGCAACACTGCCACGATTTTGAATTTAAACATACGAAGGAGATTCGTTCCTTGTAACCCTCGCTTCTCCGGCTGACTGAGCTCTTTCACGGCTCCGGTGCGATCTGTCAGTTCAGGTTCCCTGATCTTTGCGCAGGCAACTTGCGATTCTGGTATCACGACGCTGGTCGGAGCTCTTTCACTTCTCCGGAACGAAGCCCCAGCTCACACAGGCCAAGCGAAAAGTTTTTTGTTCAAGACTAACAATGCGAGCGGGAGGAGGTGCTCCTCGCTGATTGGGTAAACGTGTGCCGAATGTTTCCTATGATTGGACGGAAGGTGTTAGGAGAAAAAAAAAAGATGCGAGGGGCTTCTCAATCGCTACCCCTCCCCCAACGCACCCCCCCACCCCACTTCCATTCTTACTGTCCAGAGCTGTTCTCGCTTACTACTTACTATACTGCTTGCAATGTGACACAAAATACAAGACCGTTAAAGGAAGCGCGCACAAAACTGGAATATCGTATCATTTTCTAACGATAGTAGGATTGGTATATCTGCGAATAAAGGAGAAAAGAAGACAAGAAAAAAACGCACAAGTTTGCCATGACAGTGGATTTGCTTATAGTTTTATGTTTGATCTCTACAGTTACTGCCGTGGAAGGTAATTTTTGAATTTTGAATAGTTTCATTTTTATTTATTCTTAAAAGATGAGACGCGCGCCTGCCATCAGTATTTCATCTGAGCTTGAAAGGGTTCGAGTGGAGCGCGTCTTGGCACGTTTTTGGGTAGTAAAGCACCCCGGCATGTTCCATCTGTGTATGTATTAGCTGAAATGATTGCTCCTATGAACAAATATACAATTCTAACATAACTGATTTTCATGGTTTCCTGGATAGTTGCGTTACGTGGTTTTTGAATCGCCTTTTGAAACTGCAATGCAGTGTATCTCCGAAAATAGGGCAGAATTTTTAACCATCGGGTCCTGAGAGATGCAAGCCGATGGATTCTTCTACATGTTGCCAGAGTAATTATTTATTTATTACAGATAGGTAGACTCCGACTCCTCCTCAACCGCAAAGAAACATCCTCTTCTCCAAAAAATGAACTAGAGACCCGTTATGCGTTCATGGTCTAGGGTTTTGGATCAAAAGAATCGTAATAGTTTCCAGGGTCTGGACGGGAGGGGAAGCAACTGAAACCTGTATGTGTGCTGCTGATCAGGTGCATTGGGGGCTGCAGCAATGAATCGCATCATTTGTTGGAGCGCCTTAGGTTGCTGTGGGTACGTGTGCATGCGTGAGAGTGCGCGTGTGTGGGTGTGTGTTAGTAGGCGGATATAATAAAAATATTTAATCAGTGCGGATCTGAATTGATATTTTCTCTATATGGAGTGTACCTGGAGTCTCGAAACTGACTGCTGGAAACAAGCACACCGTTAGCCAAGAACTGTCAAACTCTGCTTGCACTTCGCTTCGACTCTGACAATTTGTATTCCGCACCGCACGACAGCGTCACAATATTATTAGGCTTCTGCGCCATCTACCCATCCTCGCAAACCACACTTTAGCCATACTCTTTTATTAGAGTGACGTGACCGAACCTTAAATACCGTTCCACGCGTGTAATACGTTGGAGTCGTCTAGGAAAATGATAAGTCTCAGAAGATCGCACACACCACAGCACAAGAAGACGTGTGCATAATGTCAAAACAATACATTGCACTCTGATTTCTGGTTAAATTATGTGGGTTAGCCTACTCAGTTCAAAAGATCTTCTCTCGTCGTCATTAAGGTTCTGTGGGAGTTTTGCTTGATTGTAATTTCGAAGTGTATTCAGATGCCAGGTACGCCTACAGGCATTCCTCGCATTATAGATTTCTGAGAACGTCAGCCTGTAATCTGGGTTTGCTTGTTATACGTACTAAATGTGCGCTTCCATTCTTATCTCTTTCTCATCTTTGTAGTTTTACTAAGCCTAGAAAATGATTTATTTTTAGATGGGGGTTGGGCCGGCAAGCCAACCGACAGGCAAAGCCGGGCAACAATTTGTCACATCTATGTAAACCATATGTTGATTGCAAGGTTGCCTGTTGGAGGAACAAAGAGTCCACCTCTCAGCGAAAGAGAATTCTAGCACCCTGCTGACCTGTCAAAAACATCAGGAGAATGGAAAAAGGCTCATTTTGAAAGGAAGGGGAGAAAAGGAAAGAAAACGTGTTTGAGTAAAGTTTATGTTCCCCAAATCCACAGTGACACTGGCCCTCGCATTGACGCTTTCTGCTTTAAGGTTTGAATTTCTCATCACCATTTACATTTATACTGTTATACACTTATAGGATGCCAGTCCAAAGTAAGTCGGGTAACGTAAGTGTAAGGATTTCGGTGCGAGGCAAGCGTCTGGAGGTAGAACACCTTCCAAAATGTCTAAGCACAATTAGCAGTCTGTTTTCGAGGAATAAAGAGTACCAGCGCTTAAAAACACGCTCCCCGATCTATAGATAAAGAACGACGTGAATGTAAACGAGTAATATGCTTATGTTACTTGTATTTTTCTCTCTCCTGCTGGCGTTCCATTCTTCTTTCTAAGTGAAATCGGCTTATTTCTAGCCGCGGTGGTTATTGTTCAACTGCGGCAACTCCGGTTTAATCTGACAGCCTTCATGCGGCTTTATGTAGGGGAGGTTTAGCGCGTTAAAAACAGTGTAACCCTCTTCGCCATCAACTGAAATTACTGAATAGCTTGGCTGCCTTTGCTTGGCCCCTGACAATTGCTGCTCCGCACACAGAGCTCTCGTTTTCTCTGCCTGAAATCCTCTATTCTCAAAGCAACTATGCACGTTTCACGGTTTCCTTTGTCTGAAGTACGAGTCTGCATTTTGCTGCGGTAGTCTCCATTTAGGCTAAAATAATTGCTAAAGTCCTTTTTTCCCATTGAAATAGAGAGTAACTTGAATGCAAATAACTGAAAGTGGATCACGCAGCCACAGTTACAATCTGCGCCTCACTCTACGACTCGGCTTCTTCATTCTTCACGCTAAAATATTTAACTAAAACGGTTACTTCCACATTTTCCTTCTTTTGTATTTTATAAGCTGTACTTAATGCGAAGCAGGCACGCGTCCAGACTTCAAGATGCGTGTGTATCCTTTCTAAGATGTGAAATATATCCTCACACACATTGCAGTAAACATATTTCCGCCGCTACCTTAGCTTCAGGGCGCAGGGTTCGAATTGCGACTGCGTGGAGTTGGAATGTTCGCCTGGTGCATACGCAGATTTTTCTTCAATATACTTAAGACTAACGGGTTGGGTTGACTGTTGACTCAGATTGCTGTGTTGTACATGAAAGCGCCCTGCTATTGTCAGCCTTCTCATTTAAAGACAAGCCTGTCCGATGCTGTCAGAATGGACTAAGTCTCATCACGACTTTGTAATGGGAACGAGCAGATTTCAAAAATGAACACATGTATGGACAATACAAGTATTTATGTCATTCTTTTTCCATACCCTGTATATTTAAATAGTCTGGCATACAGTTCAGGATCACTGGTAAAATACCCACAAAGACAAACATTCACGTAGTTCTAGGATACAATCTTCCAAATGAATCAATTACTTCAATCCATCGTGATTATTCTTATACAGAAAGTGATAGGATTAACTAATTAGTGTTTATATAACACTATCATTTTGACTTTTAAAGAAAGTGAAGGACAATTCAGTGTATACAATTAGAAGAGGGAAGTAATACGCGACCAAGCGGTACTTCTATAGTTCTTTGTGCCTAATGGAACTTGAATCGAACAGGTCGTTCCTCGCCCACGTCTCTTTTTGCTGTCTCTTGATAGATTTAGGCGAGAGAGATAAACTGAGTGCGGGCACTTCATTCATTTCTTCAACTGACCTTCACTCGTAGAGTCATGCGAGCCGCCCGCAGCTGCCCACGCGTCCTGCCCTAAGCTGCGAGTGACCGCTCGGCCGCCCAGTATGGTGTCGAGCAAGGAAAGCGCGACACCACTAATCAGAAAGGTTAGCTGCTGCAGATTCGTGCCCACATGACAAGAATTAAGCACTCGTTAATTTTCACCCATTTTCAAGTGATCCTTTTCATTCTCACTAGGCCCATCAACATTACTGCCACCAAGCTGAGGGTGTGCGGAGGCGGAATCTAGGTCTGCAAATGGAAGTTCACTCATTGCAACTTCCCTTTTTACTTATCAGCGCTTAATCTTATTAAGCAAACAGCATGAAAAGTGGAAATCGGTAATTATTGGAAAAGGGACGTCCTTTAATGTGAATCATTTTGGAACCTATTATTTTCTAAGCATAAAAACACATTACAAAGATTATACTGTGATAACCAACCCCAATCATCCACTTCAGAGAATGAACTACTTTCAGGTGCGAAGTCCCATACATGCACTCATATCATTTCTTTTGGTCATTCGGCAACTTTACTTATCGATCTGGCAACTTTAAAAGGACTGCACACCCCCTTAACACTATAACAATATAATATTGCGGCCTGTGTTGTCCTAACTGTAACGAACAACTAATAAATCCTGCGCCATATATTACGATACAAACAAACAGACCTAACCATAGAATCAATCAGCTCTTTTTCCTACAGATCACATTTCGTCCATCACTGATATTTGATAACCAACTTTTCACAGGCGCTTGAAGACGTGGCCAATCCGAACAATATTAATGGCATCGGGCTCCACACATTGTTTTCTTCTGGATTGGCCCTGACGAGTTTTTCTCTGATTTGATGTTCTTATCTTCTTGTCATAATTCGAACTTGCTGCTTCACCAGATACGCATTTCTGAAGGATCAAAGCAGTCAGCTAAGACAGCGCTGCTTTTTACCCAGTCGTAGTTAAAGTCAGAGGGGCCGAGAGAGGGCGTATCTACATATAATTCGTTTTTATTGTAAAATATTATGTAGTGTTTTGTGAATAAAATTGGTTATAAAAAACCTTTCATAGGGATCGTTTGCCAACGACAGTGAGACTATGTATTTTAACCCTTCAGCGCTGGTTCCTCGACTCCGCTAGGACACCAAAGAGCACGAACTGGATTTATATACAGTTTATATGTGCACACCTATATACAGTTTGCAATAAATCCGCACATATATATATATATATATATATATATATATATATATATATATATATATATATATATATATATATATATATATATATAATCATATGTATTTTATACCGAATATATATATACTTTTTATTAACACCTACATCTACACATACATTCATACATGTATACCTAGAAAGGATGGTATATGTTGCTTCTATACGAAGTTAATCAATTACTGCATGTTATCACTGGAAAATAACAGTGAAACCGGCTGGAGCAAAAACTGTCACAGCCAACTGCCTGGCTTCAAAACACTCGCATCCTCCCCCGCACACAAATACATATATGCTCGATTCTTTTGATTGCGGTGCTTCTCCCGAGTTGGCTTCCTACTTCACAATTAAGCTAAAGCTTTGGCGTATTTGAAATAAGTCATTAGCGATGGTTTCCTTTGAAGGTTTATATCACACGGGTTCTTTTGAGCCAAGAACGGTTATGGTGAAAGGACTTGTTGCAGTTTCTTGAGTATTAATTTGCAATCTGAAGCTTTTCTCAGCTATAATAATTTCAACATTCCAGCGCTACTGTCCTTGAAATAATTATGTATAATTAGTTTATGCATCTTATTTAAATAAAAGTAATTCCAGGAATTATTACTTGCACTTGTGTTTCATAAACAGATTTCATATTCTGCAAATTTAATTATACATTTTCTCGTCTCATCACGTAACATTTTCAAACCCGCTTTGTCCACTTCAGGTGAGTGACCGGACCCTCAGGGCAAGGGCAGTACTGGGTCCAGGACTGGACAGGACCCCTGACTTCACATTTTGGAGTCGCTAATTAACTTGACCAACATGTCATAGAAAACCGAATACCCAGGCAGAAATCTCTTCACAAGAGAGCTCTAAAGTACATACACTCTTTAAAATAATGTTGGTAGGGTGAAGAACCACCGATGCATTAGAGGAATCACCCATTTTTGGTTCCCGAAAGAGCTATCCACCTGAAGGTTCTAGAAAGACTCTCACTTTATATAAGATCCGTCCCATACAGTATGAATAGATGGTATCAGATTTGTGAAAAACCATTGGGTTGCTGTTTTTAAAAGTACTTTTGCTGCAAAACACAGGCTAAGTTCAGGTTTTGTTAATCTGTCAGTATCCAGCTAGGTAGCCTATAACATTAACGGTTTCAGGTTTTTTTCCTACGTACAAATCACAAATAAGCAACTTCTTATACAAAGAACCCTGTTCATGCTGCTTTGTCAATTAATGGTTCAACGACGAACCATACAACCCAGTTAAGACCTGCAAAGTGCCATTAAAGAACCAGTATTTTTAAACGCTTACTCTGCAGTCTGGCGACTCTGACATGGACTGTTGTGTAAGCAAATGTGACGGACATGAGTGGTGTTGCAGGCTCACATCACCAGGTACAGGGGTTCAGTTCCTGCTCCAGGCACCATCTATTTGCTCCACGTTACACTAGTCGCTGTCCCTGCACTGGTTTCTAGGCTAATTAGAAAGCGTGATCTATGATATATTGGCATCCCGTTATGGGTTTCATCTTGTCTTCAAACCACTGACACTGAGATAGTGAGTTTCACTTGGTACGCTACACAGGAAATAAAAGAGAAGCTGGAAGATATGAAATGGATAATCATAGTAAATTTTACAGCAGATTAGTCTGGTACGACATTTGTGGGCGGTATTATATAAGTAAACATCCATCCATTCTTTTTGGAGCCCCGCAGAGGATTCGCGGCCCATGCAGGGCACAAACGCACATATCGCAAACGCGACAAACGCACGCATTCTCAAAATTTATCAAAGAACCTAATATGCACGTTTGTAGATTCGACGATTTAATGAAATCTTATACTGATTGAGCTTCATTATACTTTTATTAAAGCCAACTTTTAAAAATGCAGAATGATATGGATTTTTAAATGTACCCCACAATGTACATATTATTAGCCTAATCAATATAAAATCATATCTTGTTCGACATATTCTGTCAGCCAGTGGTATGGAGGTCTAAATGATTTTTTAAAATCGAAGCTCATCCAAACGACAGAGGCGCGTCTGCTGACTCAGGCTATGACGCTATCAGTCTTCCTATGTTTGGAGGAAGTAACAGCACTCCCAAACACGGGGGCGGAATGGTAAGAAGGTGTAAAGTCAGTTGCATCAGAAACCCCTGGATGATTTTTTTGGAGGCTATTCTGTTGGGCTTCCAAAGACCAAATGCAGAAAATGAAAACAGGGCGTTACATCGGGACTGAATGATCTGCATTTATACTGAGCCATTATTGAGAATGGGGACTAAAAATAAAAAAAGTCAAGCAAAACCTCGAAGCGTGTTGAGCAAAGGGTGCGCGAATGCCTTTAAACCAAATACATTCGTATCTAGAAAGAAATGGGCAAATTTATCGCAGTCGTAGATTGGACCACAGATATTCTGTTTTAAATAGAAAACATCAATTTGGATTTTTACATAGCAACCCCAACTCCGATTAGTTTAGTTAAAAGTTATATCAGAAAGCCGTTACCGGCGCGGTGACATCTGGGTAATGCAGGAGCCAACGCTGGGTGGAGGCGCCGGTCCATTTAGGGCCGAGCACACATTCGTGCCATCACTTAATAAGACACCTACATTTTTGCAAGTAAAACGCAAACATCAGTTGAATATACGCAAACTCCACACAGATGAAAACCTGGCATGAGACTTGAATCTGACTGCAGAGTCCGTTGCGTGAGGGTGTGAAGAATAGAATCTGCCCAGAATCAGAAGTGCGGCTGTTGCGGCAAAGTACAAGAAGAAGTGTTCAAGCTGTTTTCCCGTTTTTATATTTGTTTTAAGTGCATCTAAACTAAAGTAGAGGAGAAATCAAGATGAGCCAAAAGACTGTTTCCCCACAGCGTCCGTAGACGGATTTGTAAGCCAGACACGCGCGGTATCTGCGTCGTATTGACTTTCTCTCCTCGCAGCTCCAAAAATCTCATTTCGCTTCTCTCAGCCGCAACGCGCGGAATGAGCGTACGGGGCCGGTGGCTTTTGAGGACCTGATTAGGCAAGGGAAGGGGAGGGGGCGACGGTTGTACGTGCGCCGCGGCCGTGAAAAAAATAAATAAAAAGTACAGCAAACAGTTGTGCATCAGCAGGTAAATGATTCCCAGCAATTTCCTGTGCCGCTACTTCTCCCCCGGACTGCCGGAATACATTATAATCAATGGGCCGTGCCGTTCTCTGTGTTTAAGCATACAGATGTTTCGATAGATGAGAATCCGCACAAGTGCTCCCCGTTAACCTTGCAGATGTTGAAATTGTAAGACAAAGTGGATTTTGTCATCAGATTAGCTGGATTGTTTGGGTGCTGCTCGCACATTTATACGGCAAGAGAGGTGCCTCTTTCAGGTGTTAATGGAGGAGAATTAATTTGTCAGTGCAGCTGGGACTCCTTAATAAGGGAAATCAGGTATAATGAGCGGCTTCCTAGGGAACGCTTTCTCGTTTTTGCACATTCAAATCAGCAGGTAATGCCACTGGAGCTGTTTGCACTCTAATGTTAGTCTTCTGAGATATGTATTAGTTGTAGTGAAAAAATAAAAGCTCTCATTCTTTCACCTCGCTCCCAATATAATGCATTGTGTGCTGTAATCATTCAGTATTTGCAGCATATCAATGAGGCGATTCCACTTCGTTTTCTGCCTTTTATTAAACAAGCTTTGCATTTAATGGACTGCAGGAACGCACAACCTTTTTGATGTGAAGTGCATATTTATTTTCTTGCTTTGCTTTTTTAATTCCTCTAGTAGAGAAAAAACATCTTTACTGTTTAGGCAAAAAAAACCTCTTTGCCAATTGCCTTTACATGAAGTGTTATCCTGGACTGCCAGAATGCATATTTATCTTAGCTGTGCTCTTCATTTGGTATTTGTAGGGTATAAGTGTGATCAGAAAGGTCAAGAGAAAACTGTCAGATAACATGCTTGCAGGTATCAATCAATCAGAACAGCACACATTCAACTTACCAACCAACCAATCAAGAGAGTAAACATGTAAGCATTCATGCATTCATACAATGAATGAATGAATGAATGAATCAATCAATGAATGAATCAATCAATCAATCAACCAGTTAATCAATCAATCAATCAATCAACCAGCCGATCAATCAATCAGGACAGCATACATTTAGCATACAAACCAACAAATCAGTTGATCAATCAAGAGAGCATGCATGCAAGCAGTCATACATCCCACCAGCCAAACAACCAACCAACCAAGCAACTAATCAATCAATCAATCAGGGCAGCAAACGTTTAGCTTACCAATAACCAATTAGTTGATCAACCAAGAGAGCAAGCATGCAACCAGTCATAATCCCAATCAATCAATCAATCAATCAATCAATCAATCAATCAATCAATCAATCAATAAGAATATCACACATTCAACTTACCAAACAAAAAATCAGTTGATCAATTAAGGGAGTAAGCATACAGCTAGTCATACAGTGAGCCAACGAACCAACCAATCAATCGATTACAGCAGCCAATATTCAACAACCAACCAACAAATCTGTCAATAAATCAATAAGTTCATTCATTAAGCGAGCATGTGTACAAGTCATACACCCAGAAAAAAATGAATTAATGAATGAATAAGTCAATCAATCAGTCATTCGGTTTATTTTACTTGGACTTTTCATTGAAAACATATATTTCACATATTATATTGGAGAAATTAAATGCTTGAACAGTAAGGCATAAATGACAGTAATTTTTATTAATGAAGATTTTTTAGGCAACTTTTCATTTTTGTGTGGCTAACATGATTTTGGCAAAATAACCACTGGTTTGCATGTAATGAAGTACTGTTGCCTCCCAGTGCACTTCTCAGTTGGGATGAGTTAGGATTATTTCCAAAAAAAAGCAGGAAAATGTGTACACCAAAAAATCTAATTTGTAAAACCTGGCAAACTCACATTTCTATGCAATATATATTTCTTTATAAATCACAATCATCTTGTGTAAATAAATGCACCTGAAACCATAACTCAGCTGCCATCCTGAAATAACCATATATGGACCATACAAATCAACCTCATACATATGTAATCACGATGCTGAAGAACTTCATTGGCTAGTACAGCAGCCTCCTTCCTGATACATTGAATCATGTGCAGTGCTCCACAACTAGCGTGCAAGAGCATTGCCGTATTGTAGTGCCTCTCCTCTGTGTTCTGGGGTTGGAGAAAGCACAAAGGCATCATTGTCTCGGTGGATAGCCACTGTTACCTGGCATGTGTAATGATGTGATTGCTGTTCCGATGAATAGAACAGGCCTTATGAAACACAGAGAGTCCAGGAAGTTACCTTCACAATAAGCTAGCCACCACATACAACATCATCAAAGCTACTTTGCCTCAAAAAAAATGAATTATGGTTTGATTCAGGTCACCGAGCCATGACTTTTGCCATTCTCATCTTAGCATCACAGATCATTTCTTCATTAATGGGATGTAACTGCCTGCGATTAACAAGAACAGCTAGGTCCCTTTAATGCAATATATTGTAAGTCAATAAATGTTAGGACATTGCTGCAAATTGCCTTTTATGTTGGCAAAAATTGTGTATGTACACCCACACCATATGAAAGCTGAATGTGGTGCCTTGTCTGTCAGTTAGAGGCTTCCAGCACAACAAGCACGATGAAGTGTCAACATGGACCCGATATCTTCTTCTTTTTTCGGCTGCTTCCTTTAGGGGTTGCCACAGCGGATCATTTTCTTCCATATCTTTCTGTCCTCTGCATCTTGTTCTGTTACACCCATCACCCACATGTCCTCTCTCACCACATCCATAAACCTCCTCTTACGTCTTCCTCTTTTCATCTTGCCTGACTGCTCTATCCTTAGCATCCTTCTCCCAATATACCCAGCATCTCTCCTCTGCACATGTCCAAACCAATGCAATCTTGCCTCTCTGATTTTGTCTCCCAACCGTCCAACTTGAGCTGACCCTCTAATGTACTTATTTCTAATCCTATCCATCCTTGTCACACCCAATGCAAATCTTAGCATCTATAACTCTGCCACTTCCAGCTCTGACTCCTGCTTTCCGGTCTGTGCCGCCATCTCCAACCCAATATAAACTCATGAAAAAACAAAAATAGCTGTTGAGAGCAAATATGCAGGATTGGCCCTCTTAAAAGGGCACTCAAATATATCATATTCATCTCTTTTAAGGTTTAATATGTTTGTCACGTCAACACACATTATAATAACGGCTCAGTGATATGAATTATATGCGTGAGTCATCATTTAGCTTGTTTGGCTGCATTTCCCTACCTGATCAAAGGTGTCAGAATTTCCCAGTTTCTCCAAAATGCTGCTTACAGATGTTTCAGAGTTGTGGTAAATATATTTAAGCTCTTTCAGCAAGTTTTTGATTATAAATCTTAACTCTTGCATGGAGTTGTGTATGCACATTTCAGGCGTCTTTTTGTACATATGGTAGCTTTATAAAACTGACCCCAAAACTGCACATAATCCTGGAGATGTGGCCTCTCTACTGAGACATAGGTTATAGGTTAAATTCCAGAGTACATAAAGCTCTTGCACCTTTTGTCCTTGTGTAAAAACTAATCTGAGGTCGATCTAATGTTGACCAAATGGCTGCCCAGTCTTTTCCTGGCAGCCCTACAATGTATTATAAGGCAGAGTGGTATTTAAGATCTTCATGGAATAGAATAAAATTCTGCCACCAGGTTTATCATTGGTGAGATAATTCTGTTCTAAGGCCAATAGAGATAATTTGGTCATTATGGCAGGAATACCAGCTACATCATGGTGCACTCAGAAGAGTGAAAGATTATGAAATACCTAGTAACACCAAATCACCCCAATTACCAAAAATACAAAGAGCCTTACAAGCAGCTCTGACAGGAGTATGTGAATTTAACGTTTACAGCATTGATTTAAATATGGAGACCAATGGGCCATTTCTAATATTAGCTGGTATATTAGCTACTCACAGTACTTTTCAAGATGCTGTGATGTCTTTAACTGATTATACAGATCAACAAATCAGGATGGGCTTTCAGAATTTCTTTTTAAATCATTCCATGTCTTTCATTCACCAACATGACCAAGAAAACACATCAAAATAACAGTTTCACAGCCCTTTGTATTAAAAGGCACTTAATTGTTTCCATCTTAAACACACCTTCCCTTATTTTCCACTGTTGTTCTTAATATCATGGTTTTCTATTTAATTAACTAAATCTGGACGGATCAGCTTTATCAATGCCTCTAAAGATTATTAGGTCCTACTGCACCTTTCTTTTCTCAAGATTAATGAGGTTTAATTCCCCTGGCCTGTCAAAGTAAGACATGCCCTTTAGTTCCAGGATTAATTTGGTTGCTCTCTTCTGCATAGTATCTTTTTGTAAAATGCAGAACAGAGTACTCCTGATGCCATCTCACTAGCACATAATACAGATGGTACATACCATCTCTTTATATATATGCAATAATCTACTAAGCATATAATAAAACAGTAAGGTTTGTGTGTGTCCATTGTCTTAGAGCAATTTAATTCATCGGTTTGGCTTTGGAGATGCAATCGAAAGACAAAGTGTGAGTGTTAGACACACAACGAGGAGAAACGGGGAAGGGGGTATGCTGAGAAAGTTGCCTTTAAAGACAGGATGTGTAAAAGTGGACAGGAGGTGAGAAAGGCACTTTAAAAATAATCACAGTCAGAGAAGCAGACTTTGTGGGAATGTGATCGAGAGAAGGCGTGTCAGTGAAGTGCGGTTCAGACACATGCAGGTACTGAGGATAGACAAAGAAGAGCAAAAGAGCACATACTTTTAAATTATTGCATCACCTGTCTCTGACAGGTAGCGTGGTTAGGTTTTACAATAAAATATAAAATTATTACCATTTTACCTTTTTTGTCTGCATTAAATAGAGCTAATTGAATTTTATCTCCTTTCTAAAGAAATATAAAGTTAAGGATTGCTTGGCTTGTTGCCATGCTTAGTCAGTCCTAAGTAAAAGGCCTTTCTACATGACATGCTGACAGCTTAACATAAGCTCAAACACACAGTACAGAGGCTTTCTGTAGTATTAGACAGGCAAGAGAGCCTTTTTATGCAGAATGGTCAGAGTCAAATGTAATTGCAAAATGAAATTAATCAGATCCTGAAGCAATCCAGAGCATTTAAAGCAGAACAGAACTGTAGCACTTCTTGGGCAGCCATACCACCACAGACTACAGATTCTAAAAACACACCCAGTGCAGTGGACTTTTTTATTTAAGGGTATCATTCAGGTTAGTTCTCATGAATTTTAGGAATAAGAATAGAAATTTATAGATTTTACCAAATTATAAAGTGGCTGATCTTCCTATTTCTTTTTAGGATTAAAGTGAACTATAGCTTATCTAGAGAGAACTCTGAACAAGATGTTGCTTTATGGTAGGGGAATACAGTAACATTTGAAGTGGGGGAATTGGAATACCTTGGGCATACCTTTGGATAGCTGGAGGAAATCCATGCTGGCAGCGTGCATGTATCTATACTGACAGACCCCTGTAGTCAAAATCAAACCTAGAGCTGTGAGGCAGAGGCATTACCCACTGTACCACCGTGCCAGCCAGAAATAAAACAGCATGGAAACGGCAGGCATTCTTACTGAAATCCAATTAAGCATTTGTCGTCTTGCCTTCATTGCTACTTTCCTCTATCCATCAAGCGGATTCTTTGTTAGAATGTCCAGCACAAATGCTTTGCATGCATTGCCTTCAATTTGTGATTGAGTCAATTGCTGGGAAGGGTATAATAAAAAGGCACTGAAATGGTTGGCTGTTGTACACAAGGGGAAGAAAGAAAGAAAGAAAGAAAGAAAGAAAGAAAGAAAGAAAGAAACTGATTTTTATTGTTCAATTAATATGTTTTTAGAAAAACTATTACATACACAAGGATTAATTATAGAGTGATTATTGTAATACAATTACAATTTAATTCAGTGCAATTCAAAACAAAGAAATAATGCATGAATAATATCAACATAGTATCTATACAAATTGCAGAATGTCTGATATATAAATAAAATAGGGAACAAAGAATAATTTAATGTGGCCATACTGTAACTTATAATTGGATTGGCATCTTATTCAGGGTTGGTTGTTGCTTTGCAACTGATCCTAATGGGATAGAATTGAGCTCCTCCATGACCCTGTAATGGATTAAGTAAATTCAGAGTATATATGTGGGGATGGATACATTTTAGAATGCTGGTAAAAGGGTCACGACTGTACCTTCATTACATGCTGCCTAAAGCTTCTCTTTTGGCCAGCGTAAATCTCTCCTGTAGCAATCTAGTATTTGTAGGAAGATGTTCTCTGGTGGCTACCAACAGACCTACCATATTATTGGCATAGGTGACAGAGAGGGTGGACTTTGACTTTATTTAATTGCCATAACAACTACTTAGGCAAGGAATCTGAATTGGTAAACATCCCAAGAAATTAAATATCAGTACAAACATGCAGCATAAAGACAACAGTAATCATCATTCCCTGAACAAAAACATGTGATGTCACATATTGAATACATACATCAAATATAAAGTACCTTGTAAAAATATTCAGATCTAGATATTTAATGTCACGTTAAAAATATGGTAATAGTAATACTGCACTCTGACCAGGGTTTGTTCCTGAATGCTTCCATGATTGAAGGGATAGGCTCCAGTTGCCCTAAACCTCTGCCTTGCCTAAGAAGGTCAAGAAAAAGGATTAATAATAACATCATTAGGCTAGCACTTTATGTAAGGCATCTTACAACATTTGAGATACAATTGGTTACATTTCTTTTGTTTTTCCAATTGGAACACGGGCAGTTGAAGAGACTTGCTCATGGTCACACAGTTTCAGTAGCAGGATATGAACAAGCTGCCTCAGCTCCAAATCTTTACCCACTACACCATGCTGCCCCACAGTGTCTGAGCTTTGAAATAAAAATATCACAAAGAACAAACTCTCTGTGCAAATTAGAGAATTGGCATGATCTGTTTACTTGTACAAGGCATTGTATACAGTGAGTTAAAAACTTAAACAACATTTATTTCTATGTCACATTTTCATACAACAATGTAGCTCAAAGTGCTTTACAAATTGACAAAAATAAAGTTACAAGAAAAAAACAAGATTAGTCAATAATATGAAAGAATTAGGTCACAACAAAACAAGGTAAGGACAGAAGGTTGGGATGACACAAAAAAAAAAAAAATCTGCAGGGGTTCAAAGGCCAAAAGACCTCCCAACCCCCACTGGCCATTTTACCTAACATAAATGTTCCTAAATCAAACCTCTTAGTTTTCATGCTTCACGTGATAGGACTTTCATGAAGCTGTTCTTGTGGACAGTGGAGACTCAAAACTTCAGTCCATCATAATGCTTTGATCAGGTGGTGGTGGCACAGATCACCACCACAAAAGCACCAGAAAAGACAGCAGAGAATTGTCGGGATTCGTACTGAAAAAGACAAAAAAGGGCAAGCACAATGCTTTTTAATAAAGGAACTCCTTAAAGTTATAACAGTGTTCATTAACAGGGTTATTTCCTCTCATAAGCAAGCTAAGTGACTGTCCTGGGCCCTCAGCTCTTAGGTTCATCCCACACAGAGAAAAGCAGATGTCCCAATATAGGCATACCACTTAGGGCCCACAAAAAGCTGGAAATTATCCTGCATGTGATATGCTCATTTATTTAGCCAAACGACCTAGGTTTTGTTTGTTTATATGCAAAGACATTTGCATATGCTGATACTAAGAGAACACAAGGAAACAGATCTAATTCTTCTCTGTACTTTTTACATGAAAAAGAAGAACAGGGGACACACCTTTATCTGCATATACTAGTATTGACATAACCACCTTTGGACTAGATACTTAAAACCTTAACATTTGTATTTCCGCTAGGTACCTGGTGATATGTTTTAGGACAGAGGTGTCCAACTCCAATCCTGGAGGCCACAGTGGCTGTGGGTTTTCATTCTAACCGCTTTCTTAATTAGTGACCTGTTTTTGCTGCTAATTAACTTCTTTTGCCTTAATTGTAATGAACTTTCTATTTATGACTTAGACCCCCTTAATTGTTTCTTTTTTCTTTAATTACCAACCAAACAATAATGAGATACAAAACGAGACATCACATGTCCTGCTGACCTGTGCTTATCGTACGATATCTGAAAATAAAGAAAGATGAGGGTCTTAGTGATTGATGTGCTCAGGTCTGCAAAACATTTTGATGTCTCTTCTTAGCAGGAAGAAAATCAGCAGTTTTGGAAATGTCTGTTGTGGCAGAATGAGAGCAGCAACAAGCCATGGAATTAAATAACGGGTTTACTTAATAGAAAGAATCGGCCACTTATTATGAAACTGGTTGGAGTCTGATACCCCAACTTAGATGGTCATCTGTTAGCTCACTTCACATCTCATTTTAGTTTGGCTGTCAGTTAAAGAAAAAGGCAATTTAGAGGACCTTAAAAAGAAGGCAATTAAAATGAAGTGAAAAGAAGTCAATTAAGAGCAGAGATTGAGCACTAATTTGGAAGGGGTCAGGAAGGAAAAACCTTCAGCCATCCAGATCAGAGTTGGACAACCCCGTTTTATTATCTTGGTAAAGAAATGTACCTGCTAATGCTTTATAAGCATATTAAAGCATTAAGGAAAAATGATATGTGCATGGAATGCTGCTTGTTAAAGTTCTTGTAGCAATGTTGGTCTTTTTTGAGATCTTACATTTTCATTTAAGCAGAATCCACATTGCTGTATTTAACGAAAGAAAGAATAACAAACGACTGGAGTAAGGAGAAATGTAAAGGCAGCGAAGTGTTTTTATCTTGCTGTGAAGTTGTCTGCAGATAAATGCATCTCGGTCTTGCTTTGCTCATGACTTGCTTGCCGAAATCCATAGCTTCTCCGCTGATGAGAATACATTTTCTTGCTGTCTTTTAATGCGTTTCCAGCTCTGGCCCTAATGACTTCATGCTCTTTGTGAAGCCCAGGCTAAGAAATGACAGCTGCCAGAGAGTAGCGGGATTCCAGCTGTGCGCTAAAATTGTTATATGAAAGCTATGCATATTGAAACCTTGTTCCTAGTCATGATTTCCCATTTTCTGAAGCGTGTAACACCCACGTCCCTAGCTATGGTGAGGACACAAAGCCGAAGTGGTAATTAAAAAAAACACACACTTGCTAAGTTGTAAACGAAGTTTCTACAGTGCAGCAGACTTCGGAGTTCAAAGTCTCTCTTTTTCATACAAAAGCGCCCTTAAGCATTAGCGCATAAGAGGCAAATGAAGTGCGCGCTGATTAAACAGTCAAGCATGCTGGGAGGCTGCAAGCGCCTTCTCCACAGATATTCGCAAACAGGACCCGCTGCTTCTTCTCCTGGGCGCGCGTGCTCTTCTTCCACGGAAACAAGTAATGATGACTGCCATTCGCTGCCGCACCAGCTTGAAGCCCTTTCAGAGATGTATTACTACAGAGCGCTTAGCGAGGTGGTACACCCGAGATCGCTTGGGCAGGGGTGTCCTAGAGAGGAGCAGACGCTGATTTGATTTAATATCAGTCTCTGCGATTAGCTTCGTCAGTGTGCTAAATCCAGGCGTTAAGAGATTTATTTTCGAAATCAGCGTGCGCCTGGCTGGTGAGTCACTTTTCGCATTTGTCATCACAAATGTGTCTTCCCTCTCTGGGTGCCCTCTGGCACGTGTCTCTGTAAGGATGCGGCCGCATACAGTATCTGTGGAGACTATAAAAAATATTTCGGCATATCAATATATATTTTGTACTTCTCCATCCTTTTCAACCACATGTTCATGTAAATTTGAAACCTATCACAACACCATCTGCAAAAAAACGAGGAGCAGCCCTGGAAAGGGTAACAGTCTATCTTAGGACGAATTCAGGAAGCCACAGACATTTATTCTGTTGCAATATCTAGTAATTTTTTGGATCTCTGAGAAAGCAATATTACCTACTTAACTTCCATGCCCCTTAAATAGAGCAATGTTTAGAATATGGGTGGAATGAGGGTACTGGGGAACATATCAGATACAACCAAAAGTTCTGTTTTTCCAGGCAATAATATGACATCAGTAATACAGAACTGCCATTTCTGTATTAAAGGCAGACTTCCCTCAGTAATGTAATATATTATTAAAATTGTCTGTTTAAGCATTTTTCTTTTACTTTTCTTATGTAAAAAATTATTATTCTTTGGTGCCATGCAAAATTGTTTTTTGCGCTGCAGGCATGTTTTCAAGGCCTGCAGAGACCCAGTTTTTGTGTGTTTGTATGCTTTGCAGCCTGAATATTCCAGCTTAGTGATGAGGCTGAAGGATAAATTTGCATAATGAAAATGATGCCCCCCCAATTAAAATAAGGTAAAAAAAAATCTAGTAACATTTACTCCCTTAAAGGTAGATACAGTAATTTAAGAGATCAGATCAATGCCAGTAATGCATCAAGTACAATACAATATGCTGATCAGAATGATCTTCACCCACCATCATAGAGAGTTTCCTGTTGGCATTACATTTGAGAAAGGCAACAAGTAAGCCTATGTCTGCTATTTCCACTTTGTGGAAAATAAGCCAACAATATGATGTCACTGTTTCAAAGAACTGAAGAGTGTCCTGGTGCAGGAAGAACAGGTAAATTTATATAATATAATTTTTTAATGGTGTTGCCAGCCTTGTGCCTTCCAGCTAGTATGGCTGCATGATGGCTTATGTGCTACAGGACAGCCCCAGAGTCTTATGTTCTAACTTTGCAGTACGTATAGCCTGTGTGTCCTGTCTGTGTTATAGTGGCCTGTCCTTTTTCATCTCAAAGCTCTCGACTCTAAACTTGAGGTGTTGCTGTTTCAGTTAAGGCAAGTCATAGTCAATAGAATTTTCCTGGGAGCTGGTAGCTGCAAGGCTCTAAGTTTATTCAACATTTGCATCTATATTGCTGTATTTGTCAGAGGATGATGTTGTCAAAGGGTATCACAAAAGAACTGATGCCTATTGAGGCAGGCCAAACATCAGCATCCCATAGTTTGATTGATTTTTTTTTTTATGCAAATGTTCCTTCAACTTTCAATATCTCACTAGTCATTAGCTAAAGATGAGCAGGCAATATTAATTAAATAAGTTAATGTTAATGTTCAATATGTTTACACAATTAAAGGAAAATTCTAGCATAGTCCCACCAGATTTCTTATGCCAAAAAAGCCACTGGGATTGGGGGTAATAAGGAAGAAGGCTAAAATAATAGCCAGTACATTTATGGGGTGAGCGGGTTTTTGAGAATTGTTTACTATTGCTTCCTAATACTCTTTATAATAATTTTCCTTTAATACCTTACTGCTTTTACAAAGGATGGGCAAACCATAGTTGAGCAGTCTGCGGTTTTAAACATGACATGGCCATTATCACATATCCCATTATTAGAAGTGGCCCCTTCAATGCAGACTGTTTTCTGTATCCTGTCTTTGAGCAAGTTGTCCTCAGTGGTTTAGCTTGTATCAGATTATTCCAATAATACCACAGGGTAATCCAAATTGAATTGATGAATAATATTCCATGCCGATATGTTCCTCCCATGTCCTCAAAGATGTGGAGCTTAAGTTAAATTAGCAAGTAAAAACTGACCCAGTGTGAGTGTGGCTGTGTGTCTGAATGGGCCATCAAGGCTGGTGGAAACTACCAGCTTTTGCACAAATTTTTTTTCATAACATCAATTCTATTGTGATTGATTTATTTGTATATTTTTTATACTGATACAAAGTAACATTACAAAACGTATTACAGAAATTCTATGTGCTGGTGCAACAAAGACAAAACAAAAGATAATTGTAGAGCATTTCAACACTACTCTGTGCAGCGTGACCCTGCTCCACTTCTTCCTGACTTACTCTTTAACTGTAACTTGGACTGATTACTCATCATATCTTTTGTGTTCTGCAACTTCCATCCTGTCCAGTGCTGGTTTGTGCTTTGTGCCTCATGCTCCTGGGATAGGCTAAGAATTCCTGCAGTCTTTAAACTGGCTTAGGCATGTTCATTAAATAGATGACTGGATTTCCTTTCTTTGTCTCCATCATTTGTGCTCTTTTATGCTTCAAAAAAGGCATTTTGTCACCATAAAATAGACTCAAATTCTTTACACTGTGATCTGTTTAATCAAGTATTTTTGCTGTGATCTGGGTGGCTCCCAAAGGAGACAAGTGATTTCTGACTCTTCCACCATTTATAATTGCCTCTGTTGACTCCACTGCGTGGAACAGAGTGACCTGCAGAGTCTTAAAGATATTTGGGGTGCCAGCTGGGCCGCTTCATTTAATTGTGTGTCCAATGAATATAAACAAAAGGTAAAGAAATAAACAGGTGCATGGGGGCACTAGAACATAAACCGGGCACTTAAACAGCATTTCTTTTTCATTAGGTCTCTCGTTGAGCTCCATCCTCCTGAGGATTCAGGTTGCAAGTGAGACCTCTCCTTCTAGGAATGGACTCTTTTACATGTTTCGGCCTGGAAGGAGTGGGACTTATGGGAGTGATGGGGGCATGTTTAGTCTACCTTCTCTGAGCGGTGAGGAAAGAGACAAAACAGGCAGTGACAAAGCCCTCTCTTTACCTGCCTACCACATACCTGATCAGATCAGACAGGGTAGTCCTAAGATGTGCAAGCTTGGCAACAGCAAACCACCCCCACCATCCCTGAAAAGCTGTCTAGAACTCTCAAGCTAATAGCAGACATTTTCAGGAGAAATCAGTGAAAAGTGATCAATATATCTGATTCACTTATTGAATGAGCTGACTGGAGCTCTGTGGTAGCGCTTACCTTTTTATGCTATGGATTGTTAGGTCAGGGCTGTTCTTAGCAGTTTTGGGGCCCTACGCGGTTCAGAAATGTGCAGTCCCTGGAAGTGCGGGGAGTGTTTTAATAAAATGACCGGAAAAGAATGATAAAATGTAGGATGAGGAGGGTATCATGGCACACGATGTGAGGGACTGGCACAGATGGCTACAGTGCCAGAGGCATGACAGGGGCCCCAGGCCCACAGCCCGACAAAAAAAAATTGTAAGTCGGGACTGGGTCGAGGCCTTACGCAGATGTGTAGTTCGTGTATGCCAAAGAACGTCCCTGGTTAGGTTGATGGACTCTTCATTGGTGCCTAGGCAATATTCATAAACGCCTCTTCTATATTGTCATGATATAGCTTTAGACACTTTCATTGTAAAATGTAAAATGCATTTGGTTCAAATGGATACATTTTAAAAACTGGTCCAAGGCACTCTGTGTCAAGTTAGTATACTAAGCACCTGTTTTTGTCTGTATGCTTGTAATTGCAATGTGAATATTTATGAATATTAGGGTACTGTTACATATTTTTAAGGGCACTTTAAACTGTGTAAATTATTGCCATTTTAGTTACTGAAATATATTTTTCAAAATGCATAAACATATTTAGAATATGGTGTCTCAAAATGTTTCTAATAAATGTTACGTTCAGTAAATCCCAAAAGTCTGGATGCTTATTAAAATTCCAACTCTTGCCCATGTAAAAACTGAAATCAAGACAAATCACGTCTGACTTTTCTTTAAGAAGACCCTGAGAAACAAATGGATCATTCCAGCTGTAGCATAATATTCTTTAAATGAATATATTATTCTAAATACACAAGTGCCTGAAGAAATATCATTGGAATTGTAATTTATATGATAGAGCATGAATGTAAATGACTTTGGTAAAGTGCAATTATTTGAACTCACACAAAAGCCAGCATAAAACATATGCTGCACGGCTTCTTGTCAAGATATTGTTTTCCTCATTATAGTGGACTAGATTGAGCATTGATATTTATTATGAAAAGTGTAGCATTTGCTATAAATACAAGAACACTTGCTTTTATTTAAGTGTTTTGAATTAAGTTTAACAATTTAAATGGCATATAAACTCACAAAAAGGCTTTTGTTAAAAGTACATTCCTTTGCAGATTGCTCTATATAGAAGGAATAAATTATATTTTCCATTGTTAGAAATGCATTCTTAATAGCATTATAGTTGAAACTATATTTAAAGGGAATGCATTAAATAAGACGTATGTTTTAATATATTTATTGATTGTTCAATTTATTTTTAAGATACTGTGACAATTATAACGGGATTTTTCAGAGCATGTGCCCAGTTTGAGTAGTTGGCACTTGCTAAAGTGCCAGTTTAATGCATTACTCCCATTCTATGTGGTGTCCATTAAATGTTAGCTGTAGGCATGGATCACTGTCTTCTGGTTGAACTTCATCCATCTCAGATTTCTATATGGTATTAGACACAACACTGGTTCAAGTCAGACTTTTGCTTTAGGTGCTGGTTTTTATGCCAGTTTAGTTTCATATGCCTGGTTTTACTTTACTTTGCCTTCCTCTACTCTGAGATGTGTTTAATTACTTTTTTGTTTGCTTTGTAAATGGGAATGTGTCTACTGTGAAAAAAAACTGATTAGCCACTTGCTTTCTCTGTATAGAAAACATTAGGATCTGGTTTTTGTATTGATGTGTGTCACTACTCTCTGGCCCTTGTACTGAAAATTCTTTTGTTAGAGGCTCTTGGGTGCAGCAGATTGTGTTCTAACCTTTATGGATGCTCCAGATAGCAATTAAAAGCTTGTTTCATAGTTTAAATGTGTAGGAACTATGAGACAGTTCATTATCAAATGGAAGTTTGAGGTCTGGGTTCTGTGAATTGGTTATTGTATCCGAACATGTCTTAAAAGATTTCTTTAAATGTATTTTTTATTTTATTAAGTGTAATTTAAACAAACTATCAAAAACAAGTCTAAAGTACCAGCTTTCCTGTGTTACTGTCTGTGGTCCTGAACTCAGGCGCTCTTGCTAATTGGCCGAAAATGAATTAACGGCTTCTAAATGAACCCCCCGTTTCACATCTGTTTGAAGAACAAAGCTCTCAAGTGTCAGAGTCTAATTGGAAATGCAATAAAAACAGCATCATGTGTTGTGCAATGGGGGTTGTGATTTTTAATGCTAGGCCGTTGTGTTGTGTTTGTGTTCAGCCTGATTAGCTCCTCTGGCAGGTGGAGCCCCACTGTGCAGTCTGCCCTTTGGCAGCTCCAATTCTTTATTTTTTCTTTTACCAAGCCTGAAAATAAATTTGATTAGGCTGAAGCCATCATTACTCTGCCTTAATTGTTTAATTTCCAATGTGCAACTGAAGAAAAAGGAAAAGGCAACAATTAAAAAGGAAATGTGGCTTCTTTGTCAGTGAGCTCAATTGCATCAGGCTGGCACCTGATCCCAATGCCTGCTCAACAGAATCTTGGGCGTGTGAGCTCTTATGCCACTTCCTGAAAACTTCATGTCATAGAGACATGCACACACAGACACACACACCCATGCCAAAGAAACCCAGAAATGCACAAAATGCAAACTCTGACTTTACCCAACTAATTGAATCTAGTACAATGTGAGTTCATTTACATGAATAAAGGAAATTTATGCTTGCATTTACAGGAAACACATACTGTGTACTGTGCCATACAAAGCTGTAAGATTTAAGTTATGCTTCCATGGTGGCGAGAGTTAATTCACTTATCTAACCTCTCCTACACACCAGAAGGGGAAAAGGAACAATACATACATAATAGTACAAGCCCCACTCAACCTACTGTGCAAGTGCACCCCTACAACTTTACCCCAAAGTCTGTTTTATTTACATACATATATATATATATATATATATATATATATATATATATATATATATATATATATATATATATATATATATATATATATATATATGTAATCTGTTATATGTTGTATATTGTCAGAAACACACAAAGCACAAACAATTCCAAAACTCTGCATATTGCCCCCACATACTTGTTCACAACAAGATGATTCTTCCACGTCATTAATGAAGAGAGCTAATCTATGTAATGAAAATGCATAAACACACAAGCATATACATTTTAGAACAAGACAGACTCTGAAAATACATGCAGATCAAGGTATGATTCAACAAATATAGTGAAAGGGGAAACTTACTAAATTAAATCTTCATCACACACACACACCAGCAATATGTCTTCATAATGTCTCATTGTGACTGGAACTGCAAAGTCAGAAATTTTCTTTCTTTCTTTTCAATTTTCTTCCTCTTTAGTCATTGTGATGTGTGTTCAGACTACAGTGTGTGCCTGTGTATCCATTTATTTATTTAAAGAGCTTCTGCAAAAAAAAATATCCTGGGAACAAAAATGTTTTAATTTAATTTATTTTTTTACATGTTTGGATTTGTTTAGAGTTAATTTTCTTTCTGATTATTATACAATTTTAAAGTTAAATGTTGATGTGCTGTGGACTTCATTTTGTTTTTGTTTGGTTGTTGCCATTTTGCAAGTTTCATGTCATGGCAGTAACTGTGTTGATTACTGTTGCTATGCTGGTCATGTGATACATAAATCATATAACATGTTATGTCATTGTACTGCCAGTATTAAAGAAGAAACTGTGGTATTCACATTTTTTGACTGTGAATTTCAGATTTTGGCATTTCATCTGTTTTTAACTTCCTAGTATTCTGACATTTTGCCTGTTCTCTGACTTTGCAATTGCATGCTCCTTAGAAGGATGTTCTGGTCTTCTCTTGACCTTTTCAGTCCTTTGACACTGCCTAATTTAAGAATATTACATTGCCTGCGTAACTGAAGTGGAGAGCACACAAAGTACAGAATAACGAAAAGAAAATTGTACCCCATTAAGCCTACACAATAGATAGATAGATAGATAGATAGACAGATAGATAGATAGATAGATAGATAGATAGATAGATAGATAGATAGATAGATAGATAGATAGATAGATAGATAGATAGAAGTTATTTTTTATTATGTATAGTAGAAGTGACTTCCAACATATCCTCAAACCCTCTCCTACACTCAGACTTACAATATACTCACTACTCAAACAGCTTCTATAAATAATAACTGAAGCTTGCACCCCTCTAAAGATATCAGTATAAGACATATAACACATATGTGTATAAAGAGGAGGTTTTATTTACTGCAAAGCATCACAATCTTAACCAATAAGAAGCCAGGTCACAAAAATGAATGCAGATTCAACTCTTTTCTGTATTTAGTCTATCCGGGGTAAAGAGTGCTTTGCTGTTAATTACAGTGAAGGGGCTAATCCACTTGCTCCAAATGCACACACCCTAACATAGTACCATAGGAGAGCTTACGATTAATAAATTAAGGTCCTTTCTGCACTTAGTCTGTTCATCTAAGATGTTCTTACTCTACAGTGTAGATGGTTAATCTAATATTTCCAAACTTATTCTCTCTCGCTGTCTGGTTCTCAAACTCATGTGCCACTTCCTTCAAAACTGCTGGTTCTTCTATCTTATTTTAGTTACACTTATACTGTATCTTCAAATGAGTAATTATAGTCAGCTTCATTTTGATCACAGCATATAAGGTTGATGAGTGGTGTAACTTCACATTTTTGTTACTGGTATTTTCTTGATATTTGCAGAAAGATTGTCTCACAGACATTTGTAATCTACCAAACCATAGCTTTCTAGTAACCTACCTAGCCTTCTCCCATCATAAAGCATCAATAATATTCCCATCTTTCCAATTGATTTAATTAGACTTTATGATGTAAAGGTGATATTAGACATGTTATTCATTTTATTTTTAAAAACCAAGTTCTTCTCCCCAGTAGTGTTCAAACCTCAACTTTCTAAGTCTCATTTTTCTATCATTAAATATAAATATGCATCCTATATATCCTATAAGCGCTAGAACCACTTCATCCAGATTAGCTCTCTTTAGCTCAGCAAATATGGTCAACTTCAGTAATGAATTTATGAGCTCTAAAATGAAAATTAGTTCTAGCTGTATGAATGTGAGGGTGTGGGAACTTGCATTGTCTTCATAATGTGGACACGTATTGCATGCAAAAGATACAATTTTCAGAGTAACAGTTGAAGCAGTTGCAAGCCTTCTTGAACTCAGTTTCTGGGTCAGTAGAAAAACTGGTGGTGCTTTTTTGCTACCTAATAAAAGTCATATTAAATTCTACTGTTGAAGGTTCTAGGCTGTCTCCCTCGTTCTCTCCCTTTCTTCTCTTGTTTCCTCCCTCTCAGCCCCTTAGTTAATGAGCCTGAAAGCAAGCCAGTCAGCCTTTTGGCGACTCTGTGGGCTGCGTTTGCCAGCAGAAGAGCTTCATTTACATTCTGTGGCCGACAATTTTGTTCAGCTTCATCATTTATCTTCGCTTTTCAGGCATCTGCACAAGGGGGCCAGTCTGCATTTTGCTGGCTCCAGGGCAAACAGGAACAAGAAATGGTGCAGCAGGTGCCCTGAATTATGTCTGCAAGATGAATAATCGCCTGGAAAAGCAATGAAGGGCGCAGATATTTAAGGCATACACATTCTCTGTTTTTTGCCACTCTTGTGATGCGCCTTGGTTGTTCCTTGCTCCTCCTTGTCTTTTAATTACACTAGGAAGTGTGTTGCAGAGTAGCACTAAAATTTCATTTGAGTACTTCTGTAAGAATATACAGAACTGAAATGACGGGATGGTTCTTATCTAGACTGACAAGGCCATATTAAGAACGTGAATATCTGACTCACCAGATGATAAAGTCTAAAATTTGTCATATAGAATTAGGCTTTTGCTTTTTGTTGTGCTAAAGAAGATAATCACTGTTATTTTAGCTATGGATGCTAAATATCATTTAGGACACGCACTGTCTACCAATCAATGTTGTACTAGAAAGCAGGGTGGCAAATCTAGGAAATGCTGATAGGATTATATTTCTCAACTAACCTGCAGGAAGGTTCTGGGATGGGGTGACTTGATCATCCCAGCTTTGCATATTTCCACAACTGAATTGATCAGAATAAGGTGAATGAATGTGATGATGATGAAGGGGATGCTAACTATTGTTGTTGTGAAAGTGGACTTATTTATTTTTCTCATTGTTTTTTAAATTCTGAGAACCATGCATGAAGAAGTTCTATTTAGTTATTTTCTCTCCTACTGTGTTTACAAATAATTAATCAGAGCCTTCATGGCACTAAATTTGCCCATCCTTCGTGTGTGCTTGTAATTTCAGGTTAACATCACAATTTTGACATGTGTACTAGTACTTCTAGTTACTTCCAGCCAGTGGTTTCATGTTGTTGTGCATACCTGTATACTGCCAGGAAATTGAATCTTTTGAACTGTTTTTTTGAAGTTGGCGTGTGAAAACAAAACTTATGCACTTTGCCAATAAGTAGCAGGTAACAAAAGCCCAATAAGAGCAAATAAGGAGCATAACATCCAAGATGGTTCAAAAAGTGAAATATTTTGACCAAAACACTTCTGTTATTAAATCAATAAAAAATAAGAAGTGCAATTGCCTGCTTTTTCTAGAAACATATAAGAGAGCAGCATCCAACACCCACTAACTACCAAAATGGCACCCATGGTGTAGAAAACAGAAGGTCAAAAGCTGTCACTCTTCCATTATCTTTGTAGCCCATGCTATTTATGAATATTAATTTAAAGCCAAAGTTATAAGCCATTAAGTATACACTTAAATGGATATAGGATGTCATATTTATAATGTTGCATCTTTTGCCATTAACCAAACAGTGTTTTATTGTCAGAATGTCAGATTGAATCCTAACTAATTGTAGACACTGTCCCAGAAATAATTTAATTTGTATTTTTAATGCATCTTTTGCAATGTGCATTGTCAATAATTAAAGAAAGAAAAGCTTTTGCAGTTAGAAAGTTATGTTCAGCCAAACAACATGACTAAGTGATTACTAAAACTGGCGCTTTCAGTTGCCACCCTGAACTGGATAAGGAAGAAACCAGTGCACGAAGTGTAAGTACATTGAAGGCCATTTTGTAATCAATAGTTAACCTAATACAAACATATCTGATATGTAGGAGGAAAACTGGAGCACCTGGATAAATCCCACACAGACACATGGAAAAAAATTAAAATTCCAAACTCCAAATGGAGGAAAGGCGACCATGGGATTATAACTCAGGATGCTTGATTTGTGGAGCAGCTAAGATAACCACTGTGGCCTTTTATGCATAGGGAAATCTTATAACATTAAGTTTTTAGCTGTTATTAGAAGTATTATTGTTTTGACAGTCATGAACAAAAGTGTTGTTACTGTTGTCATAATAAATATAGTATTACTGAGGTTATGTTAACAAGATGGCTCTAATTGTTATCATCATCAATAGATGGGTTCATGGAGTGCATCTATTTTCATTTACTGTATAGCTTGTGCTTTTAACCTGGACACCAGTTGTGTGCAACTTCCAGGTTCTACCTGTTCCTGTATTGGTTTTGTGGACATGCTCATGGAGTTGCCAGGATAAGCTGTACTCTCTGCAATGCTAATGCTATTATGCATAATGGATGGATGATTTATTAATAGGAAAAATGGAAATAGCTGAGTTAGCAAATATAATGACTGTTAATATAGTATGTTTTTATGTATACTTATTTAAAAAAAGATATATTATATTATAGAAGTAGACATACCTGGATCATTCCTACAGATGATGTGGCATCATTTTCTCCATGATGATCAAATATAAATGGTCCTTTTTATCTGCTATCCAGCATATTTTTTCTTAATTTCTTTGAATGTCAAGAAAAAGGAGGATGAACCTTACTCCAAACCAAAGTAAGAAATTCATAACCAAACACATAAAGAAAACAGTCATTATGTGTACATTTGAGCCTAACATTTAATCTGTGAGTTGATAATTATGCAAAACATTTGGCTTCGCGTTTATTCAGACTCCCGGAGTTCTTAGTGAGATGTGGGCGCTGATTAATTTAGAGTTATAGTACGTGTGGTAAATAATTTCAGTTCTATGAAAAATTGCTTTAATTACAGTTGATTTTTTTTTTCTTCTGATCGAGCCCAGTAATAAGCATAGCTTCAACGGAGGGATGCAAATTACATGCTGATGAACTTGCTGAACCTTTATTATGCACAGAAGGATTTCGTTCTTTAGTACTTACAGGATGCATTGAACAGTATCTTTTAGATTGTTAAAGGTAAATCTGTCATAAACAGATTCTCATGTAGTTTGTTATTGTGCTTAAACCTTAATTTAAATTACATTTTTAAGAAAAAAAATAATTACAATGCTATCTAGTCACTTCCTATGCCCCCTCCAATTAAATAGGTTTCATAGTTCACAGTAAGCTCATTTGGCTGCTGTAGTTCAGCTAGATTAGGGTTAGGGTTAGGGATATTGATCTTCCTTTTTACCATCAATGCTTTCTCAAAGCATTTCATCATGCCCAGTGGTTAATGGTCAGCATAAGGCATGAGGGATAGTGATGCTGACCTTATGAGGTTTTATACAGCAGTCATTGTCATTTTTTGTAAGCCCAGAATCACCTTACCCTTAACCCTGCCCATAAGACTGTGCCCATGCATCCACATTTTACAGACAACAATCAACCGGGAAAGCATGTTTAACTGTACAGTGGGCTATGAACACTTTTCTTTGTTCATCTTCAATGCTTTTATTTATTTTCTATTTCTACTAGCAGACGTAGCCAAAGGGCATGTCACAAAGGTTGGAAGTGTTAGTATGAATACATCACCACTCATTCATTTTGACCTTTCACTTGAATAAATTGTTTCTTGGTCAAAAAATCATTTTCATACACTGATTCAGGCGCTAAGCGATAGTGTTGGGAATCTGCTACTCTCAATAACCTTCAGGAGAAAATCGTGTTGTACATATAAATAAATGTGGCCTATTTATAAGGGGCATTTAAAAAAATAAAAAAAATACTGTCACAAAAGAAATATTCCGTAAATGAAAATGTAGATAGATAGATAGATAGATAGATATATAATGCTTTACTTGTTGAATTGGTGTAATAAATAAAGACATTTTACTTATTGTCATTTCTGTGTGGTAGATACTGTCTTCATTCAAATCTGTTTCATACCAGTGTGCATACAGTAATTCAAATTCTCAGTTACAGAAAAGACTCTGACTGCATTAATTTTCAGGATTATAATCTTCAGGATTAAAAAGATGCCATTCCCCCCTAGTCTTGGTCCTTTGGGCCTTCAAATATATTAGTCAATTGTTTTGTCACCTACCCTTTCTATAAGTGACCCTTAAATGCTTTGATAATTCCCCTCCTTCTTTGGCACATTAAGTGTCTGTCATCCTTTAGTTTCCTGTTTTGTGTATGATTCTTAATATGATGAAGCATACCTGTCATCTAAGACATCCTTCATAAAGGCTCTTCCTTCCTTAAATATTGCATCCATCCATCCATTATCCAACCCACTATATCCTAACACAGGGTCACGCAGTTTATGCAAATAGGATTGGATTCCTTTATAGGATTTCTCACATGTACTGTATATATTCAAATGAAGATGAAAAAGGCAGCCCAGGGCTAAGATACTCAACCTGTCGAAGCAGGATGGCCCAGCTTTGCACTGGCACAAGAGCTTTCTGTGTTGGGTGGGGGGCAGGGCACACGCAGTTACAGTGGTCTGTCAGCTGGTATTCAATCTGTGTAATGACCCGCACAATCGAAAGAGTCTTTAGTGATGCTATCTTGTCAGCAATGAAGGAGGAGTGTGCAGTAGCTGCCCACTCATGTGAAGCCCAAGCAAAGGAATCACAAAAGGCTTTAATCTCTTAACCACTGGGATTGTAAAACTCATTTCCGAGTGATCTGCGCATCCTCTCTCAGCACCTCAGAGGAATTTCTCACTGCTGTCTCTATACAAAACGAATCAGCAACATAAGGACATTTTTCTCCCGGCAGAATCTTGTGTCTGCTGCAAGGTGTAGTGTGCAAGCAAGCCCAACATCTCAAGGCACTTTGCCTCTCTTATAAAGTGGCTAATGTGCTTTTTTAGGTGAATAAAATTACACGCAAGAGCTTTTTCTAAGTGCTGGCAGATGTGATTTACAGCTCCCCTTTTGCTCATTGCAGGAAGATAGGTCTGCTCAGGCTGACACGGCAGTCGCATGTCATCAATATTGATGAAAATGAACTGAAGTTTGTAACCTTGTCATTTAATTGGAAAGCACAGAAAAGCAGTAAATACTGGGCATTATGAAACTATGCCTCAGCTGGAAATTATTGTGGCCTTTCTGAGGCTTTCCATTTATTGAGTATCAAGTAGAGGGACAAAAAAATAAGTCATCTGTGTAGGTCCTCTCCAACAAATCACAGAATGATCCTGCCGACTACGACTGTTGAATATTTAATATTTTATACCAATATCTTGTATGTGAGTCCTCTGCATAATGAATTACTCCCAGAATCAGTGGTTCATTTTGCATGTAAGCTGGCATGCAGACCAGATGAAACATGAGCAACAGGCAAATCCAAAATTGGAATAAATTAACAATTTTGTTAATCCAGTGTTTACATGAATGGGAAGATCATTAACACTGAGTAATGGTTGGCAGTAAAAGCCGCAATGTTTAATGGCACAAAGTGGCATTCAGTGGTATCTCTAGCCATGCATTATGAAAGTGCACCTCCAGGGTGACCATGGTCTACACACTGTATTTGATGTCACAGAGTGACCTGCATGAAGGTTTGTCACTGTGACTGGCAAGGAAATGTCACATAAACATTCCTAAAAGATGGAACCCCTTTGTGACTGGGCATTGTCCTGTTGAGCAGCAGCTCCAAGCAGTACTTTCAATAAAGTTCATGTAGTGGTTGAGAGGATGTTTCTGTTCCATGATCTAAAAAGTAACAGAAGTAACTAGCTGTAGCTTATGATGTTGCCCCACACCTTGTGTTCTGGCATGGTGTGCCATGTTACAGCATTGTACAGATAGCACTGATGTCTATATTGTCTCCATATGTCATTCTGGTAGCTATAAGGCCAATGAGGAAATATGCTCCAGCAAGCATCAGACTGCATGCAGGTGGTGAATCCAAGTATTCAGTGTTAGATATTGAATTTGATGCTATAAATTAAGATCTTTTCATGTGATTCATCAGCCTGTAGTCTTGCAATTGGGAGGTACTCTATCTGCCTTTAGATGCCAGAAACTGATGACCCATTCATTGTTAAAAATCTAGTATGCTGATTTGGTCATCCATCCTCACAGTCACTCGGTGGCTTTGGTGAATGACTACTGTATTGTTGAGGCTTGCCTAAAGTGTTTTACTGGAGGATCATGTGCATTTTATAAGCATCATTGAACATTGTCTGTTTATTCACATTTTTTGGAAAGCCAAATTTTAATTTAACTCCTGACTGTACTAGGTATAATTGACACACTCTCCCATATTGATGGTTTTATTCCAAACTGGTCATTACATTTTAGTAATGAATACATGGTTGTTGCCAGTCCACTTATTTTTATTCCACTGAAATTCAGAAACAAAAAGTCTTAAATTGGTTATTTATTACCAAGCAGCAAAGCATGCAGTAAAATACAGTCCTGAAAATGGCACCAGAAATAAAGGCAGTGGGTTCCTTGTTGGCCAGATGTGTAAGTAAGAAAATCACAGTACTCTGTACGCATGACAATAAACTTGAACTTGAATTCAAACTTCAAAGGATTTAAAAAAATGTTTGCAAGATGTTAATCTCTTCTAAAGTTACACTTGAAATACATGACGTTCCACATAATAGGTTCACCCACCTGAGTCTGCATTCCTAATAGCGTGGAGATGATTGTATCCTGCCTATTATGCCAGCATAGGTCACTGCATTAGTAAATAGAAATTATATTTCTGACCTGAGGAAAGCTATGCATTAAGTGGGAATAAACACACTGAGCATCAATTTAATAGAATAGATATCTGTTTTCTTCTATGAATTATGGTGACAATAGTGTGTGACTAGAAGCAAAATAGTACATTATTTTCTGAAACCATTTTTTGATTAAATTGTGTCCATAATTACATTGTGTCAATTCAGAGGACGAAAATGAATCTACTATGTACAGTAAGTCTTTAGAATTTGAGAGACAGGCAGAATATCCATTGAAAATACGTGTGGACAGTTCACACAAACATTTATGTAACTGAACCTGGAATCTGCAATCTGTGAGGTATAGTGGCATATCCCTCTTATTATATTATATTATACTAGCCGAAGCCCACCGTAGCATACGGCAGTGTAAGAATAGGAACGGAAAATGGTGAGAAAGGAATTCAGTATAACAAAGGCTTAGGAAACCACCGTTGCAGTATGATGAAAATAGCAAGGAGCGAAACCAATGCCAATGGTCGAGAGAGTACCTTCCTGTAGCAGGCTACGGAAAACATAGACATATATAGATAGACGCCGCATTCACTGTGTTGCCCAGTCGACACGATAAGTCAGCACGTCCGCCCTATTGCGAATAGTTAAAAGTGCCATTTAAACTAATACAGGTAGACGTGGAAACCGGGTTTTCTGATGAAAAAACAATAACATTTTAAACAGTGTTGTTTACATACAACAAATTTTGGCGAATCGTTTACATGGAATTATTTATATCCATTTATACACTAAATACATGCATATCCCAAGGTCTTGGGAGTGGGTGGGGCTCTGTGAGTTGGCGATCATGGCTCTCTGTCTTGCGTGCGGTGTAAAGTCAATGAGGCTCAAATGTGCATGTAAACTTTTGCACAGACGAAAGCAACTGAGGCTGTTTGGTGAGTTGTTGGGTGATTCGAGAGCGACACTGGACTCGGGAGGACGGTTACAGTTGGCGTGCGTGGCTTTGTCGTGCGTATCCCATGACGCGGTAGGAGGGTTAGCGTTGGTGGGTGGGGCTCTGTCGAGTGTATCCCATGGTCTTAGAGTTGGCAGGCAGGGCT
Source organism: Polypterus senegalus (assembly GCF_016835505.1). NCBI lineage: Eukaryota > Metazoa > Chordata > Cladistia > Polypteriformes > Polypteridae > Polypterus > Polypterus senegalus. The sequence goes on from NC_053154.1 coordinate 169,838,317, forward strand.
CTGTCTTGCTTGAGCTCACTGTCTTGCGTGCCCTCGGTGTCTTGCTTGTGCTCAGTGTCTTGCGTGCCCTTAGTAAATTATATTATATTATATTATATTATATTATATTATATTATATTATATTATATTATATTATATTATTCACAGTCTCTTTTTTCCATATGGGGTTGTAAAGGACCAGAACTTGACCTGGAACCACCTCACACAAAATAGGAACATAAACGGGACAGGGCACAAATCTGTGGTAAGACACTCTCAGATATCCACTCTCAGAATGATTCAATGCTTTGCGCAAGAGTATGAACTGTGATGTCTGAGTGTCCCATCATGTGTTGGCTCCTATTTAATATATATGGATGGGCCTCTTCAGCACTGTACTCCAATAAATAGGCTCAGTAAACACATGATTGGCAGCGAGAAAGCACGGATAATGGATACAACTGTAGGAGTGGCATTTCTAATAGCTGTCACCTCAGCTGTGGTTAGATGTGAACTCATGTTGTGTTTTGAAGGGAGTTAACTAAACGAGAACCATCTTAAGTCAGGGTTTTAACTGTAAGGCATTACTTTTTCATCATAACAAGTTTGTCCACTCAAGACATAATACAAAAAACTGGAACTGTGCAATTATAAAATTAAGCATTCCCTAAGACTTTTTATGGTCAGGATGATAGTGTAGCTGATATAATTCTATCAGCAAAGCAAAATGGCTGAGGAGTGATTATCTTAGATGGGATACCCAGTCCTTTCTAATCTTTAATATTGCTTTTCAGACCTGCACATTATAATACATAAAGGGCCAAGGCCTATTCTGGCAGCATCAAGAACAAATAATTAACCAACCCCGGATTGGGCGGAAGTCTACACTTGCTCACACTTTCACTAACCCATTCACTAATACATATCTCATGGCTCAGGGAACACTCACAAACTCACATGTATCCATTAAGGATCAATTTAAAGTCACTAATTAACCTAAACACACATTTTTCAGATGTGGGAAGAAAAAACTCTAGTACTCTGAAAAAACACAGATACTGAGGTTGGAATATGAATGAAGTCTCCTGAAACTATTTGGCCGCAGTACTAGCTATTACACCACCATTCCACTCTTCATTCACATATACCGTGCCAGTTTAGAATACCAAATCATATTCTACATATCTTTTGGATGTTGAATAGGAAATTGGGAATATCTTGAAAATCCCATGCCAACCCAGGAAGACAGACAGTGACCAGGCTGGATTATGAATGCAGTACCCTAGAGAGTTTAGAGACCAGCATTAACCACTTTACTGATTCTGATTTTATTATATGTCACTGCTTATAATTGAGATTTTTTGAGCTTAGAACAAGCAACAATAGAACATTAAAGATAATGAGATTGCCCAGAAAACAAAATGCTCAGAAGATGTTAAATCCTGTAGAGTCAATGGAGACAGAAACAGAAATTGTTAATATTCAATGACTGACACTGTGAGGTGACAGCATCATATAGATGAGAGCAGAAGACGGTATGACACATTGTGTCCCCTCTACCTATATAATCATGGATGGACCTTTGTCCATATACTTATGACTGCATTTTTAGCAAAGTATTTGTCATGAAAGAAAAGTGAAGAAGTTGAGTTTGAGTTTGCTTTGTTTGTTAGATAGAGAGAGTCCATCTGAGCATGTTTGTCTCTCTGCTTGTGCCATTTTCGTTTCTTATTTGAAATTTTGTATTTGTTACCTGAATGTCCATGGGATGGCAAACACATTACCCCATCTACCTAACTTAAGAAGTGAATGCTGGCTTTTTATTTCTAAACTGTTGAGTTCGGGTACCATAAAATCTTACACAACTCCTGAAGGTCACAATATTTCTTGGCCATAGTTCATGTCAGACCAAGGGAATTTTGCTCCTCCTTCCCTTAGCCTAATTTTTGTCCTTTTCACCTTCCTGAAAAAGTCCAAAGTGGCCAGCATCTGCTGTTTCCTGACCAGTGAGTCATCAAATTCAGCATTTGGTCTAGCTGCTGTCCCTAAGCAACTACCACTCAGAGGTCAGTGTTTGCAAATTAAGTCCATGTTGAAAGTTTAGCAAAAGAATTCCAGTGAGTTTATTCTAGTGAGAAATAAGAATTAACAAATATAATGATAGGCATATTTTATGCTTCTTTCAGTAAGGGGAAAAGTTTAATGTTAAAAAGTGAATAATAGATACATTTTGTGGAATCAAAAGTAGTAAAACAAAGAATGAACACAACATGTTCAATATACCCATCTTTAGCAGACTGAGCATAACATTATTATTCACAGTATTTACTATTATCCCTAAACTCAAATGGAGTTCCTGTTTAAACCTACTGTACATATTTTAGTTAGGACTTTGAGCAAATTGAAGCAATCCTAGCTGTGTAAATAAAACCGGGTCATACACACATGCACTGTTTAGCGTAATAAAGTTAAATGGACAACCTGAGTTACCATAAACCAATGAGCCTCCTTATAGTTCTGAACCAGACATTAAAGGACTGAAAGGTGGAAAATATTTCACAACATATAAAATTATTGCCACGTAGTCATCATAACTATTTCCTGTTCTTGACTTTTATAGTATTTTACCCTATGAAGTCTGAAACAATTTCGTTACTCAAACTTTCCATTTCCTTAACCCCTGTGTTATTCATTACAGGGTAACATTCATATATCAAACATGAGAAGTGATTCATTATGAACTCCAATAACCAAAGTTTATAAATCTATCAGTATGAGTCCTTTAACTGCTTTACATAACTTGTTCTCCTAGACTATATATACTCCAGTTGATAAGCAGCATCCCCTCTAGTGAGTTTGTTTTGTGAAAGAACTGTCAAGATTTTAAGAGTCTAATATTCCATTCCTGTTTCATCTGTATAAGTATGTCTGGCTGCTCACTGTTACTGTGCATTCCTGTAACAAGAAAGCAGAGTATTTGACTTGAGGAGATGGAGCAAACTGTGACTCTTTCTCTCAGTCTTTTGCTTTGTTTGGATATACAGTGGTCGAAGGACAGTAAAACAAAAAGAAATGTTGGGACAACAGCTGGGTCTCGTTGAATTCTCTCAACAAAACCAATAACATTGCAAAACTGAAACATAGACTGTGCCTTCTCTTAGTTCAATAGTACTGCTCAGTTGATTGGGTCTTGTCTTTTTGTGGAGCTCCATCCTTCAGTCTGACTGAACTCAAAATGAGGCACCTTCTTCTGGGGATGCCTAGCTTTAGAGGATGTAGTCCAGAAGGGGCAGAGTTAGTTGTCCTCAATGGGCATCTTCTCTGAACCGTGGAAGTAGACACAAGTGACAAAGTTAGCAGCAGTGCCCCCTCTAGATTTGGAGTGGTATTACGTACTGAATGTCCCATGGAGTCCAGTTAAATCAATCATTTAGAAATGGAAAAAGTATGACACTTTTATAAATTGACACTCAACCACAAAAACTAAGTGATTGTGCAAGATTGAATGACCTCCTGCTTTGGTGTTTGCATCCTTTGCTGGTCAATAAGGGTTCCTCTATCAGTACTACCTTCACCATATATAAATATATATATATATATATATATATATATATATATATATATATATATATATATATATATATATATATATATATTGTAAGAAGAACAACCATAAGACATTGCAAAAGTTTGGGGCAGCCACCTGTATAATTTTTCCCAGCTGCAAAACTGATGCAAAAGCACAGACATGTGCACACAACAGTCCAAAACAGAACTGATCTATTATCAACAAGAAGGCGGCTTTAAAGGCCAGTAAAGGAAGTGATGTCATCAGGACCAAAACCGGAAGTGACGTCATTGGCTTCCCCAGAGCCGGGCGGGATTTCCCTAGAATGGTCTGTAAGAGATCGAGAAAGAGAATTAGTCCACTTCGCCAGCCCCTAGTCCGGCGTGGAATTACATGTATTCAAGCCCTTTAGTTGTCTCCTAAACACATGTGTGTGACTATATATATATATATATATATATATATATATATATATATATATATATATATATATATACACCACATATACAGTATATTGAATTAATTGAATAATTTCATCTATGCCTTTGTTGTCCTTTTGATTGTGTACTGTTTTTCTAAATAATTTTTACATTTATTTTAAAAATGTATGAACAAAAGCCACTCTTTCTGATTTATTTTCTTTATCAGGCACCCTACCTATTACCTAATATAACGAATGTCACTAATCTCCTGTTGTCAAAATTTCTGATCTTTTTCCAATAATCTCCAGTATCTAATTATGAACATTCATTTCTTTCCTTCCCTTTCTTTCAGAAACCTGGCAAAATAAAGTGTACGCCAGTAAGACAAATTTAATTAAAACTTTGACTGTCCCAATTTACATTCTTTCATGCAGTGAAGCACGTTGCATTTTTTGTTAATAGCTCATTGAGAGCCTGCGAGCTTCAGAGCTGAAATATGAATCCAGTTGCAGATTTACACTGGGGAGATATCTGGGGCATATACTGCCAAGGAAGAAAAATCTGTTGGAAGTAAGGAAGAAAAAGAACAATGACTTTCATTTATTATTGTTTCCAGAAAGCTTGTGTTGGCTTTTTCCAAACATAGTGATCTTGTTTCCCTTTCCCAGCTAGCAGATCAGAGACACTACCAAAGAACATGTCATAGTCTGTTTGCCATGCCAGCCTGTGTATGACAGAAAGGTCCTTCAGTCCTTCAAGGCTTTTGAGATAGATAGATAGATAGATAGATAGATAGATAGATAGATAGATAGATAGATAGATAGATAGATAGATAGATAGATAGATAGATAGATAGATAGATAGATAGATAGATAGATAGATAGAAAAACTATTGTATTATTTAAGGTTTCACATGGATCGGTCACAGCTAATTTAGAAAGAGCGTAATATCTTTAAACTATCAACAGAATGTTCCAGTTAAACAGACACAGTTGTGTAATGGAACTGTCACCAACAGCATATTACTTTGGTATGAAGTGTGGACTTCTTGTCATGTGTATTCTGTTATAAGCCCACCAGCTTATGTATTACACCAGGTCAGAGAATGTGCTGCTTTTAAAAATCATAAAAAATGCTTCATCTTTATCATTGCTATTACTTTAATTTCCATTTCTCATTCTTGGAACTACGTGGCCCTGTTAGAATTAAATGTGTCACTTTTTAACACATAAGAAAACAGTACACAGTTAGAACTGCAGTGGCTGATTTTCTGTAATCAGTCACTGACATCTTTGCACTTACTGTACTGTTTTTTTCCACAACTGTGTTGATTGTTTTTTATTAGACTCTGCATTTTAAAGAAATAAAATGAAATGTAGTATAATAGAAACATAAAACAAAGATTTTTGCATATCATAAGTTGTGACCAGAGAAAACTGGTGAGGTTTACAAATGTCTGTTTTATTTTATATTTGCTAGTATTTACACTAGAAAAGAATGTTTTATGGTCTTAAGCATTCTTTGTTTTTCAGAATTCACTAGGACTAACAGATGTTTTGTGGTGCTTTTAAGATATTTTAGTAAATACTTGTATACAATCTGCACTTTAATAATAAAATTGTTTTAATCAAACACACAGAGGTTTTGAAAATCTTCAATCATAAAGAATAGCAGCAGTACAACTTTGCCATTCACAATCTGCATGAATACATGCGTTTAACATAATAAAGAGCATTTTGTCAGGCTGTGCTTTAGTGTGAAGTGCTCTCTAAGAACACCTAACATTCTTTCAATCCATATTACCGGTAATCAGCTTTTCATTTTAATTTACAAATTGTTGATAAATAAGAGCAAAGATGCACAATTGCACATTTTACATTCCATAACTTTTATGTAGCAATTAAAAAAGTGTTGGAAATAGCAACTGCTCATCTCATGTAACAAAAATCACTACAATACCTGTTACATCTTTAATATTTTTATCTATTTTATTCAGTCAAATAAGGATTAAGTACACTATTTTCCAATTCCGGCCTTCAATAATATGTTAGTGTCGACATAGAAAAATATTTCGTAGTAACTGTGTTGATCTAAATATATTCAAAACTGAAGAAATAGCAAAGAAAACAACTCTCTCTGTAAATCCCACTCTTCATAATAGGTTAGTAATATAAAATAATCAAATGATACAGTTTCTAAGATAAAAAAAATGAATTTATCAAACCTGTTTACTCCAGATGGGCAGAACATCCAAGCAGTGTCAAGTACCAGGCAGGTACCAATTCAGCACAGGTTGTCAGTCCACCTGTAGGTGGAGATTGAAACAGTTTCAAAATAATGGTACAAATATAGATGTGAGCAACACTAGAGCACCACAAGAAACAGCCCTGTCTCCTTTTCTCTTCAATCCATACACACCATACTATAAATATAAAACCAGGTCATGTTACTTTGCGAAAATTCCCAGATGATTCTGCACTTATACCCCATTGATAGATAGATAGAAGACAGAGACATTTATTTCTTGGTGCAGAAAGAATTGTCTGTAATTCAACATCAGCAACCAAAGAACTGGTCATTGATTTTCACCACACCAAAGAGCCTCTATGTTCATTCACTATTCAGAACGTGGATCTAGAGGTGGTCCACTCCTATAAGTACTTCAGGATCTACATTAATAACACATTGGACTGGTTTTAGAACACAGAAGAACTATATAAGAAATAGCAGAGCAGGTTCCTTTTCCTTAGAACATTGTCTTCCTTTAATGTTTATAATGGCATTCTTCATATGTACTGCAACTCTGCGATGGTACTCTGTACAAATTTCCAGGCTGTGATGCACTAAGGTTGGCAACATCACTTCAAAAGGCAACAAAATTCACAGGCTAATTAAAAGGGCAGGCTCAGTTATGGGCCACACTCTGTACCCCCTGTAGGTTGTAGCAAAAGAGAGAATGAAGACAAAACTAAGTGTCCTCGTGAACAATGCTGCACATTTTCTCGCTGACACACCAACACTGAGGACTTTCAATCAATGAATTATTCAGCAGAAGTGCATCAAGTGCTTTTCCTTTATACCAACCTTTATATGCCTGCATGATGCCTGACTGTGACTGGGACTGCCAAGTCAGAAGCTTCCTTTCTTTTTAGTTTTCTTTTTTTAGGCCATTCTGGTGTATATAGTATTTGAGAGGGGGTTGTTGTTTTTAATAATAAAATCTAATTTATTTATTGAGTAAAACGTCAGACTTCCTCCTGGGGACAAATAAAGTTCTATCTATCTATCTATCTATCTATCTATCTATCTATCTATCTATCTATCTATCTATCTATCTATCTAAATTAAACTTTTCTGTGCTCTGTACACATGACAATAACGACCCCATAAAATATCATAAGCTGTAACTTCCTTTCATCCTCAAAGTGTCTGAAACAGATGCATCTCTGAATCATTTGTCAATCAATAAGTCCTTATCTTAAAAAGACCAGACTGTAAGGCACATTAAAAAGCAATTAACATTATAATGCAAAATGGATCAAAATATGTGACTCCATTAGGCATTTCTTCATTAATAAATATCAGTTCTTTCCATAACATCCATCCTTTCTGTTATGTTTTCAATTTTTGTTGGGGTAGAAATCACTTGAGAGTTTTTTTTTTCAGTTTTTATATTTGTTTTAAATATGTTATTAATTTTTAGTATTATATTGATAACATCATTGGGTCACTATTTTGTTTGAAATTTCTCCTGTGGGTGCTTCCATTTTGTGGTTCTTGTATGGCTGTAGCCATGTTATTGTCAGTAACGCCTCCCAGTTGTTGTCATGTGATTTCCGCCAATGCATTGTTTAATGTTTCCATACCACCGCTGTACAAGATCACAGAACATTATTGCTGAAATTCAAGTTTCTGGATGCAAACAAAATGGTTAGTAACATGATTAGTGTACACAGGACTAATAATTTCAAATGTTTTTCGGCTGGCATTTTTGGAATTTGTTTTGGGCTCTGTTCTGTTTTTGTTTTTGGGCTCCTTTTTTGATCTCCCAGTGTTGACCTCTGTTTTCTTGAGACCCTGTTAATCTCTTAATTTCCTGGTTCTGGTGAATATTACCTTTTGGAAGACTGGTTTCTCACAGTAGACATAATATTAACACTTTCATATTCATTTTCATTGGGGAACACTAACAGAGAAGACAACCAAAATTTGAGTGATGATGATGGAAGTGACAATAATAATGTAGATTTCACTGGGTCCTGTTGAAATCTTTTCTTGGAAGTGAATGAAATCACTGGACCCCACTGAACTAAGCTTTAAAATTACTCCAGTAATTCATCAGCTGTCAATTGAACAACTTTCAATTTTTAAAAGACCTGAAACCAGGATTCCTTAAATCTAAAAAAGTACAACAAGAGTAGCTTATTAGGGATCATGCTGTAGCAATAGGGCATATCTGATAATAATAAGAAAAGAAAAAATGGCAGTACCAGTGAGTGAAAAAGAAAACAATGTGGTTATGTCACCGATATAATGCTAAAAATGACTAACAAAGTAAAAACTAATATAAAAACATGCACACACTCAAAAAGGAATTCCACACAAACAGAAACCAAAATCATAACACATTCATCCATTTTATGAGCTTTCTTATTCCAGGAAGCTCCTGCTAGGATTAGTGCAAGGCAAAAACACATTCTGATCAGGACACAAGTCCATAGCACTCTCTGGGCAAATCAGTCATTCTTCCATATTTATGATATTTGACAGGAAACCAAAGTGCCTGGGGAATGCTGAGTCATACATGGGGATCTTTTCTAAACAGTTTAGTTTAATTTAATCCCATCACTTTTGTGAACCTGCAGGAGGTACATGCCAAGAGCAATGAATAAGGATCACACCCCAAGGCAGAATTGAAGGTCCTATGAGTGGAAAGAGAAAATTCATTTGAATATGGTAGGCCATACTGGTGCTATGGAGAATAGGTGGAAATTAATTAAAGTTCTAGAACTGTGAGTGTGACAAAACAATCCACTGCACCAGTGTGCCATCCACATTTAAATATGTGATATAAAAATAGAAAACAACGAGTAAATAAAATAAAAACTGGTGAGCATTTCAGAACATTGCAGTCTCTAACATTAGAACTGCTTAAATGGCATGAGCTTTTAAATATTGTAGATCATTCCTTCCATCCATTTTGTAATGTACTTAATCCAGCTGAGGGTGACAGGAGGTTAGAGTCTGTTAATCATATGTATCAGAAGAACTATGTGATGAATTAAGTTCTTTTCAAATACAATATTTGTATTTTTTTTTACCAAAGGCTAATTGTATTGGTACAGAGTGTTTAAGGGCTTTAGACCTAGGACTTCAAACCCTGGGGTGATATGTTGAAATCCTGTGTGACCATGAGTATGCCACCTCACCTGCCTATGTTACAATTAGATAAAAGAAAATAAACCAGTCTCTGGAAAATAGGTATGGACTATGCAGAAAAATAACTTACATTCCTAATTGGTTCATACAATATTTTTGGTAAACCCCTTAAATTAAAGCTGAAAGTCTACACTTCAATCACATAATGATTACTTTATTTCAATCCATTGTGGTGGCATACAGAGACAAAAATATGAAAAATTGTGTCACAGTCCAAATATTTACAGACCTGACTTTATGTCATTCACTCAAGTATTTCTTGTTGTGTTTTTCATCACTTTTTTTGCCATAGCCATAGGTAGACAATAAAGTGCTAACACCGAATCAATTTACAAACAACAATGATGTTTACAAGCTGCACATTTACGTGGTCCATGCAATGAATTGAGTATTTTTACTTTTGGTGTTGTATTCTATAGTGCCTGAAGTGGAAGAAATTAACTGCCAATACTATGTTTTAGAGGCTACTTAAATAATTGGGGGTTCCCCTTTAAAGTCATCAAATATGAATGTATATGTAAAGAATTTTAGAGAGTGGGGTTCACACACATGTAAATTCAGATGATTTCAGAGGGAAGGGTGGGGTCTCCTTTCAAAGTTCATAGATGCAAATGTATATTACAATGGAGTAGCTTGTGGCGGACACATTAAGTTTAAACTTAGTCCATCTGCCCCCCTTGTCTTGGATCTGAGGATGCCATTTCTGCCTCTGCTTCTCTCTTTCTCCCTTTTTGCTTCTAGCAAGGGAACACTAACACTCACAGCTGCAGTGTCTGGCATTGGCACTAACCATTGAGCTTTGCATCTTTGTTGACCTCACTGAACACAGTCTCTTTTTTTCTGTCCAGGACACCACCTCTTCTTCAGACGTCTGACCAATCTTTTAGTTAGTGGTGCTGTCAATCTCTTCTGCTGCACCCTTCATTTGTATAAAGGCACCTGTTAGTGCAGTGCAGAACATGTACATTAGCAAGATATTAAAAAATAAAAATAAATGAAACAAATAAAAAAATTCTGGTGGGGTAATTTTATTTTTTTCTATAATGTCAGCACATTTCAAGCAAATCCCTTAAACCGTTTTTGAGATTTTGGGATATTTAGTTTTTGTACTGTTGGGGGGATTACTCTTAAATATTAATATAGCAAAACGTCCTTTCTTAGAGGTTGCCTACTGCTCTAGATGTACAATCCTACCAAAGTACAGCTTTCTAACAAAATTGGAAATAGTGTTTTTACTGATGTGTGAATGAGTGACTGAGCCAGCTTTGCATCATACACTGTATATTCATAGATGACTACTTTGCAACTTTATAATAGAAGACATCAAATTTTAGTTAAGCTGGCAGGAGTAATCAAAACTTTTTGAAACTAAACCTAAAATGCATATACATCCTAAGTTTATAGCGTTTATGGCTTGTTGTGTTTTTGTTTTCTTGCTTCCGAATCAAGTGAACACCAAAAACTACAAAATCAAGTACTGCATTATTATTGAACTAGTGACTGGGAGCCCGATCGAATCATGCTACAAATTCTACGTTTGTGAAATCCATACTTTCTCTGCAAATAATTATTTGTTTTTTTAAGTCCTTGAAATGATTTTGCTATAATGGCACTGATTTGTGCTTAAAATAGACCTTTTCGGCCGATGTAATGAAGAGCTTCCTGTTTAAACGGGGCTGCGAGACGTGAACTCAGCTCTTCGGCGCACCTCATTTGATTTTTTCCGGCAAACAAATTTTCAAAACAAACCATATTTTACAACTCTAATCAGAGTCGAAGTAATAATTATGTTGATGTGGTCATTTTAGATCTGAGATCGGCTAAAATTTAAACAATGACCGTTGTTAATATCCAGCCATCATTACTCAGTTTGCCAATAGATGTCAGAAGGACAGATGCCAAAACCGAACTGCCCAAAGATAGATTTTAACATACCAAGCAAATGGCGATACGTTCTAAATTACTTACGGTTCCGGAGCTGTCGAAGGGTTTAAGTCAGTAAACGATGTTAGTCCTGGAAAGTATGCCCCACCAAATCAACGTTCCAAAAACCAACTGAACTTACTGTTATCTGCTCGAACCAACACCAACTTACTATACTCGGCCGTCCAGCGGCGTCACTGAAGCATTCGAATATTCTTAGCCAATCATGCAATGCTGCGTCCGCGTTTGCCACATTATGTTCTAACTACAGAGTACCATTGCATGGTTCTAAATTGTGTTGAGACGAGGTATTGCCGCGAACACCATACATACGAGGTATTGACGCGAACACCATACATACGGGGTATTGACACGAACACCATACATATGGATAGTATTAAATTATATATAAGGATTACTATAGCTACAGAGAATAATTTTTGCCAAGTCATAGTGTACCAGGATCAGCCCCCCTTTATTTGACTCAAGGAATCTCTTGATATCTCTTGAAGATGTGTCAAAGACTGGTCTTTAGAAGATGTTGACAAGCGTGATGAAGAATCAACAAGTAATTGTGCTTCAGATAGCAGATACTACAAGAATAACTCATAAGACAGCTGAATCCATTCTCATTATTAATTAAAAATAAGCAAGGCCTGTTCACATTGGATGCCCAGAATGATAAACCTTGAACTTAATGCATCATCACATTCAATGTTCTAATCTCGATCTAATGAACTAGGATAAAATTAAATAGTGTTTAGTAACTTGGGGTTAAACTTGGACATAACTATAACCAAAGTCCAAATAACAGTCAAAACAATGGAAGTATTGTGATTGTCCAATGCAAAAGAAATCAAGGTCCAAGCCAGTACAGGAAAGATCATGTGCTCAGTTTTTTAATGAGGGTGTAACTACATGCCCTAAAGGGAAATCCATGAACAATCCATATTACACCAATTGTCTTTGGTGTTTTTATCAGCCAGTCAGGGAAAAAGGTATGGAAGGCTATTGATGAACTCTCTTCTTTTTTCATGACAATGCTCCACGCTCATACTGTGTGGTTTACAAAGGCTTCTCCGTGTGGCTGAATTCAAAGAGATGCCAGACCCACTTTGTTCTTCAGATGTTGACCCTTATGACTACCACTTCTTCCCACCCTGAAGAGCTATCTCCATAAAATGCACTATGCAAATGATGAACATATCGAGCCTGATACAGAAGAGTTATTGTTCAAGCAAGACAAAACACTAATTTGGGTAAAAAAGAGAAGCTTGAATGTTATAAGAAGTTTTATTGTTTTTGGAAATTATGCCTGAAAATAAAACTTGTTTGCTTTTTTATCTCTACTGTATATCAGTACCTGCATTTACAGATGTTCATATGCATGTGGAAATGTGTTGATATCAAATGATCTAAATCTAAATATCTGTTGGAAAGCATATTTATATATGTATCTCTAGATTAGTATCTTATATTTAATTAAATTAACTCTGTATAGAAAAAACTATTTGCATACAAAATTACATAACCTCCTAGCCAGCTATGAAGTAAAAGTTTCTATATATATAATAAAGGCATGTCCTCGTTATTATAGCATATTCACTAAAATCTTGCAAATCCTCTAATGCAACCGAGCAGGTTGACAGCTTTTGCTCAGCCAGAAAATGTTCCAATTGCACCCAAGTTATCTGTGGGTTAATCTTAAAGCATTTGTCATCCACCCCTGCCTTCTTTTCTGGGAAGATCTTGCAGAACTGTTAGGCAGACGTAATAACAATATAAGCATTTGGGTGATCTGCAGAAGAAGCCATCTGAGTCATGTTGTTCCAATCAAAGGGAACACTCCTGGATTAAATTTTTATCCAGTAGAGATCATCTCAGCATATAAGCATATTAAAATATTAATATTGACTAAGCGGAATTAATCCAACCATTCTCTAGTTGGACTGGGCTTAAGGGAGGCTATGTGTCACTCTCCAATTAAATTTAGCAGTTTCTTTGAATTATGTGAACAACAGAGTGATGTGATGGAGAATTAGTGCTCAAGAAAAAACATCACTAAAGCAAAAAATAAACCTTCAGTGCAAAATAGTCTCATTTTCGTAATGTACAAGTTCCAATCCAAATGCATGGTGCAGTTTGTCAGTTAACATTAGTTTATCTGTACTGGTATTTATACCAAAGTTTTTCAGGCTCCCAGAAATTCATTTTAAACAACAAAAAGCTAGGAAAAGAATATGAAAGATGTATATAAAATGTTGTTCCCCTCCATGACCTGAAATGAGTGCATTAAGAGGACTTAGTAAATGGATGGATAGACTTTATATGTCAGGAGATACATCCTTTTGAACCATAGAAGCCCTTTCCCTAAACCATAATGCTCAGAAATGTGTGGCGCAACACTGTCTCGCCATAGTACACTTTAAGCAAACGTGTGGGTGGCATAGTTCCTTTTTTTCTGCCCGATTCATGCATTAGATATGGATTGATTGAGTCACTCACTTGATAGCACCATGTAGCCTTCAGGTTTTGGCACCACATCAATCTGCCGGGAACTGAAGATTATCACCTCGAGGTCCATAATTGATCACTATATAACTTCAATACAGTCTGTAAAAAAGCACAGTTTATCGAGTTGTTTCTTCTACTCCTCTACAAAAATGATTTTTAGCAAGTTGGCATATGTCCCAGCCCCCCAAGACAAATGTTAATTTTATCACAAAAAATTAACAAGAAAAAATAAATAAATAAATAAGGGTAAAAGCATTGAATGTGAAAGTGACAGTGAAGATTATGTTCTGCATATCTTTCTTTCTTTCTTCTTTCTCATTAAAATATTTTAAAACTTAATTGTATAATCTGACTAAGGCCAACAGAGCGGTTAGTGCTGCTACATTTGTTAACATCTCTAGGTTGTCCTGGTGTAAGTAAATGTGGTCAAATGTGGTGCCCCATTCAGTGTTGGCTCCTACTCTGAGCCTGCTGCTGGAATAGTCCGAAAATTAATGGAATAGGTGAAAGTTTGGACAAACCTGTGCAAAGCACTTAACAAGTAAATAACGTGAAAAACAGAATGCATCTTTTCACACAGGACTCACCATCTACATTCAGAATTCAAACTTCACCAAAAACAAAGTCTCTGGTTCAAGCAAGGATTCATTCTAAATTGCTGTTAATCTTTTTAATAAGGTGTATTTAAGTATGAAGCTATAGCGTTAACTCTTGGTCTCTATAGATATTATATTTGTTTAATTATTGAATGTGCATTTATGATGGATACATTTTAAAGTATACTTATAATGATATATGAAGTATGGGAGATCATTACTCTGTGTTATTAGGTAAAAAATATTTTGATTGCATTGTGTAGTCTTTTTATGTTTGGGTTTGGTTCTTCAACAATAATGGGGCATAAAAATGTAAATTTTGTACCTTTCTGATTTAAATCCAGATACGTCTTGAAATGCATGTTATGTCACTGCAGTGCTTGATGCTTAAGAAAGCATCGTCTACTTTCCACAATGCTCTGCTAATGACTCCTTCGGCAATTACCCCAGAGGGTTTCTTCTCATTTTGGGATTATAAGTAATGAATTACAAGCAGGAAATGAATTTCTTTTCACAAAAGCTAAATGAGGATTATTTTAATGTACTACCATTTAATATCACCGATAAAATAATCTTTCTTTTTTTTTAAACCAATAAGCTAGCCTACCTTTTACTTGAAATTGAGGGCATTATGGTATACACAGAAGGGGAGTGAAAGGTGCCGTTCTATTTGAAAATCCATTACACGTTAATTTTCCTCCAATCTGTAGAAGGAGAGACAAAAAGTACATTTCAGAGAGAGTATTGCCTGGTGAACAATAGGGAGAAACTGCAGTGGAGATTCCACATGACAAGCGAGGATTTTCAGACGAGTTAAAAAAGCATTTATCTGGCTGGCAGGGTAATATTTTCTGCAAGAGTAGCCTTATTTTAACAATATAATACATAATTTTTGCTTGTTTTGCAAAATCGATGCAGAGAGGTTTCTGAAAAGATGTGTGTCACATGAAGTGGGTAGTATTGTGCGAAAAATTAGCAGGCCATCTGGGAGGTTTAAGGAAGTGTAACTGCTGTACTATACTGAAGGCTAACATACTGTGTTTGTGTACCGACTTTTATATAAAGGTATTGGTTCCATTCATTGAAATTTAAAAACATTAAATGCTATTGGAAAATAAATGCAACAGGAAGCAAACTCATAATTCCAAAATATTCTTACGGGTTACTTTTAATACTGAAGCCTTTCATATAACTAAGGTATATGCAAGGAACATCTGCAGCAGTGAGTACAAAAGTTGTTTCCTACACTTTTGGCAATCAGGTCTTAAGCAGAGGTGCTGGGAAAGCTAATTAAATTATGGTTAGAGAATTGACTGTTAAGGGCTCAAAAATACAGGGTGAGTCAAAATTATGTTAATATTAATGGATTATTTTTATCTCAACCACACTTTTCCAGGTCAATGGATAGGTTGTGGTGGAGTATTGCCATGGCCTCCACACTCCGTTGATTTCACACCATGTGATTTCTTGTTATGGAGTATTGTGAAGGACCGCGTGTATAGCAGGAAAGTTTGTGATATCAATGACCTGAAGGACAGAATACGGACTGTGGTATCATCTATTCCCCATGAAATGTGTGTCCGGGCCTTAAATGGTACTGTTGGTTGTTGGTTTTTGTGTGTTGAGCATGATGGGGGACATTTTGAGACATTCCTGTAAATCATCTTGCACATACAAAGTATGTTTTGTGAATAAATTGTTTCCGCCATTCAAATATTAACATAGTTTCGACTCATCCTGTATTTTAAAGCAAAACAGTACATTTTTTCAATAACTATAAAACATAGAACCTTTCCTAAAGGACATTATTAACAAGATGTTTATATTTTTGGCTGTGCGGTACTAGGCTGAGCAATCATTTACAAATCTTTCATACAGGTGAAGTAAACACATAAGCACAATCGGAAATACCATCTCCTATTTGCAACATGTCTAATAGTCCATGCTAGCAGTAAAACTATTTCCTAACTGCCTTAATTAACAATCTGTTCTACAGATATTGCTAAGAAAGTTCTGTCTCATGTTAACTCTTCTGATTTTTCATGTGTTCTTGCATATTACTTGACAAAACAATAATGAAATATTTAAAAGGGACACATCAGTACTTACAGTAGATTCTAATGATCAAAACAAGTCCAAGTGATCTTTGGCAAGCACCCCCTGACATTTCTGGGTTATTACCTCTGACTCATTGGATGTCAAAGTCTGTCATCTCCAATGATACATAGATGTAAGGGCATAATGAGACACAGGTGACAGCATGCATAATGGAAAAATATAAATAGTTTCATGTAATTATCTAGGTGGGGTAAGGGGGTACTTGGGTGTAAGAGTGTATTAGGGGATGGGTACAGACTTTTTACATGATTCAATGTTTTATGTGCATCATTGTTTATGACTAAGTGACATGGACATGGCTCCAGACCTTTTTGCTTGTTTATTGTTCATTTGATTAATTGTGTGATTGATTTTTTTTTCCTTGGTTATCTCACTTGGACCTACACAGATTGATTGATTGATTGACTGACTGATTGATTTTGAGGTGATAGACTGAATGAATATTTAATTGAGTGACAGGCAGAATGACAGTGGGATTGTTAATGACCATTTATTGTTTATTTGTTGTTTTCTCATGTAATGAAGAATCAGCCAGTCCTAAGTCACCTGCTTTATAGTGACTATGATGTATTGTTCTTAGCATCTGCCTCATATTGATTGGTCTGCCCACTGACATCAAGATGGAGAATTGACTGGTCTTGTTTTGATCCATTATTTAATGTCACTAAATATTAGCCAAGACCTTCTTTAGGTATGTGCTTGGAGATTGTGCCTACATATCTCTTAGTCAGCTATGTATTTGTACTTATTATATATAAATTTGACTGTGAGTGTTTGCGTCAGAAGACCATCCAGGGTTACTTCCTACTTAACATTAGATGGTGCTAGGATACATTTTAAGATAGATAGATAGATAGATAGATAGATAGATAGATAGATAGATAGATAGATAGATAGATAGATAGATAGATAGATAGATAGATAGATATGAAACGCTGTTTCAAATGGGTTTAAGTTCCTTTAACATAGATATATTTTTCCTTCTTTAAATGTTATTGACAGCCAGCTAGCTATACCCCCAATTTCATTAGTACCCAATAAAGGCTAACTGGCTGCAGATTCCTGTGGTGTTTGAAGCAGAAGTCAATAGATTCCTTAATCCAAATGTCAAACACAGTTAGCAGATGATATTGATCGGTGAATGTCTCTTTAATAAAGTAATGTTTGATACAGTAATTTAGGTAACACCAGTCTATAAACCTGACTAATGCCATAACCATATACAAGTAGTTGCTTGGGCTTGGCAGAAATTACAGTTTGTTATTACTCTAGTTTAGGTCTGCCAGGAAAAAAAATCTAAATTGTTTTATTTCTGTCATTATTAGACCCACAATACTCACATAATGCTCCTCTCCCTCTCTCTCTTTCTCTTTCTGGACGGGACCATTTGTCCAATTACTCTAACTGAAGCATTATGGCATAGACATTTAGTTTCAAACTTTAGAGATAAAAAATAAAAAATAAGAAAGGAATAATTATTTATTAACTTTTAATATTATTTAATAATGTTTATTGTGTTATTTGAATAATACAGTACAGAATGATAGTTAAAACTTTGTATTTCCATAGCTAACACTAGATAACATTGTACAGTTTTTTTTTATTTTTGCCAATTAGTGTTGACATTGCCTTTTAAGAAAAATTGTGTCTATATATTACAAATGTATATACAGTACTGACTTTAACTTTCGGAATAATTTTCATTTATGATTTGAGCATTGCTTTTCTGTTCTGATAACAATTTTGATATTTTGTTTTGAGCCATTATGTCACCAATAGATTAAATTTAATCAAAATAAAATCTTCCTGTAATGGTTCACCAACTGAAGACTTAATTTCTTATTTCTATCATCTATCCATCCATTGTTAAGTTCAGGGAAAAAAGGGTAGCATAGAATGTAGGGTTGGGACCAACCTGAGTTACTCAGCGAAATTATCAGAATTGATCTAGAATATGCTGGGTCTCCAAATGAGGCACTTTATAGGAAATGACAGGTTTTACAAACAGAATTTAACCTCTACTAACTACTAAAACAACGGAACAGCTCATCTTTAAATTGTTACATCATTATTATAAACATGAGAGAAGACCAATAAAATCTTAGCTCAACAAATCCACAAGTAGGAAGTCCTCAATACAATAACAGTAATTACCAACACAGACAGAGATAAAATTATTTAACCTAAAAATATAACTTACACATTTTTAAAGTACTAAAGTCCTTATATTCTATTCAGTTTTCAGAAGATTAAACACAGTGTGATGAGTTTTTTGATTCATTACAGAAACCACAGCTAGATACTCTTAGTATTGTGGAACTGGATAAACCTTTGACACATTCAGAATTACTAGATACTATAAAGTCACTTCAAAGTGGGAAAGCAGCCAGCCCTGATGGCTACCTAGTTGAATTTTATAAAAAACAAATTCAAATAAGTTAGCTCCACTATTATTAGAAATGTTTACAAAAGCTAATGAGAACAAAATTCTACCTCAAACTTTTTGCGAAGCATTAATTACAATCTTTCCTAAGAAAAATAAGGACTTACTACAATATGAAGTCAAACCTCTCTTCTGAATAATGACGTTAAGATACTAGCCAAAGTTCTAGCCAGAAGGACTGAGAAAGTATTTCTTTCTGTAATATCACAAAACCAAACCAGATTTATTAAATTTAACTTCCAGATTTATTAAGCTTAACTTCTAACCTTCAATGTTTGTTTAATATAATATATTTACCCATTAAATCTAGCACCCCAGAGATCTTATTATTTTTTGATGCAGAAAAAGCATTTACTATGGTTTAATGGGATTACCTATTCACTACATTGCACAAATTTGGGTTTAGCCCAAATGTATGTGCTACTTTATACTACTTTATATTAGTGAAGAAGCCTTAGTTCGTATTAACAAAATTATTTCAGATAATCTCAAACTATAAATTAGCATTGTTAAGATGACCATCCTTCCCAAGCTTCTCTTCCTCTTTCAGAGCATCCCCAAATACATTAATAAATCATTTTAAAAAAAATTACACTCAATCATAATGTCATTTTTTTGGATTTCAAAACATTCACACATCCAAAGGGTGACTCTATAATGACCTAAAGCGGAAGGGGGCATGGCACTACCTAACTTTCAGTTTTATTACTGGGCAATAAATATACAAACTATAAAGTCCTTGACACAAATTGATGAATATACACAAGCTTGGTCTACAACAGAAATTAAATGTTGCATAACTTCTTTATATTCCCTGCTCTATGCCCCAGTTAAT
The DNA here is from genome assembly GCF_016835505.1 of Polypterus senegalus. NCBI lineage: Eukaryota > Metazoa > Chordata > Cladistia > Polypteriformes > Polypteridae > Polypterus > Polypterus senegalus. The sequence goes on from NC_053154.1 coordinate 169,858,154, forward strand.
ACAAATTACCATCAATGCACTAATAATCCAATTGCTCTTCATTCTCTCAGAAAGTGGAACCAATGTAAGAAGCAGTTTAAGACAAATAAGCTTTTATTTGTTTCACCTCTACATGATAACTACTTTTTTCCACTCTCTCAAACATATACAGTATGTAATATTTGGAAATGTCCAGGATTAAAACACTTAGACGCTTGTACAAAGATAATGTCTTCACATCCTATGAACAATTACAATTCAAATTAGTTTCTCATCAAATTTATTTCTACACTTCTCATCAATACAATTCCACTACTTTCAAGCTAGAAACTTTTCTAAACAGTACCTGCCCAATTTTCCTCACCTCCCACCTAGTTCTACTCCAGAAGAAATATAGTATCTCTACAATTTATAAATATATTTTAAAGTCTCTTCCTTTCAAAGATCTCAGAATGCATTGGGGAAAGGATGCGTCACTTAATATTTCAGAAAAGGAGTGTAAGTGCCATGCACAGAATACACTTGAGCTCCATATGTGCAAAGCACTTAATCATTCAGTTTAAAATATTTTATTGAGTGCATTTATCTTGTTTAAAATTGTCCAAAATGTTTCCAGGGCAAGAATCAACCTGTGAACATTGTAATCGAGCTCCAGCCTCACTGGGCCACATGTTCTGGATGTGTACCAAATACAAATACACAGTTGTAAGTAGAAATGAACAAGTATCTCCAGTTTCATAGGCATGGTCATTTGTAGCAGTGGCAACACTTTGCTACTTCTCAAGATAGGAATAGTCATGGCGGTGCACTTATAAAAGCCAGATTCAAAAAGCTGGTTTCATATCCTGGCCTCAGCACTGCCTATGTAGAAATTGCATTTTAGTTTCAGAGATGGTGTGAGCACCAGTTTCCTTCCGCATCTTAAAGACTCGCAAATAAGGTTAACTGGCAATTCTAAAATGATTGGTGTTCCCTTGGAGGTAGGTTCTGATTGTATACACAGTAGCTCTGCCACTCCATCTCCCTATAATTGAATGAGCTGCTAGCTGCTTCAAAAGATGGCTGGATTAACAGACTATTGAGAAGCAATTAAAAAAAAATCCTGAAATTGTCTATGATGGAAGATTGATGCTGATATCAGCTTTAACAAGAAATGAAGGCATCGTTATCACTAGTTCACCTACAACTCCTGCCCATTGGGAGTAACACCAAAGATATTGAGTGAATTGGGATTCAAAGATGAAAGGCACTGATGTTCTTTTTTCTATGTCTGGTATCCTTATGGGATCGCAGAATGCCCAGAAGGTGTTGGGAGACCAGTTGGCTTAGGTTATCAGAACTGTGAATGTATTTGCGCATTACAACCAACCACAGACATCCAAAAGAGTTTTATTTTCTCCTGCTACACTTCTGGCTGAATTTTGTTTTCCTGTACAACTGGGCAAGTCTTACATATAATGTTAATGGGTCTTTACAGTGTTATTATTTAGTTTTGTTAATTGACATTTATTTCACGCTTCTGTATATATAATATAATTCATGTATTTAGGTGTCTTTAAATGTTGAGTGATTTAGCAATATCAATTATTACGTTATTCTTATAAGTTTGGCAAAACACTCTGAGGAGTGTTATACAAAATAAACGAAATTAAATGGTTCATCTGTCTTAACAATTTTTCTACCCTCTTTTTAAATTATTGAGTTATGGGAAGCCAGAATGCCAGAATACCCTTTGTCTTGGCAGCAGTGACGACAAGGCCAGCCATAGACAGGATACCAAACCATCGTAGGGTATATATACGCACACTCGCACCAGGCAAATTCAGAATTGTCTATAAACCTAACATGTAGTTCTTTGGAGTGTAAGGGTGAGTCAGGACAAAAACCACATCTTTGAAATAAAGTACTTGAAGGAGTAGTGCAGCAAAAACAGGAAGCACATTACATAAGTGCACAATTCTTTTTACTAGTCATATCAATTTAACACACAACTACACACCAGAATGCTTCCACTTTTTTTCATTCTCAAACTTGTTTAATCTAATTCAGGGTCATGTAGGTGCTGAGCCTATCCCAGCAACACATGGGCATAAGGCAGAAAATAGAGCTGGACAGGGTGGCAGTCCATCACAGAGGCCAATCATGCATTCACCCATACCAGGGGTCCTCAATCCCAGTCCTGGAGAGCCGCAGTGGCTGCAGGTTTTTGTTCTGACCTGGTTGCTTAATTAGAAAGCAATTCTTACCAATAAAGCACTAACAAGCTATGAAATTAAATTAACTCTGCTATGTCAGGTCATTCTCATATCCTAGATTTTCTTTCCCTTTCTATCATACAAATGATTTGAAGGCTAAAATAGACGAGTAATTCTCAGTCCTTCACTTTTTTCTCTTCATTTTTCTTCCAAGTATTTAATTAAACCCAATAATGCAGATAAATACACACAGGTATAAATGTAAATAAGCTAAATGGAGAAATCCTGCTCTCTGTTGTCATTTGCATGTTATTGATAATAAGGAGCAATTAAAATAGCTGTTTAAGACAAAATTAAGCAATAAGGGCTCAAAATCACTAAAGTGAAGCAGAAGTGTTACTTTAGCAATAAGTGCTTTTTATTAAGCAACTGGGTTGGAGCAAAAACCTGCAGCCACTGCGGCTCTCCAGGGCCGTGATTGAGGATCCCTGACCCATACGATTCACAAATTAACCTAATGTGTAAGGAAGAAAGAACAAAATACTCAGATGTGAATTCACACAAACATGAGTAGAACATTGAAATGCCATATGGAAAAGATCCAGCTTTGATGCGTTAGATCAGTGTAGGCACAGATCTAACCATTGAAGTACTGGGCACCTCACTTTTTCTTTTTATATTTTAAAGTAATCAATGTTTAAATACATTCACTTCAAAACACTTAGCAATTTTTTAGATAAATATATTAGGATGTGCTCTAGACCAAGATAATAAAATATAAAGTTGTGATGTTTTTTACAAAAATACATGAAAGAAATTACCTAATGTTTGTCTAGATCGGTATATGTGTCCATGTCATCAAACTCCAAAGTGTCAAGTGAATGACTTCCATGACACTTCTAAATGACCTTTATAATCCCTTAAATAAAGATGCTCTCTGATGTCTAAGCTGCTCACATCAGTTTAAGCTGAGGAATGCAGGTGACACATGAAAGAATAAAGAACAAGCCATTATTTTGAATTAGTTCATCTGATTATCATTCCCAGATATGATGGTTTTGTTTGCATTTGATTTATTCTAATTAACTTCTTTGTTTTTCTTTTCTTTTTTGTTTGTTTATGGAAAACGTTGGTTTTTAATTGCTAAGCAGGATCCTTGCTTACTGACATTGGCATGAAAAACAATCCAGAGGCCTGAAGTCTATTTATGTTAGGTTACTAGCCAAAATGTTATCATTACAGCCGCACAAAGGATACACTGTACAATGTGAGTGGAATGGAGTTTAAGTTAGAAAGTAGCAGAATGTAATGGTTGATTAATCCTGTGAGCACCGTCTTGAGGCAAATACGTTTTCCTGTCCCTCTTATTTACATTACTTCCGGTTTATTGTTATGTGATTCTTCCTCACTCATTTTATTCCTGGGTAATTGATGCCACCACTTTTCTGCAAATGGACATCAATGAGCTAAAACACTGAATGTGGTTCATCTTCTCTTGTCATAATTGATATGTATTTATTAAAATAGTAGTAGATGTTGTAATAGTATTGTGAAATGTACAGAATACAGTGAAATTCTTACTTGAATGTCCAACCAGCATGCAACACATTACCACTCTCCAGCATCATGATAGACACAATTGTATTAAAATGCTGTATATAACTACTTTTTATTTAAGAAAAAATACAAATCAGTTCCTCTGATGTATTTCATACTCATGCTTCCATGCCACTACTTCAAAGTATGTAGAAACCATCAGTAAAATGCTGGAGGTCTATAGTTCTCCTCAGACAAAACCTATATACTTCACCAATAAAACCAGTTATTCAAATCCTTTTGAACTGGCCCACTGTTAGAATTTTTTATCTGAAAGATATGGTGTACATCACACATGAGTACGGTCAAAATCAGAATCAAAAAGACTGCAACAGAAAGTCAACAAGACCAACTAGACCAACTAGAAAATGACAAGACTTTTATGTTTGCATAGGACCTAGGAAATGCTCAATTTAAATTCAGAATTTTTGTAGAGAACAACAAAGTTTAGCAAATGACGTTCTTATGTGAATAGGCAAAAGGCAGACATACATGTACAAACAAAACAAACATTTCAAACAACCAAAAGGCCAAGCAGAAATTGAAGTCCTAAGAAAAAAAAACAAAATGCTATTCCAGTAGACCTTTTAGTCATTTTTTTCCTCACAAACACAAATGTTCAGTGCTATTATCTGGATGCATTCCCAAGTGTGCTGCCATGTTTTTTGCTGATGTGCTGGTGTCTTTCATCGTGCGTCATCCTGAAAATATGGCTATTGATGAGTGCTGCTGTTTTAAACAACATGGAAGCAGCCATGTAAAAACCAAAACAAAATAAAATAGTGATGACTACAAACAACAGCAGACAACATAGCACCATGATGATATCATTAAAACAGCACTAAATATTTGAATTCAACAACAAAAGATAAACCTATCCTGTTCTTAACATGGGCAAAGTCAGAATACAAACACTATCTAAAAGATTTTTGGAGAAGCAAGCCAGTAAAATAAGGAAAATTTAAAAGTATGTTCTAAATAACGCTAATGATCCCACCCAAGGGGGTCACTAGGACTATGAAACTTTGAAAGGACAAGGGCAAAAAAGAAAAAGGATGAAGAAAGACCTGAAACACCTCCACCATATGTCATTTCTTTTTATTGCTGGTCTATTAATATGTTTACGTCTGCTGTTTCTGGAATTATTTTAGCATGTTTCAATTTTGCGAGTATTTATTGTGTGCACCTTCAAGAACACCTCTTTCTTGTGTCTCTACTAATATTTCTAACCATTCAAAACTTTATCATCATCTACCATTGTCAAATTCTATATACAGTTTACACTCATGTACCAAAATTCTTATTACTTTTGTTGTCTGTCTTCATCAGCTATGTAAGCCTTCAGGAATGTCTGCATCTCCTACTGCCAAAATCAATATATTATAGTCTTTAAGAATTCTGTTTTTTCTATTACATTCCTTTCATCCATTACTAGATAACAGAAGAATCTGAACAATATCTCCACTGCATCATGTGCATCTTCCCCTGAATGGGTACCACTCCATCATAGGACACACTAAAGCACAAACCCATATTCACTCATAAGTGACCAATTTACAGTCAAAAGTTAAACCAGTATATACATCTTTGGGAAGTGAATGAAAAGTCAGAGAACCTATAGAAAAAAAACCCATGAGATATGGGGATACAGTGACTAGGAGGGATTTAAAACTGATATATATATATATATTGAACTGCCCTCTTAATAATGTTCTGCTTGCCTGCAGGAACACCTCTGTTGTTTTCTATCATCAATATTTATAAGCCTCCAGAAATTCCTTTATCTTTTTCTCCCATTATCATTAGCCGTGAGTCTTATAAATGCCATCTTCTCCTAACAAAGTCATTTTCTACTTGCCTCTAGGAACGTGATGTCTATCATTGTCTGCATCTGTAAGGTACTAGGCAGTCCTCTGTTTTCGTCTATAATTTTACTTGCCTTCAGAAACTCCTCTATCATCTTCTATCAGCTTCAGAATGTATAACCCCCAAGTGCTCACCTATCATCTTCTGCTATTGTCATTTTCTAGACGTCTTCACCAACTCCTTTGTGTTCTGCTATTATAAACAAATTGACACTAAGGCCAGTTTTAGTTTAACATCATCATTATGTATAAAGATATTCGTTTTCTTCCTTAAAACATAGTGCACATTCAAAAATTAGTAGACCCCATGCTTTTTTCTATAGATACTATACATATTTTCAACAATCTATCTGTTTTCAAGGAAAAAAAACACCACCTTACACCAGACAAGAATAAATTGTATGGTAGTGGGGTTTAATTAATACTACTATTACTACTGCTACTAATAATAATCATCATCATCATTAATGAAAATAAGAAAGGTGAAGAAGAGACACTTTAACCAATTAAGCACTAGTTTACTAGTCAGCATGGGTTTCATACATTTCTATGTATTTGTAATAACTGTTTACCTGATTAGGGCAGAGTCATGAATTACAAAAATACACATACCAATGAGTACACTGGAGGGTGTTTAACTGAATAGCCCCTCCCATTTGAAAGCCCCGCACTCCCCGCCCAGGGTGGTTTCTGGTATTTAAAACAACAGGCTGAGTGACTAGCTGGCTTAGGTCATGCCGGATTTCACTCACCTAGTCTTAATGACCGGAAGCCCAGAGATTAATTTTTTTCTTGAATCTGTGCAGATTGAAGTTTTATTTCCTCCTCCTCTTCCTTTGCCAGATGGTATTAGCTTAAAATATTTACATGCTACTCTTCATTTATTTCTCCACTATTAAATGCTTTAATGATCTAATTAAAATAATGTTTATTTAGTTTTTTGTGCTTAGTGCTGTGTTTTTATTGAATGCTATTTTTACTCTGATAAGGCATTTGTAAATGTGTATAGCACTTTGAGCTTGAAAATGGGAATTGCACTGTATAAAAATAAATGGAACTGAAGTAAATGTCCTAAATGTAAAAGATATGAAAGTAAAGCTAAAAAAAAGAGCCTCTGGCACATCACCCAATGGCCTTTATTAAAGCAAAGTCTGTTAAAGAACAGCTGTAACACTCTGAACCTTCTGAATGCTTTAAGACATGCTTTAGGAAGCTCCCCAAAGAGTCATGGAACCACCGGTGCTTTGAATTTTAAGTCATAGTATAACAAATTTTGAGGATTTCTGGGGGGCAGTTCACTAGCCATCCAGGATACGTCTGGGTTTGCAGTTGGCCATTCTAAAGAGATGGGATTTGTTATTGCAGTGCACAGAGAGACTGCTAACAAAAGCTCTCTTCCTTCTTGTAACAAAGACTATCATGCAGCCAGTGTTATGACAAGCAAATTGCTGCTGAAACCGTGAGCCTTTGTGAGGGGCTGCAGTACAAGGCAGTCCTTTGTGAGAGTGATGTTGCTCAGCAGGTTTTAAAGGAGATGCATTGGAAGTGCAGGAATGCCGGATGATGGTGTCTGTGAAGGTGGAGTCCTGGTAGCTAAGTGAATGGTGGGTTTACTGATGAGAACTGTCAGGAGGAGAGTCCTTCACCTATCTATCTATCTATCTATCTATCTATCTATCTATCTATCTATCTATCTATCTATCTATCTATCTATCTATCTATCTATCTATCGTATTATTAGTCACTCCTTATCGAGTTATCTGTCAATTAAACAGCAGGTTAGTAATTCTGAAAAACAACAGACACTATAATTGCCACTGAATATTCTAGAACTCCTAATGAATGACTTAATTTTGTATGCTATGTTTCTTTTCTTTTCTCTCGTTAGCTGCTATCGTCTACTGCCCTCTCCCTCTCTCTCTCTTTCTCTCTATGTGTATAATTGCATGCATTCACAAACCTTGTTAAATTAATTATTGAAACGTAATTGTATCCAAACAACAAGCTAGATTAATGTGTGTTAAAGTAATAATAAAAAATTAATGCTGTAATTGCAGCCTTTAGCAGTGATTAATTGGCAATGCCTTCCAATATTGATTGATTGATTACTAACGCTTAGCAAGATAAAATAAAAACTTGATCATTTGTTTCCTTTTCAGAGCAGATGACAAAGGGGCAATGACATAAACTAATTCATGCAAAACTAAAGTGTTTCCCATTCAGCTGGCCTCAGAAGCAAAAGAAGTAATCATCGCTTTCTGTCGTTGCCCGTACTAATTTATATCAGCCCACAAAGACGAATTCAGAGTGCACTCCAGGCAGTAGCTGTTGGAATTGCATTCACAGAAATTTCACGTGAAATGCAGCTTGACATATAAAATGCAGACTCCCTAGCATATGTGATGCCAATTCTTTCCTCTGTAGTGTATTCTCACAGAAGCAGTGTTACTGTAGCTTCTCTCCATTGTCTTTTGTCAGATATGTAAATGTGCTTGATCTTTATTTCCCAGCAGTTCCTTCAGGCTGACGGGGAGCTTCATTTCAAAAAAACCATGGCAATCTGTTTGCTAAAGAGACAGCTGTTCAGGTTAACAATTTCCAAATAAAACTGGCAATTTGAATTCACCAACAAGCAGGCCCTGATAAAACACACTAAAGAATGTACATTGTCTGTATTCACCCGAGTCCTCCTCCTACCTGCGGCTGACTGTTGTCTACTCTTTCATGTGTGCTGCTCTATATTCCATGGGGGCTGGAGGATGAAGGGAGAAAATCTGGCTCTGTTCCATCCAATTAACGCACCCACCTTGCCTCTACACTCAATTAACCTGTCAATGCATCTTCTTACATTCTTGTGTACTTTCCATCTATCTATCTATCTATCTATCTATCTATCTATCTATCTATCTATCTATCTATCTATCTATCTATCTATCTATCTATCTATCTATCTATCTATCTATCTATCTATCTATCTATCTATCTGTTCATTGGTGTCTTTTCAGTTTAATTCATTCTGTGTAGTACATTTATGAGCCTGGTTTTCTTCATATGTTATCAAATGTTTTTCTAAATTTTAATGAGTGGCACAAAAAGTGCACTGTGTATAACACAGTAGAGGAATACCACTCTCCCCACACACTCCTATCTGCATGCATTCGTAGACTGCCTTGAAATGTGTTAATTATCATAGAGTGTACTGTAAGTAGGTAAACATCTGAGATTAAAATTTAAAAAATAAATAAATAAATTATTAAATGAACCCCAGCTGGAAAGTTTAACATGTCAACAACAAGTGACTAAAACGTTTTGTTTTTTAAAGACGCCTTTTGAATTCTGGCCTAAGATTCTTTGAATTGATTCTGGCTTGTCTGCCTTCTTCCATCACCGTCCTTTGTCTACTTTATCATAGAGGCGGTTGGACTCAAACTGCAATTTTGCTTGATAACTGTTCCATGTCTGAAGTCTCTTGATACAATGATGTTAAATCTCGTCTTTACAAGTTAGGTCTTGAGAGTGTCTTTGAACCTTCTCCCCTGATCATGTTAGGTTTCATATAATGACTCAGCTGGGAGTAGATGACTAGCCTGGGACACAGGAAATGGACATTTTGATGCAGTGGCCTGTCAAGCGGTATTGCTTCTTCAGCATCACAGTTTTAATGGTACTCATAAGGAGTACACTGAGGATGATTGAAATGCTGAGGTGATCCTCCAAGTAGCAATGGAATGCGTGCGGTGCAATGGGATAGCTCCCTGTCTAGGGCTGCTTGAATCCTTGTTCTTGGTGCTGCCCCAGCCCTGAATTGGATGATATGCGTCTGAAAATGGATAAATTACTTAAAAATAAAAACAATTACTGTGGAATTCAAAGGATCATTGACCGATAGTTGCTATCATAACATAAAACTTAATAATAGTAATGTCAAAAATCTGTCCCATTATATATGCTCTTTCTTACCACTGCACAGTTTGTTAAATGAGAATGAATGTGGAGCTGGTATTTGAACTTTTTGCTCAATTTTATCCATATGCTAAATAATGCATTGGCAACTGCTTTTTGTTCTATTCATATATAGACTTACAGTTGGATGACATCACACAGACAAAAGGTTTGTTATTAGTGATGCATTCAGAATTGCTAATGTACAGTATTACCTCATTTAGCAAAATAGATAGGACTTAAGTTCATTACAAGAACTATTGTTGTCAGCGGTAGATGTACAATAGGGTGAATATGGATACCTACTGTATTTTTTGCTGGGGGAGGATTGGAGTTGTTGCCTTTGACAATGCTGCCACTGTCTCAATACAGTATAATACAGTTCCATTTATGTGACTTCACGTGCCCTCAACTGCCTTGTATACTGCCTACACATTGACCTTGCACTGCTCACTTGATGTCAGAGGCCACACCACCTGCATCACTTTCTCCAATTCTGTGAGCCAAATAACGGCAGGGTACTTCGGTATATTTGCCAGTGGCCACAAAACCAGGCTAATGTATATTAGCAGAAGAGAAGTAGCTTCTGCTTACAGATAAGTGTTGTCTAGCCGCATGAAATACCTATGCACATATGTATAATAACTCGCATCATGTTATAAAGTTAGTTATAAAGATGCTTCATTCTCTGGTGATTCATTAGCAGATGTATTACTATATAAACAGCATGTTTTTGATGGATGCACAAATTTCCTATGGATGTAGTATATAATATTAGCAATGAATACATACTGTAATAACAGTGGTAGCTGTATTGTCATTAGTATCGAGTATAGTTCAATTCTTTCTTGCCCACCACTATGATAAACAAGAATATATTAAAATGCATAACTTAATTTCATTGGTGTTCCTGCATTAAAGATGAGTACGGCACGGCAAAATAAATAATACGCTTCTCTCACTAATATAATTTCTTGAGCAGTTTTTTTTTCTGATTTCCCATCATATGTTCAATTTAATTTCTTATCTAGAAAAATAATTCTTTTTCTAGTATATGAAGTTGTCTTTGTGCCACATGCTATTTCATTCAGCTAGCTATACTGGCACTGCAGTGTTTTAGGTTTACAATTGAGGGTGTGTGTGTGTGTGTACAGCACGAACTTTGAAGTCTAACCATTGTTTAATGGGTATTAAAGCTTGTGGCATTTAATTTCACTTTGTTTTCCACCTTGGTTTAGATTTGGGACTTAGGTTTATTGTATTTCTGAAACTTTTCAATGTTGTCTTGGTTTAGTGTGTGCTAGCACTTTGGCTGTCTGTGACCACATCATGACGACCGTTTACTAGAAGGTGTGGTACTGGAAGTTGTGTCACTTGACATCATTGGCACAATGGTGTTCTAGCCAACACTGCATATAGTATATCACATTTTGCAAGTTTGTCGATATTCTTTTAAAACTTGGCTTTGGAGTTTTTTAGATGGGGTCTTGCTGCAAATTTATTTTGTCACTTTGGATTCAACTCCGTTTTATTTGATCTTGTTCTTGTTTGCCTGCTAGTTTCCATCCTGTTGTAGACACACAGAAACTGGAGAGAGGAATTCTTTGACTTCTTAGCTGACTGCAGTAGTTTTGAAGCATTCTAAAAAATGATGGTGCACACACGGCTGATGCATGTTAGTTTTAGGTAATGTAATTTCCTGCAAATACAATGTCATTTACCTGAGTACACTCTGGACAGTATGAGATATGAGATGCATTTATGGTGATTTAATAGTGAAATTTGCTGGCACAATCTCTGCAGCTGAGCTACAAGCAATTGCACAGAAGAAGAAGAAAATTTCTTAGGATTTAACAATGTATAGACATATTACTGAATATGCGTATTGTACATACTAATTCTGATCCTGTCTCTGTGACTGAGGATATGTTATGTTATGTTAATACATGTTATCTGCCCCTCTGTCACCCTAAAATCCCTCATATTTTTATGAGTTGTAGTGTGATGTCTCTATTCAAAACTCAATGGAATAAGAGAGTTTCCAGAATTTATCACATGGACCCTAAATGTTCAGCCTTCTTTGCCTACCCTTTTGATATCTCCAAAAAGACAAGTCTGGATTAGTCAGTGTTTCCAATGCCACAGTGACCTGTGGAAACCTTCTACCCTGGTACCAAAAAAAATGCATGTCTGAAATTATGTATGAATTATTCTTTGTTGAAACAATACAGGGAGGATTTTGTAACTCCCCAGCACATCTAACTTCATGTAGGATTTTGACATTCCTGGGTTTTATCTTCAATTCACTCCTGATTCTTTTTCACTTGGCATTGACCATGTGCATACTTATATATCACAAATGCTAGGTGCAGTAGTTTTCAGTCAGACTGGTAATGAAACATCCAATAATGTACATTTTCAGCATGTTGTAATTATGGCTACAGTTATTTTTTCTAGTAAAGTAACTGGAAGATTGTGAGAGATAAATTTTATATTTAAAGATAAGAAAAAGAATGAGCAAAACTACATTATCTTTTTAAAATGTTTAGAGGATAAAAAAAGTGTGCATAGATGTCTTTTTGGCAGGCAGATTATTACATCATAAAGTAGAGGAGATGATAGATTGTGATATTTGGTGCAGTATTATAAGCCTCATTAATCATCTTAACCAATCAGGGTCTGAGTTGGACAGCCATTCATTTACTGTGAACAGCTCTGGAATGCTGAGCAGTATCTTAGTGTGAAGAAAGAAAGAAAGAAAGAAAGAAAGAGAAAGAAAGAGAAAGAAAGAAAGAAAGAAAGAGAATTATGCTTATAGTTAAATCAAAGCACACTATTCTAGGTTACATATATGAAAACTATTAGGCAGTGAATGTGACACTATATTCTGGTAAACATTTAAAATGCTTAACAATCATCGTTAGTATTTTAAATGCTATTTTTATACTTGTATTACTATAACACAGCTTGTCATAAGCTGTCTGTGGTTATCACTGAGTCACTGACCTTGTTTCAATTTGAACAACACTCTAACCAGTTTTTTCAAAATGCTGTTCCTAACTGCTCATTTCTATGGTCGAGACCTCATTAGATTTCCAATACTTCACATGGACTCAGGGACATCAATATTCAAGCATTCATATTTTAATCTTACTAAACACCAGGAGAGTTACACAAAATTATAAACAAAGAAATGTGCTGTGAACTCTGTCTGACACTGGGGACTGCTGGCCTGTTTTCCTTTTAAATACTTGTTTCTACTCCCATTGTTTTTTTGCTTCTCTCTCCTCTTCCTTTCTCACTCTAGTCAAACCTTTGTCTCTGCTCTCCAGATTTTGCTTACTTCCTCCTAATTCTGAGCTCATTACACACTGGCATTGTGTCTTTTTAAATATTATCTTGGGATTTATGTTCAGGTTGCGATCAAATTGACATCCAGGGACAAGGCACATCTAAACACCTATACTGTCTAGCAGCAGCCGTATGCATTTCTAACTTTCACATTTAAACAGGAAAACACTCAGGATAGCAGTGACGGTAAGAAACAATGCTGGCTGACAATTCCAGGGGCAAAAGCCCAATTCCTACCTTAGGTACAGTCTGTATGGGGTCAGCAGATTCCTTCCCAGGTGCTCTGCTTTCCTTCTACATACTCATGTGTCATTGAATTTCCTGATCCTCCACTTTGTCCTTAGCTTTGCATAAGTTCTCTGTTATTTGCTGATTGGCCCCATTGACTTGCTCTAGCTGCTCCCTCAAAAGGTTGTTAACTTGGGTGAGGCTAGCAATCCTACAATATATGATACTGGGTTATCTTCTAAGATGCTAGTTCCTGAGACCAATACTACTTTCAACTGATGATCAGAGCACACAGAAAATGTCATTCCGCTGCTCTTCAATTTGAAATCTAAATTGAAATCAAATATGAGAAAAAGACCATTTGAATTGTGGACATACAAATTATTATAAACACAAAATTAGGCAATTAAAGTAAAGTGCAGCATTTCCCACGCCTGCTTTGTGCAGAAGAGACTCATGGCAAGCCGAATCTTTGCCAGTCATTCAAAATACATGCTGATACACACATCAGCGCCATTAAGGGCACATTCTTGGTTTGGCTGACCTTTGTATTCAGTTTCATTATTGTTGAAATGTTTTTTAAACTTCTGACCTTGTTTTTGAATCTTTATTTAACTTAATAAAATCTATCAAAGAATTATTACTTTGGTGTCTTGGGCTTGGAGCTTTAATGGTACACCACTCTTTTAACTATACTTTATATGTAGGCCTCAGTGCTGTGCAGAGTTTTAGGCCTAGGCTTATCTGAAAAAATCAGGAATTTTTGAAGTTTTTGGGCCCTGGCCTGAATCACAACAGAAGGCACTTCATAGAAATGTGCTTTAAAAGTTTGTTTCTGTGTGTGAATGGACCGATGTCCTTTCCAGAGTTGGTTCCTGCCTTTTAGTTGATAGTGACCCTTTACTTATAAAAGAAATTTAAAAAAATAGATAGATAGACTTATTGATGATGAACAGTTTTATATATAGATAGATAGATAGATAGATAGATAGATAGATAGATAGATAGATAGATAGATAGATAGATAGATAGATACGAGATGGCAACTAACAAAACATACATAATGAAGATTTAGCCAAAATAAAAATGCAATAATTTATGAAATTGTATATTCTTAAATGGTAAATTCATAAACAAGAAGTAGCTTAAAAATCTGAATTGCCTATTTTTGAATTATCATATCACTAGAATTATAGTGAGAATGAAAGGACAGGTAGGAACAAGGAAGAATAAAGCTAATGCTATATGTCAATTGCAAAAAAAAAAAATTACAGAAGGGATGCCATCTAATCCACTGTGAATTTAAGGAACAAGCTGAGAAATCTCCTGTTTTTTATTGCTATAGAATTAAGACAACAGAATATTGTTGGATGAAATGAGACTTATATGTAATATGTATAGCAAAGAGAATATTTTAATCATGGGTGATTTTAGCGTTCTAAACAATGACTGGGATGTCCTTTGGGAAGCAGAGAAGAGAAATCTGAAATGTTACATATAGCAAACGACTGCTTCCTCACCCAGTTCATCTCAGGCCTGACATGTGGTAACACCTGTGCAGACTCCATTTTTTTCAAAATACAATGACAGAGAAACAAGAGAAACAAAAGTGATTGCTCCTCTGAGTAACTGAAAACACAATGCAACTCTTGAAATAGTCTTTACAAATATGCAAATGTAAACCAAAACAAAGCAATATAACGTATGAAAGGCAGAAACACCTGGAAAACAGAGAATGGGGAAGCAAAATCAGTTGTACTATAAATAATAGATGGAGTCATTTCAGGGACATCCTCATTCATGTGCAAAATAAATATATTCCACAAACAAAGAAAACTAAAAAAAAAAGTAAATGAAATGGCCTTCATGAATGAAGAATTTTTTTTTTTAATTAAGACTAAATAGATATTTTCTTAGTTTTGTTTGCCCACTTTAGGAGAAATATTGGACATTTCAGCTAAGGAATCAAGCAAAACATTTAGCAGGAAGGAAGAGAAACAGATTAAAGTTTGCAATAGAGAAAAAGACAAACAGGATTTTTCCAGTACTATTCTAGTAAACATTTGCAGAAGACAGTTACAGAAACTTTCATAATAAACATGGATGGATTATTAAAAAATGATAAAAAAAAATGAACTTAATAAATGTTTTATCAAAGTATTTGTAAAGGAAGAAATAAGTGAAATGCCTCAGGCACAATTTAAAGTAGGCAGAGTATTGGATTTCAGAGTATTAAACTGTACTATATTTCAGGTTATAATTAAATTAAAGAATAACAAAATTTTTTGGATTCACGAAAATGTACTTGTAGTCCAAAAGCAAAGGAATGGCATTATTAATAAAAAATCTGTAGGTCACTTTAGATGAGAGAAGTACCAATTGGAAAATTCAGATTACTCCAGTCAATAACACAGAAGGAAAACAAAATGTGAATTATACATTATGAAGGCTTAAGTTAAGTTATGAAAAATACAGTTAGAAACCTGTGTGATGATAATATTCCAAATGACAACCATCAACAACGACTGTCTTGTTTTATACATTTTTTATACATTTTAAATAAGCAAACTGAGTATTAGATAAAGCAAAGCAGACAACATAATTGTATTATACTTATTTCTGTTATTTAAATGTGAGTCATGTATTTGTTTATACCTGAGGAATATGAAGTTAAGACAAACACCAGGAATTACCTGATCACACATTGGCCATGGGAATCTAGAGCAAAATACAAATCAGAGACTACGATATCTTTAAAAATATATGGGATTAAGCAGTAGGAAATCCAAACTATTACCACATTAAAATACACTGGATGGATAAAATGACCACCCCTTGTTTATCAAACGTCTTGTGGTCTTGAGGGAATAAGGCACAAGTTGTTCTTTGGCTATCTGTAACAAAAGATTCATTATGAATGAACATTTATAGGTCATATATTATTGTATTTACTTATTATTTAAAAATAAAGTGTGATTTAATTTCAGATTCAGAAAGGCTCTGCAGTCCATAATGAAATGACTAACTGAGACTGTCAACTTTTGCTCATCCAATAGTATAAAAGCCGCTGTTCAGATTGCTCTCTTACATCACATTATATCATCTGTCTGTCAAGACAATGTTTTGTATTGTTTTGGGTGTGTGTCATGACTCTTTGGTGCCCGTGTTACATGCCTGCCTGGGCTGAATGGTCTCCTATTGTACATTCTAGACAGAATGTGGTCTATAGGTGGGAGGTGAAAGTTAAAGTGCATTTATTTTTAAATAATGAGCCATGATAGAAGTTTTTACAGACAGCAGAGCATGATGAAGGGTATCACATATTAAATATAGAGGAGGTGGATGAAAGCGTACATCAGTGTTCTTGTTGAAAACTGTTTTCTTGGCGATATCCCTGACAGGATGATTGAGCTGAGTTGCAGTAATTCCTCCTGAAAAGCATCCAGATGATGGCCATCTCTCTGAGACAGTTGCAGTTATATCACTGTGCTCTGGGGTTTCACACTTTCTGTTCTCCATTAATTATTTTGTCAACCTCTTCTTTGTGGTTTTTAGATACCATCTAAGATTTGTTAACAATTTAAGATAAAAAATATAAATTATCCAGCTTAGTTGGAACTGAAAAATGTGAATAAAATGGGCCATTTTTTAGAAAGTGAGCTGAACAGGAAGATTTGCAGCTGACTATAAAGTAGTAAAGCATACAGTAATTTGTAGAAGGAATATACAGGTATACTAATTTCAACATGGCAGAAAAGGTGTCATGGCATTTCACTCTTTTGTGTAGAACACCCTCAAAATACAGAAAAGACCTAAAAAAACTACCACAGCAAGCAGTTACTGTACATTGTAACTTCATTACCTTTGTGTCCAAGACCTCCATTATTTCACCCATATACGTGAAATAAACTCATATGTATACAGTATATATGAATATGTTGCTTACTTTAGTGTGTTTTACAACCAAATTGCAAAAATTGTGTGATATATGTCATTTTGTAAATTCCCTTACAGAAAATATAGCTGCCGTATTCTGTTTATGCATTAATTAATAATTATTTAAAATATATTGTATATATACAGTATATGACACGTGTGTGCATGTGTTTGTCTGTGTATGTGTAAGCCAAAGAGAGTAAGGCAAATAAAGGGCTGGGATTCCAGAGGACACCGCATTTATTTTTAGAAAGCATAAAATCGCCTTCCACTGCTTTGCTGATGATCTTCAAATCTATCTATGTATTCCATCAAATTGTCACCCAGCTATTCAGACCTTGTTGAACTGTCTCCGAGATGTTCAAACATGGATGGAGATAAACTTTCTCAGTCTGAACAAAAGCAAAACTGAAATTATTGCTTTTGGAAAGTCCAATGTCCTCAGTGGGTATGACAGTATTATTGGATCTCTGGCATCTTTTTCTCATCAGTCTGCCAGAAATCTGGGGGTAATTTTTGACTCTGCTTTTAAGTTGGATAAACAGATCAGTGCAGTTGTAAGGTCCAGCTTTTTTCAACTTAGACTACTTAGTAAAGTCAAGCACTACATTCCCCAAGAACAGTTTGAGACAGCAATACATGCTTTCGTTACATCACGCCTTGACTACTGTAACTCATTATACATAGGTCTCAGTCAGGCACAAATTCAGAGGCTGCAAGCCGTTCAAAATGCAGCGGCCCGCCTTCTGACAGGGAAGAAAAAGCGTGACCATATAACACCTATACTGGCCTCCCTTCACTGGCTTCCTGTACATTTCTGGATCCAGTTTAAAATATTACTGCTTGTTTTTAAAAGCTTAAATGACTTGGCACCTGTTTACTTGTCGGAGCTTCTTGTTCCGTATTCTTCTGTCAGAACCTTGAGATCCTCTGATCTTCAGTTACTTCCTATCTCCAGAATAAAGCTTAAAACCAGAGGAGGCAGAGCATTTTCGGTAATAGCCCCCAGTGTGTGGAACAGCCTCCCCTTGCAGTTGAGAGCGGCCCAGAATCTTAATCATTTTAAAACCCTGCTTAAGACACATCTGTTTTCATGTGCATTTAATTGTTCTTGATTTTATGAAGTTGGTTTCATCTTATTTATTATTATTATTATTATTATTATTATTGGCGGCACGGTGGCACAGTGGTAGCGCTGCTGCCTCGCAGTTAGGAGACCCGGGTTCGCTTCCCGGGTTCTCCCTGCGTGGAGTTTGCATGTTCCCCCGTGTCTGCGTGGGTTTCCTCCGGGCGCTCCGGTTTCCTCCCACAATCCAAAGACATGCAGGTTAGGTGGATTGGCGATTTTAAATTGGCCTTGGTGTGTGGGTGTGTTTGTGTGTGTCCTGTGGTGGGTTGGCACCCGGCCCAGGATTGGTTCCTGCCTTGTGCCCTGTGTTGGCTGGGATTGGCTCCAGCAGACCCCCGTGACCCTGTATTCGGATTCAGCGGGTTAGAAAATGGATGGATGGATTTTGTTTTGATTTTATTGATTGGTTTAGTATAGTAGTGTGCAATGTATATTGAGTATATATACGCTGTGTAGTACCTGCTAACCTTTTTGTCTTTTAGTTGTACAGCACTTTGGTCAATGAAAGTTGTTTAAAGGTGCTTGATAAATAAATAAATAAAATAAATAAATTTAATATCCTGGCTGGAAAAAAATGTAAGAAATGATAAATGTCACGTGTGGATGGCTTCCTAAACCTCTGAATAGCATGCTGATGGTGCTGAGGTCCATCTTCTTTGTTAGCATGGTCCCAAATGAACGGGTACTTTCTGTGTGGCATTTTCTTTTTCTAGTAGAGGAAACAGAAGGGGCGGAATTAATGATATTTGTGTGTGCGTATGTGTGTTTATTGCTTACATTAAAATTAAGAAAAAATATTACAATTTCTTCTAGACATTTACATAGAACTACAATGATACTAGCACTTCTGTTGCACAGTTATATATGCAGTAGTTAGCAGAGTCACTTCATAGGTCTCACACCTGCAAAGATGTACTTAATAGTGTGTTAATGGGTACTCTGATGGACTGATGCCATGTCCAGGATTCTTTGTTGCCTCAAATCAACTCCTATCCGGACAGTTTCTGCCTCCCAATGTCCCTGAATTACTATGGGTTGAGAGTGTTTTATTATAATGCAGAATTTGCCTTGAGAGAGAGAGGTTAGGAGCACCTGCTGATACAGCATATTGCAGCACCCACCACATGACAAACCAACTCAGGATCCCAGATTAAGACCCGAGTGTAGCCATGCATCTCAGCACCACACTAGTTCAGATGGAATGGAAGAGTGTGAGGTTTTTATGGTGGCTGGAGTGCCAATTCTGCCACCAACCCCCAGGTTTTTCCCTGTAAGTTGGAGGGCCTACATGCAGGGCTGGATGCAGATTAACATCATACCCAGGATGGCGCACTTGCAATTTAAAAGCCTTGCTCAAGGGCCCAACGAAGTAGAGACACTTTTGACATTTATGGGATTCCGAACCGACAACCTTCTGATTGCCAGTGCAGATCCCTAGCCTCAGAGCCACCACCCCGCCCAGTTTACCTTGATTAAGTATTTATCCCTTTGCCTACTTTGAGTGTACATGTCTTTTCAGTTTTTAACAAGCCACATTATGGTATGTGTTCTCAGTCCTTTTGGGAAGTTGAGAAACAGGACAGGTAGGCAGTGGTACAACTTGAACCAAAATGCCCAGTGTTTCCAGACTGTGTACTCAGTTACTAGATCACAAATCCTTTCATCCCAATAGTTAAAAACGTGTGAGTTTAAAAGAAGAAAATTGTCTTGCAAACAATATAATCAGAGAACGTCTCAGCCAGGAAAGAAGCAATTAAAAATAGAATTCTACAGTGAACTGAACTAATATATAAGCTGTAGGTCTAGCAATGAAGAACATCGAAGCATAGAGCATTAGTAAAACATAGTCAAGGACAAGCAAATGTCGGCCTGCCAAAGGGAAAGAGTGAGGGGTTATTAAGTATATCTTAATTGTCTTCCACTTGTTAAAAAAATCCATTTATCACCCGGGTGCCAGGTGCTGTTTGTTTTGGCAAGCCTAGCTGTTTGTAAGCCAGTGTAAATAGGTCTGCAGGTCTTGGAGGGAGCTAATGTCATTTAAAGCTCCATCATGCATATGCTGTTTGCTCCAGTGTGTTGCTCCACAACCAAATTGCAAAATTTATTGTGTGATACATGCCATTCTGTAAATTCCCTTACAGAAAATGCTGCTGCCATGTTCTATTTATGCATTAATTAATTATGAATTTGTGCCTTTTTGTCGCAACTGCTGTTATTAGAAATGCTGTTGTTGTCTGAAAACATTTTGTCTTATTCTTTATCATTATTATTGTTATTATTAATACTGTTAGACCTAATATTATTAATATTTTGTACTTATGCAGCCTTTGTGAGGCAGCAGTTAGTGTTACCACTTCAATGTACAGTATGTCACCTTTCTTTGTCTATTGTGGATTTGCATTGGGGACTCAATTCTCAGTCTAAAGACATGATGTTCATTTAAATGACCTAGTGTGCCAGTGTACTCTGAAATGTAGTGATTCTCAAACTCTTTCAGATGCAATCGTGATTCAGCCTTGTATTCATATACTGTACAATACATAGTTAATGACCAGTTTTGAGACCATCCCGTGACTCTCATTTGATTTGCAAACATGGGTTTGGAAACCACAGCTGTAGTGGAATGGAACTCTGATTACTTCTGTTAGAGATTACACATAGGAAAGGCTGTGGCTCCTCATTGTTCTGACTAGAACAAC
Organism: Polypterus senegalus; assembly: GCF_016835505.1. Lineage (NCBI taxonomy): Eukaryota > Metazoa > Chordata > Cladistia > Polypteriformes > Polypteridae > Polypterus > Polypterus senegalus. The sequence continues at coordinate 169,879,074 of NC_053154.1, forward strand.
TATATTTTTCTTTCATTTTTTTCTTAGCAATGATGTGAAATTTAAATTATGACTCTTATTAGCAGCTGTGGCAACCCCTAATGGGAGCAGCTGAAAGAAGAAGAAGAATTAGCTCAGCATACTGAAATTATACAAAACCGCACAGAGAATATTGACCTTGTCCTCAAATGGAATGTCAGACTATTAGGAAGTCAAGTGTTGTTTTTAGGAAACGTATACCAAGTGGATTCAAGTGTATTGATGATTCATATGTTTACTTTGAATTATAGAGATATGACTTCCAATTACCTTAAGAATGATCAAGCTGTGTCATTTAATGACTGCTAAGCTAATACTCAGACAACCTACCAAGAATAATCAAATAAACTTACTAACTATAGATAATCAAGCTAAGCCAAGTGTGATTTTGGCAACAGAAAATGTCCAGTTAAGCAGACACTTGGCTAGGTGCAAAAAACAAGTAGAGCACAGTCCAAACTGGAGATAAAAACCTGATCATGAGATTATGTAGCACTTTCCAGGAACGACCAGCATGTCCTGTAATATGTGCAGTTTATTTATTTACTGCTAATAGTAAAGATAGTTTTACTTGTCAAAAATGCATAGTTAGCTTATATTAAATGGAAAGATTTTTTCTTAATTGTTAAAGGTTCAACTCATTGTCATAATCATACATTGGCTCTACTTGTGATGCTGAGATTTATGAAGTACCTGATAACCGTTAGTCAAACCAATAACTCAAATGACTCATTTTGTTTAGTTAATTCAGTAATTTCTGATTCAGCTACAGTACCTGCAAACCCATAGGAGTCAGTGCAAGACCAAAGTCTGCAGCATAAACTCAATCACAAGCAGATTGGTAAACAGTGTGATTAGAGTCTAAGAAGTCAAAATGTTATTATCTGGCAGTCATGTCATCAGTTTGGACTTAGAACTGCTATTCAGTACTCAATCACATGTTTTAATCCTAAAATTAAAATCAGATGTCCTGACAATGGGGCCTGTATTAGTAACCTGATTCATATTAAAATGTAAAATTTTTAAAAAGTCAAGAAACTGCTTGGCAGGACAAAGTACTTCTTGCTAAATATTTGCTCATGGGAGGAAATAAAGCTGCTTTGTTAATTGGCATTATAATAAGTGCACTCTCTGATCTCCGGCTCTTTAGTGAAACCTGGCTTAGTAAACCTGATGAAATTCCTTTAATTGAGGAAGTAGTGAATAATTGTACATTCCTTTGTATAAATAATTGCCTGTGAAGGTCACTTTGGAATAATTCTGTTTGATGAACTGCATTCTTTAAGGTGTTGATATTAGATACCCAAAAAAAAATGTAGCATAATTATAGACCACTTGGGTCATATTTATTGGTTGTGGTTGAATTTGGCAGCTTTTTATCTGACAAAGCTATAAATTATGGTTATTGTAAATTTGATGGGTACTTTTAATATAGAAACACCACATAAATATAAAAGAAGACTCCTTTAGCAAATGTTTTACACCTTTGATAACCTCAGTAGGCTTTTGGGAAGAATTTTTCTTAATTGTTAAAGGTTCAACTCATTGTCATAATCATACATTGGATATACTTGTGATGCTGAGATACAGTGTTTAAGTATTATTAGATTAAATGGAATTTTCTATAATCCCCATTTAAATATGTTTGCCTTGTTTCTGTCTGCACTAGTACAATTAAAGATTAAAGCCAGAATAGTGCACCATCTAAATTGCAAGACTGTATCATTATTTAGGGTTACTGAGTGGACCTTAATTTTCAAGTGCAATTCTGTGTCACATGATGGGCAGTTTTTGAATTTCAAATTAACTTAACCTGCATGTCTTAAGACATAGGAAAGAAAAAGCATGGTACCTAAAGAAAAACCTACAAAGACATGGATATGATGAAAACAGAGAGTAATAAGGAAAATGAGAGTGGCCATAAGGAAAAGAAAAGTAAGAATGGTCAATGAGAGACAAAAATGTGAATTCTGTAAGTTCAGTCAAAAGAATCACTTAAGTTAACCAGTTCAAAGCAAAATTTACTGTCCATAAACTAACCAGTAAGTCCTAAACAGTGTGATAAAAGGGTTCCCTAAACAAGGTAATTATTCAGCACAGTTTTCTTTGTTTATGAGGTTATCTAAAAGCTTGACTTCTGCATGTAGCATAGCACCATTTCCTAGAAATAATACGTTAGCAACTATTCAGAAAATTATCGAAAATGGCAGGGCTTGCAAGAAGAATAAACCACAGAAGGGCACTGCAATAACATCACAAAAATAACCAAAAAAATTGAATAGTAGAACAAGCAATTCCAAGCATGAAAAATAAAAGTTGAATATGGATTTTCAAATTCAATTCACACCAATAGGCACCATATGTACTCTTGTATCCTGGTCTACTAGTAGTCTCAACTTCTGAGTTGTTGACTTGGTTTCATTCCCCATTGCTGAGGAGTTTCTTTAGACTCATACAAACTTTTTGTAGCTGCACTCTAACTAACTACCTAACATAACTAAAACTTGGACATTGATTTTTCAGGTTTGTGTAGGCATCCCTGCCTATCAAGCACATAAACAAGGCAAAATGCCCCCTAATATTGCTTATCTTCTTGCAGTCTCCTCATAACAACTCTCTTTACTGCCAACCAAGGCCAGAATTAAGACCCCCACAGGTCTCAGAGTGTCAATACTCAAAAGGCCCCTCTAACCTCACCTCACTACCCCACTAGAAACACATATATTTACATTCCATGAACATCACATACAACAAGTGAGTAATGAATGAAATTCAAAGATTAGTGTTGAAATAATCCAGAACTTTATATCAGATCAACCAAAATTAGAGCTTCACCTAGAAACAAATAATTGTCTCTACACTTTTGTGAGCTTCTTGGTCCTCCTTGTGAAGTAATATCTTTTTTACATGATTGTTTAATCAAGTGGGTGAAACTGAATAATGCTGTTATTTGTATGTTACATAAATGAGGGGAGTCTCCTGTGTGTCAAGAATTGGGGGTTCCGTACTAAACAGAACCCCAAAATATCTCAGAATACTCAACAGAGTGAGAAAACCATTAAACCCCGGCTAGTAATGAAGGGCAAATGGAAAACCTTTATAAATAAAACATTTGCTATGAATAAAACAGCTCTCTAACATAAAATAGGCTCCAAGGAGCACAAGAGACTGGAAACACTGGAAACAATGAAGGTCGTCAATATTTTAATAAACAAATCAAAGGAATAGTCATAAAACGAATCACAGGGATCAAAAATCCAAAAAAATTACAAAAGAAGCACACCAATACCATGACTGCATTCGATGAACAACCAAGGACTTTGGGTTAACCTCAGTCTCTTAATGGTGATAAAGAGAAAACCCTTGAGAGTCTTGAGATACTGCCCCCCCAAAAAAAAACAAAGCACGTGGAAAAAGATACACAGACATAATGAAACAATAAGCAAAATACCCCTAAATGAGAAATTTGAACCCACAGCCATGGGAGGAACCCTGGCTGAAACATAACTCTATGGAGTGGGCAAAACACTATTCCTTGGAGAAGACAACATGAGGTGCCACTGAAACAGACAATTGGACACATTTTTACACATATGCTAATATCTCTTAGCAATCAAGGTTCCAGGGTGTGCACCCAGGTTACCCTGTTGGTAGATCTCACCATTGTGCTAACATCTGTTTTCCACAAGCTTTAAGGGTCAGGATTAGTCCTGTCCATGTACTGTGCCACTTTTTACCCACCTCTGTTTCCCCTTCTGGTAGTCCACCTTCAGGTAGTTTGAGAATATCTTGTTTTGCTAAGAACAAGAAAACAAACATGAATGGAAAGAACATTGTTTTTTTAAGTCTCTCACTTTTTTGATTAATTGTCAATTGTAGAGAGTGCTTTTACCCTTCTTCCTTCTTCCTGTTAATTATCATTCTGGGAATCATAAAAAGAATTGACTTTATTTATCAAATATTTAAAAATAATCAACCAGTCCATTTTATGTAGGAATGGGTGAATATTCATATGTTAATCAGAGCATTGAAGTTTGTGAATGTTGAATTGTTCAGTCTCACCCTTAATCCCTTCATAATTGTTACTTAGCTGTAGCTGCCTTTTTTATAAAATAGTACTACTGTTAATTTGACTGTATAAACTTGTCTTTTTAAATATTATACTGAAAATGATGAATGAGTTTATAATAACAATTATTAATGCTTGAAGAGCTTTTTACATTAAGTTTAGTGTGTAGTTTTTGTGAACAAGGACTTATTCAAGTACTTACAGCTAAACTTAAAAAAATGCAGAAAAAAATTTCATAGACCATAACCATCTACAACATTGTTAGCCTACTACACAATGTCTGTGATGAGATGTCATGCCAGTTGAATGATTAATGTTTCAGTTATCCAATTATTGGTATGTTTTGACAATCTGACAGTCAAGTAATTTTGTAAGTTGAGCTTACTTAGCCATAGTTCTTTATAACATGTTACCGACCTCTAATGAAACAATGATATGTAAATGATTTTAATGTAATGGTATTAATGCATAGCAAGTTGTTAACAAATTCCGTTTGATATTAATAATACTTTCAAAGTAGTAAGAACATCATCTACAGTGCATCTTTCAGCTGTTGCTGTATAACATGATCTTAATAAAGGCATTCCTTGTGCTACATAGCAAACCCCTGATGACCTTAACCTCAGTGGTACTGATTTTTAAATGGGATTAATCACAAAATGATTTAAAATCAAATATGACTGATATTGCAAAGTAGGGAGTTACATGATGTGTGCAAAGCTGATGAGTCAGAGCAGTGCAGATGATAAGAAGAAAGGTCTTAATAATGCAAATCCAATGGTTATATTTTACAAGCAAGTACTGAGAAGAACTGCATGAATTACAAGTTGAATCTATCATGTAATCACTGTGATGAACATTCCAAGGATGGTTTCTGTTTCTCTGACATGCCCATCCTTGCAGTTCCTTTTCTGAATAGGCTGGAAACAAGAGATTTAGAAGAAATCATGAAGACACCTCATCATCATAAACTGTGACACCTTGTGCAAGAAGCTTTACATCTACTAATACACTGAGCAGCATGGAGAAGAAAATCTTTAAAATGAGGAAATTCAGCTTTACTCCCAATATGCAGAATTCTGACCAAAATCATAAAGTTATTTATTTGCAGCACACATTATTTTATACTTGTCTAGAAATTTTATTTTAGTCGAAATTCTTGAATTGGGACTTTCTTCATGAGGTTTTGTCCTGACTCAGATTATGCTTCATAAGTAATTCCCTTTCTTCGAAGGCCAGATATCCACATGACCATCATCTAATTCTTCCATGCGAAGCCTAAAAACCATGTGGACTGATTGAGATCATTGATGTTTCGTATAATGTCCAATGGGGGTTGGACAGTCTCATGGCCTTGGAACCCCTGCAGATTTTGTTTTTTTTTTTCTCCAGCCCTCTGGAGTTTTTTTTTTTTTCTGTCATCCTGGCCATCTGACCTTACTTTATTCTTTGTTACTTAGTATTGCCTAATCTTATTTTTATAATTTTCTTTTTCCTTTCTTCATCTTGTAAAACACTTTGAGCTAAATATTTTTTATTAAAATGTGCTATTTAAATAAATGTTGATGTTGTTGTTGTCTTCCCAGATCATTAGCATTATGAACATGTGCATTCTAATTCACAAAATCATTTTTGCTTACATTTATATGTAAATATTAGCTGTGCTATCTGTCTAAGGTGGGTTCAAATCAAAGCAATCAACATCGACTGCAGTGTTAACACTTGCATTGCACCATGCAATAGATATGTTTCTGTTATGTTCCATTTGGTATGGTCCATTTGGTATGGTATTCATAATAGCAGTGTAAGTGCTTGTGATGTGCCGTCTATTGGAATGACAAATGCAATGTGTTTTATTACTAAAAATGTTTATGATACACTATCTGTTGGAATAATAAATTTAAATGCATTTTATTACTACAAATGTTTGTGATGTGCCATGTATTGGAATGACAGAGACATAGCAACCGAACAAACACACAGGCACTTATCCTTTTATCAAGGTGGATATGCATTCATAAACCATTTGATAAAGCCATTCATAAATAAAAATGTTCATACATACTCAAACCAGCTTAATCCAATTCATTTTTCAAAGGACAGCCATAGACTGTCCTAGCTAGTCTTGGAAGCAAGGCAGGAACCAATCCTGAACAGGGCTCCAGTTCTTCATACATATTCACATATATTCATGCATATATGTATGGTGAGTCTCTTACTAGGGCCATTTTCCAGTTGCACCAGGGAAATAACTGTGGGATGAATCAGGTATTCACTCATTACCTGTTTCCATCCTCTCTAAAATAGAGGGACAACTACTGGATGGTAAATGACATCACTTTTGCTCCACATCAGCCAGAAAAGATAAAATCCCACCTCTGCAGCAGTCCATTGTTATTTGTAAAACAAACCTCAGGAAGAATGAGGTTTTGGCACACTACAATGTTATGCTTTAGTAATTTTCCATGACAAATTAAAAAAAAATAAAGTACATGTAAAAATATAAAAGATCACATGTCCATTCATCAGCTTTTTAAATTAATTCTTTTCTATACAGCGGAGGCCTTTGGCAGGACTAGTGTTGATTATTCTCCACAACGAATATGTTGGCTCACTGGTGACCTTTTTCGGCAAACATTTTCCAGGAAACTCTCAGTGTAGCTGGTTTAGATGATCTTTTTTTACCAAGTGCCTCATGATGTTTTGTGAGGGCAGCATGTCATCCCAGAGCTGTAACATACCCAACTGCACATTTGCAGAATATTCAGGCAGGTGTGCTATAAGCGTGCTCCACCTCACAGTACAGCGCTGCTTGATCTGCTTCGCAAATGAGTGAAAAATTTATAGTAGTTTTAAAAAAAAAACTTGCAGTATTTTCATTGGGGGGTACATTAGTGAACAATAATGAGAATATTATGAAAATACTGCACAGAATCATTTTGCATTGTGTCTTCACCGCTGCCACTTACTATGTATCTGAAATCAGCGGTCCAAAGACTGGAACTCCGCGAGGGCAAGTCAGACATGCTGATCTTTGAGGTTTTTGGATCAGATCAGCATCATCTACTGCTGGTATTCTGAAGCTCAAAGTGGCAAAACTGAGTACTGGCACAAACCAAGCACTGCAGCCAAGTACATAACAGTAATGTCTGTGCACTCACATTCACCGCTAGGAATGCATGCACAATTAGCCATGGTCAAGCACAAACTTTAAAGGACCCCGACTCCTCTTCCTGCCTGAGTCAGAAAACACAAGAGCCTGTGAAATAATAATAACAAAAAATGTATTACTATTTACAAGGCATTTCTATCTTCTTGTTGGAAGAAAAAATTGCAAAGCATCTGTTAGAGCGGGAACAAAAAAGAAGTGCCATTTGTTGTATTTTATTTGTGATTAACGTTCCATCTGCGTCTTTTGTTGTTTGAGGCACAGTGGCACAATAACTAGCACTTCCACATCACAGCTTAGATTACATTATTAGTCACAACATTAGTCCAGCATAGTTGGTAGAAGCTTCCATAGCCCTCTTAAAATACCATCACACAATTATAATACATTCAAAACTTGTTGATTCCCTCTTTCCTCATTGTGTTCAATGCATTTCACAGAATCTTTATATACAATACGCTACCGTGGCTATCCGTTTGTCTGTCCAGGATTTTAAATCACCTGTAGCTCGCAAACCTTTTGACCTATTGACCTGAAATTTGATGTCTACTATCCGTTTTCAGGGTGGTGATTGACATCCAAGTTTATTCCTCTTATTATTTTTATTAAATTTTATTGTAGAATCAACTCTCAGCAGCGGCCAGCAGGGCTGCCGTGCGGTGCATGCGTACGTGTGCCGTTCTCATCCCTACCACCTTCATTGTCACTTCCCCTTCCTCTTCATATCTTACGTCATTCTTGAGGCAGATTGAAGACTTAAGTGCTAACTTAAGTCAAAAATTAAAGAAAACATACTAAGTAATTGCAACACAAACACTGACTTAATCAGTTTTAACGTGAAAAGATGCCAACGAAAGAAGAGAAGAAACAGGCCGCTAGGATGGTGAAAAGAAGAACTGCTCAGGAAGAAGCAAGTGCATCAACCTCTGTGCAAACGAATGCAGAGAAAGAGTATGAAAACTGTGAATGCTCAAGTCAAGTGTATTTACTGCACATTATTGTGCAGTCCACCGTTACTGGTATTTTAAAGATTGTGCTAAACACAGTGGGGTTTGCTCTTTGCAATGAAAATGAGGCAGAAACTAACACTGAATGGAATACAGTCCAGTAAAGGGCATACTTATGTGCACACCCATACTCACTCATGTTGGTCCAGTTTAGCATCACCAATCTGAATAATACAGATATTTAGGGATGCTGGAAGAAATCGGATTACCCAAAAATTCCCGGGAAAGACAGCACCTAACCAAAGAATAGGAGAAATGTTTCAAGCAAGTGTTGGTTTTTGGGTAAAGTAGAAACAATAAGTATTTAACATCTACTAGTGAGCAGCACATTGGATAGATATAGAGATGAATAAGGCGTTATAGAAAATATTGTTTAGATAGATAGATAGATAGATAGATAGATAGATAGATAGATAGATAGATAGATAGATAGCATATAAAATAATGAAAAACAAAAAAATAAAAACAAATACACAAGTAGATATATAAATGCACATAAAATGAAAGTGAAAAGTTGAAAATTATGCACATGTATAAACTAGCAGTAATCATTCACTCAGAAATTCAAATCCCAGAAAAAGAAATGTCAAAAATAGTAAAATACTAGTCATCATTCTCCTAGAAAATCACTTTCTCTGAAAAACAACATACCAGAAATAATCCACTCACAAAGTCTCATTTCTGCAAAATAAAGTAAAATGGAGGTAATCATCTACTCAGAAAGTAATGTATCTCAGAAAAATAAAATTCTGTAGCAGCAATAATTCACTTAAAGTTACTTTACACACCCCCACACCCCCTTGTCATTGCCTTCTGAGAAAAGTCAAGTAATCATATACTGTACTCAGAATGTGACATGTAAAAAATAGGGGAAGCAAATGCTAGTAATCTCTAGCCACAAAATAAAAAAGAAAAAATGATCAGAGAAAGCTCCACATAAATATAAATAAAATATCAGCAAGAATTCATTCATAGCTCCCTCATCAAATTAGGCATAAATAATTTCTGTCAAAATGTCAAACTTCCATAGTATAGTCATGCATTTTCTGGGCTTGGCCTACATGGGAGGTTTAAAAAGAACATAAATATACATATGAAGCGTGCCAGAGATTATCTGACTGCAGACCACATTTTTGAAAGTGTGCTGTGGGCACAGGAGTCTTTGGTGAAGTTGTTTGACTATTCAATGGACGTCATGTACACCATGTTCTTGAGGCCTCCATTTATAGATAACCCATCAGTGAAATGATAGACTTTTAAATTTTTTAAAAGCCGTCCTAATCTATCTTAAAAGTGTAACAAAGCCACGTTTTTAATCTTTATTCAAAGATGGACCTTTCAAGTTACTTTCTTGTGATCTGTTAATTATTTGCACTAAATTTGGTACACCTGATGTACATTTTAATTATTGCAGGAGATGATAAAATGAGGTTATTGCCTTCTTTCCAACAGGTTTTGATTCTTATATACTGGATTCTCTTTCTTGCATTCATCAGTTCCTCTAAAAAATGCACAACAGAAAAGTAAGAACAACAACAGAGTTTCAGAAACCTTCAAGACTTAGCCCTCTATGAAGGTTCAGGGAAGCAAACTTAGTGTCCCAGTACCCAATATAGGGTGGTTCATAACCTAGGACATGGTTTTTGAGACATAGCTGGATGTGACCACAACAAAGGCTCCAAAAATAGTCTAAAGGAGATTTGGGGAAAAGACTCAACTGACAGGAAGATGTGACCAGGGCCAAAAGAAGAGAGAGAGGTGGGAGTTAAATTGAAGGAGGGTGTTGGTGCTTGGTGAGCCTCCCATCAGACTGACAGGGATGCAAGACCTGCATATCACACACAGAGAAGCAACAGGGTTTGGGCCTCAGTTCCGTTTTCCATTCTACTTTGGCTTCTTCATTTTGTTCATCCCTTCTCTGCATGCTTTAATTTTAAAGAGCCAACCGCAATAACCACCACTTCTTTTAAAAAGAAAGGAATACATCTACTCATAACTATCAAGATGATGCCAAAGAGAAAAGATGTGCTTAAACTCTTTGGCATCATCTTCATTTTAATGAACACAGCATTCAGGCTGTCACAAAGGCTTACACTTATCACTGTGCATATATACATACAATAGTTCTATTTAAAATGTAATAGAAAATGCAGTTATATTTAACAGTTTTTAAATTTAAAATAGTTTAAATAGTTTTAAGTTACTGAACAATATTAACAGGAAATTGTATTATATCTTTTTCACTTAAAATTCCTTTGGAAGGTGCTATCCAATATATAGGTTACTGGTTTAATTTATTTTTAGTACAATAAAAATTATTATTAAACTGATAAATAAAATTTAAACTAACATTAAGACTATTTGATATAATAACAATAATAATAATAATAATAATAATAATAATAATTAGTGTTGTTTAATTAGGATGCATTCTCACTAACAAAAATTTGCTGCAGTGAGGCTCACTGAATGAGAGATTCACGCGTTTGAATGAGGTGACGTTTACAAGCATTCAATGACCATTGATTTTCTGTAGCTTGTGCAGAACAATCAATCAGTTTTGCAAATCTTGCATTGATCTTAGGGTATTCAAATTCTGATCTCCACATTCTGAGACTGCTTACTAGCGCATACTTTTTTGCTTTGGCTAGGCAGTGGCTATTCCAGAATTGCTTTTGTTGGCAGTTCATTTCTTATCAGTCTGTGATTAGCTACTTGGGGCAAACCTGCAAGGAAATGTGCTTTGCTTGACAATGGAAGGGGCCAGCAAAACTGTAACTGATGAGTAGATTTCAGATTTTTTTTTGTTTTGCAGTGCACAGGTCCAAGACTGGACAAACACCTCAGAATAATGCATATTCGCTTATTCTTTTTTATTCAGTTATTAGGTAAAAATTAGAAATACCTAACTTTTAAAGATTTCCATTGAAAAGTTGTCCCTTTTTATTTCATACTACATTTGTAAAATTCATATATTGGACTTGAACATTAAGCAAGCAAGAAGCGCAGAGGTATTGACTCATCTTCTTATATAATACGCTATCGTGGATGTCCGTTTATCTGTTCAGGATTTTAAATCACCTGTAGCTCGCAAACCGTTTGACCTATTGACCTGAAATTTGGTACACAGATAGATAGATAGATAGATAGATAGATAGATAGATAGATACTTTATTAATCCCAAGGGGAAATTCACATAATCCAGCAGCAGTATACTGATACAAAGAAACAATATTAAATTAAATAATAATAAAAATGAAAAGAATTAAAATAAAATTAATGTTCGCATTTACTCCCCCGAGGTGGAATTGAAGAGTCGCATAGTGTGGGGGAGGAACGATCTCCTCAGTCTGTCAGTGGAGCAGGACAGTGACAAAAGTCTGTCACTGAAGCTACTCCTCTGTCTGGAGATGACACTGTTAAGTGGATGCAGTGGATTCTTCATGATTGACAGGAGTTTGCTTAGTGCCCGTCGCTCTGCCACAGATGTTAAACTGTCCAACTTTAATCCTACAATGGAGCCTGCCTTCTTAACAAGTTTGTCCAGGCGTGAGGCGTCTTTCATCTTTCATCTTTATGCTGCCACCCCAGCACACCACCACGTAGAAGAGTACTATGTGACCTCCCGTTTTCAGGGTAATGATTGACTTCCAAGGTCAAAGGTCAACGCAGGAAGGTCAAGGTCAAAAGTCAAATAACTTGTAGCCTGAAATTTGGTACACATATACTACGCTGAAACTCTGCACTACAACTTTATATTAAAAGCAAAAAGTTTTGGAATTATTACTCTTTATTTTTATTTTATTTTGTTGTAGAATCAGCTCTGGGCAGCAGCCGTGCGGTGCATGCGTATGGGCGCCATTCTCATCCCTACCACCTTCACCATCACTTTTCCTACCTCTCCATATCTCAGATCATTCTTGAGGCAGATAGCTAGAGGGCATCATCGCTACCACCTTCACTATCACTTCTTCTAACTCGTCATATCTTAAATCATTCTTGAGGCAGATTGAAGACTTAAGAGCCAGCTTAAATGAAAAATGAAAGAAAACATAATTACAACACAAACACTGACTTAATTAGTCTTAACGCGAAAAGATGCAGATGAAAGAAGATAAGTGGGCCGCTAGGGTGGCGAAAAGAAGAGTTGCTTAGGAAGCAGCAAGCGCATCAACCTCTAAGCAAAGGAATGTTAAACATACAGAGAAAGAGTATGAAAACTATGAAGAGCGCACTTAGCATTTACAACAGGCAGATGCAGAACCAAACAGAATTGCCCGAGCCAGTGAGAGCAAAGAACAGACCATACAAAGAAGACAGGCTGACGTTGAGCGAAAGAGAATCGCAACAGCAAATGAGACTGAGGAAGAGGCTTATCGACATTGGCAATCAGTGGTCAAACATGCCAGAATTTGAAAGGCAAATGAGACAGAGCAAAACACCATCCACTGATGACAAAGAGATACTGATCACGTGACAACAGCTAGAACGAACAAGACCGATGACCAGAGAGTATATCGTTTAATACAAAACACACTAAATAGGTGCAGCTAACAGTGTGCTGTTTCCATTTGACCTACTGACCTGAAATTTGGTACACATATATGGTCAACAAAGGTCAAGCTCAAATGTCAACGGAGTATGGTCAAGTCAAGTGTATTCGTGCAGTGTGCCATTAATGGTCCAACCTAATATTGTAAAAGACAATACTCATTGATGCTGGGCCTCAGCAGCCCCTAGCAGGCTGCCTATGGCAGCTGTTGTTTTCATTTGTGTAATAATAATAATAATTTTTTCATCTTTTTATATAGTGCTTTTCTCACTACTCAAAGAGCTTTGTAAACTGCACATAGGGGGGACCAATGATCGCTTTGCTACAAGGTAGCAGTGCTATCACTGCATGACTGAACCTTTGAGGCCATCTTTCTGACATACCCCTGGAATTAATTTTTTAAATCAGCTTGCGCAGCTAAACCCTTTGTAATCCAGAAAAATTGTAATTGCCAAAGTACCTTTAGCATGTTGGATTTAGTTGAAAATGAGGGATCTTATTAAATGCTGAGATGGTCAAAAGCAGCTACACTCCACTCCAGCACTGTATTAGATAGATAGATAGATAGATAGATAGATAGATAGATAGATAGATAGATAGATAGATAGATAGATAGATAGATAGATAGATAGATAGATAGATAAACAGTATATTTCACTTAAAAGCAATTTTAATATATCATTTTAATTATGTTGGCCAGGGTTAATGAAAGGCATCATGGGGAAGGTGAAGAAGAAACTTATGAAATGTAACAATTTGGTATATATAGTGCATTAATGGTGTCGTCAAAAAAATAGAATGGTACAACGTACAATGGCCTACCTTCGCTGGTGCAGGATCATCATTAAAATAAGAAGATAGCCCTCACTCCTAAATTCCCACACTCAGATGTTTGTGTTTTTCATTGTTTTCTTCCTCTCTCTTCCCTCCTGTGGCTGGCATCCCAAAGCCTTTCCAGTGAGCTGTTACCATCCTCTTCCCAAATCTGACCTCATCTAATGGAACATGACATAGATATTTTAAAAGTGGACTTCAATTTTGGGATTCTGCTCAGAATTTCTTGTAGGGTCAAAGGCAGCTGTTCAAAGCACTAAGGCCATGAAGTTACACTTCCCTTACACCCCTAAATGTTCCTGCACCATGAGAATTGGGAAAACAGTTAGGGCTGCTCAAGCATTGCCTGTTGTTACTAACAGACAACAGAGTCCTGGTAACATCACTGCTACCATCTAGGTGGCAAAGGAATATTACTTGGCCTGTCTAGTGATCCCCTTCTTTGTTAAGCTCTATACTATAGAGAACTGAATATTAATGGATTGTTTCCTTTATGTTTTTTAGTCTTGTGAGCTAAAAAACACCAATTTTAGTTCTGTCCACAATATCTAAGTGGTGACATATTCAAGGATATAAGAAGTTGTTTTTCTTTTCTTTCAATCATCTCTCAAAAAACAATGAAAACAATGGCATTAGTGCTAGTCCTACTCCAAAATAAGTATTACTTACATTATTTGGTCAGACCTCTTTCATAAAATATTTAATTTTATAAACAATTTACTTACTTGATTGTATTTTACATTTTATCAATTGTAAATGTAAATGGAATATGTAAAAATAACACTACAGAAACAGTTTATTGCAATGACCTGAAGTCCCATACTGAGTACTGTATCTTAAAGCTCCTGGCCATAAAGTGACATCCATACCTGAGTATGCTGTATATGTGATTAAGTGGCTGTTCTGATATGTGGATCATGCTCATACGATATTAATTTGTTGTGTGACATGTCCTGTTCCTCTATCCAAGTGCTAGTGAATTTGTAAGTCAATTAGTGATGTGCAGTACTTCAGGCAAACATACTCCTGGCCGTTAGGCAGCCTTTTGCTTCACATACTAGGTGACACTACTTTTAAGTCACTTCAACACAAAAAAAACAGTTAATCCTTTTCAAGAATTAAAATTAGCTGGAATAAATTTATTTTGTTCTGAAAGATGCTTGGAGACAGAAGCAAATAGTAAAATGAGGCAATGCTTTGAAATTCCGTCAAGGCAGCATTAATGATAGTTTTGATATAGCTAACTAAAGGGCACAGAGGCTTCGTGAAATATGCACTGTGTTTGTAATTGCGCTTGTCAAGGTGTAAATTATGCTTCTCAGAGGCAGGAATTAGGGCACAGCGGCAGGGAAGAGAGCTGGGCTAGCTGATTTATGATGCCCAGACGATGTTCCAGTGTAATCCTGTCATTACCGGAGCAGAGCAATGTAATCTCTCATGGCTGTTCACTACCTCTTGTGTGTTTCAAAGTGAATTATACTTCACTCATTCCAACGGAAACAAATCTGGTCCCCCACACACAATGCAATTTGGTTGTCATTGACCCAATTATTTCAAGGCATTTCCAAAGCAGCAATAAGTGTAGTATTCATTTACAGTTTTTTATTTTTTATTTTATTGCAGATAGCAATCCAAAACACTTAATTGTACAGGGGCTATGAATTGGACATGGATAATCTTCCAGTTTTAACACAAGCAACACCTAAATGACATTGATCTTTCTTCCAGCTGAAATGACAATATCGAGCTTTATTATTGATATTATTTCTCTCTCCTGGGATGGGATGGATTGAAATGTAAATGGATGCAGGGAAGGCTTTTCTGAGTTTAAATAGCTGACACTTAATTGATTGTGGGTCATCCTATTGTGAACCTTCCTTACATGAATAGTAAGGTATAAATCTGGATTTTTTTGTGTGTGTTTGTTTAGATTAATTAATTTAGTAGAAGCATTTTTCTAATGACTGCATAGGCAGATCATTACTTAATTTGGTATCTCCCACCCAATTATTTTTCAATGAAAGTACACTGATTGGATATTTTTAAATATTTCCTGATTCCTGTCACGTAATTTTGAAGAATAAACATGAAAAGAGAAGCAACACCTATTTTAGCTTGTTTGTTTCTTTGGTCAATAGTGTAAAAAGCTGATTTCATCTGAGATAATTGCTTTAGTTTCATATCCTCCTTGTCTAAGTCCTCTGCTGTTTGGTGACCCTTTAAAAAGCTCTCACTTTTTGTCAGCTGTAATAAATAATTATGGAAAACTAATTAATATTAAAAGATATTTATATTCATACATAATGTATAGCCTACCTATATACAGTATATACTTATGTATTGTCACACATATGAGGATTGGGAGTGTGTTATGGGTTTGTTAGGTTGACACCAGTGCTGACCTCTGTTCTGTTCCCTCCCTTGAATGGAGGAATGAATCCAAAGGAAGAAATGTGATGTCATACTTTAGCTACACCTCTTCCTTCCATACTGCTCTTTAAAGCACTCACTGACCTAAAGTCAGCATTCATTGTGGATTCACCTACCTGAGAGGTTACGCCTCACATCAGCAGTTAATTTAGACATTAAATAGTGCATTTGAGACCACAGCATTTTATTCTCTGTTCTATATATATATACAGTATACTGTATATATTGTGGACCACCAGGGGGCAATTGACAGCTGATATGAAGGCCTGCTGCCATCTTGTGCCTGGGGGAATAAACAGGCCTTGTAGACAGTCCTTCCCTGTCCTTCTCTTCTATTTCCTCTACCAGGGAAGGTACTGCGACCATGCCTGTCCATTTGCCTGGAGCCTCCCATCCGGGTAAGGAATTTCATTCTCTGTCCAGGCTGTCCGTTCATTCAACTTGGGATACCATTTGGGTATGGCCCCTTTCCATTCTTTGGTTGGGATGCCTGACGGACCTTCTGAAGCCTCCCGTCTTGGCAAGAAATACGGGATATATATATATATATATATATATATATATATATATATATATATATATATATATATATATATATATATACATGGCTGTACCACTTTAGGACTCCTGCCTGGCAGTTCCCAAAGACCCCAACAGGGCTAAGTCTCCAGACTCCAACTCTGATGCCAGCCTGCAAGGGTCCTGAAGTGGTCCAGCTGTGAGGACCAAGCCAAACTACAATTGAAACATGCAAAGAAAGTCTTGCAAGAAGTTTTGGAGCTAAGGAACCATTCTTGTGGAAAGGCAACAAGCAGAAGAGAATGCAAAATGTGAAAGACCATATAGCGTGAACTGACAATCAGTGACAGATAGTCTTATGGACTGATTAATTCAAATTTATAATTTTTGGTTCATAAAAATGCCAATGTGTCAGAAAAAATGTTGGAGGCAAGCATATCAATGACCGTGTACAGATTTCTGTGAAGCATGGTGGTGGGTCTTTCATGACTTGGGATGATTTTCAACCAATAGCGTAGGAGATGAATTCTGAGAAATATGAATAGATTTTGAACAGTCATGCTGTATTTTCAGAAAATGTTGGAGGCAAGCATATCAATGACCGTGTACAGATTTCTGTGAAGCATGGTGGTGGGTCTTTCATGACTTGGGATGATTTTCAACCAATAGCGTAGGAGATGAATTCTGAGAAATATGAATAGATTTTGAACAGTCATGCTGTATTTTCAGAAAAATGACTTTTTGGCACCAGCATCACCTTTTGGCATAATACCGACCCCAAGCAAACTGCATGCACAAATAAGACCAACTGGGAGCAGAAGTTTGCAGATGGAACACTAACAGTATTTTGGTGTGTGCATGAGTAGGTCCTGTGGGGTCTGGAATGCTGATTAGAGTTGGGTTCTGTTTTGCACCCTATGTAGTCCTGAGGTTCCTGCAAGCCTGACTAGGATTTAATGAGTTTGACAATGCTGTGTTGTTTTATAGGTGTACATCTGCTGGAGATTATTTTTTTGTTAGTTATTCACAGTAACCAGCGGTGCATAGTGGTAAAGAATATGGGGGATCCCTCCAAATGCCAAAGAAAAATTCATCACAAATACAGTATTATACTGCTATGTTAATTATACATAAAAATAAGAGTTAAATTACTTTGAAAAAATCTCAGAAGAAGTTCAGGTGGCATCATAAAAGTTCTAAACACACATAGCTAGGCTGGTAGCTTGATGTTCCTAGTTATATTAGACAGCATTTGCCAACACACTCAATATATTTGTGACATTCTGCTGAGCAAAAAGTTTGGATTCATTTAAGAGCGCTGAAACACATTTTTGAGCCATTGCTTGTCATTTGCATTGTGACGAGAATGTCGAGCAGTTTCAGAGTCTGCTGTAAGTTCCATACCAATTGCTCTTTCTCGGTTCAGCTACTTCAGGGCATACATTTTCCCACCACGAATGGAATTAATAGGAATGTCTAAAGCTAAGCTAAAAATGTAATCTTAATTACATTTCTAAAGATGCATGACTGCTAGCTTTTTGAAACACATCCAACATTCACAAATTTAGCATGAGGCTGCATTATACTTACTGAGTGAATTAAAACTGACATGCACACATTAATGGAGTTTTACTATACAATTTTAGAACTGTGCGGAAAGATGCTGTTTGAAACTACAAATATTCTATGATGCCTTAAATGTAACACGCACATGTAGACTGATACCTTATGATAGACAACAACTGCCATCACATTCAGTATATTTGTGACATTGATCTATACAAAATGTTTTTATTGTTGTAAGAGATATGAAACACATTTTTGAATAGTTGAGCGTCATTTGCATTGTGGAGAAAATGTTTAAAAGGTTCAGAGCCTTCTGTGATGTGCTCTGTTCTGGTCAGATATACCTCTATGCAAAGCCCATATCACATTATGTGACTTCTACTAAAGGGGTATGTCAGACTTACTGACTGCATTTGCTGATCTCATCACCAGAACATGTCGATTTACAGGACTGAATGGCTGGGCATTTCAGATTTAGTGACTATGTGACAATTTTCCAGCACAGTCTTGCTTTTCCATTTTTCTGAGAGCCAATACCATGCTGCCTGACAAAGCTGGTACTGTACAAAATGTTAACAGATATGAATTGTTCAGCCATTATCTTTGTACCTTTTCTGTTTTTCTTCTGTAAAACATGAAACATTAGACAAACAAGACCACTCTTCTGTTTGTGAGGTCCAAACCACCCACGTTCCTTATTCCTCAGCGCATATGCTATTCTTCCAGTTGAGCATTAATTTGTTGTTGGTTCTCATGCACACAGAGGTGACCCCATGATTAAAGAAAAAATCAAACCTGTCCAATTTTTTCAGGGCAAGTCATGGACTAATTGCAGTGAGTTGCTGGGTATGTTATATTAGATGACCGGTCTTCACAGGAGTGTTCTGCTGACTGCTTCCGATTGGTAAGGTTACATAAATGAAGGATACAACTGAAAATTGTTGGTAAAGGTGTCTAACGTGACATTAGTCACTATTGCAAAGTAGATAGCAGTGCTGCATTACCTTTTAGGGACAAAAGTGTGATTCACTGCAGGGTCACTGTCTGTCTGAAGTCAGCGGTTTCTTCAGATTTGTGTGGGTTTTCATCAGATTGTGGCATTATCTCTCACTACGCAAACTTTTGTATGTGGAACTTAACTTGATTGATTATTTGGCCCTGTTTCCAAGGTTTGGAAAAATGTTCAATAAGGTTGTCTTCGTGTCAATTCTTGATTTGCAGCTAATGCAAATCACTGAACATGGACTTGTAGAATGAGAAAATAAATAATTGGACATATTTAAAAAACTGAACAACCAGGAAGAACAATGTCATAGCCATTATTATTATTATTATTATTATTATTATTATTATTATTATTATTATTATTATTATTATTACTAGTCTTCTGCCCCATCTATGCTTGGCTCTTACCATGCACCTGATGCAGCCTCATCAGAAGGTGACTGGCAGCAGTTTCTCCCAAATTAACTTTGCTGTCCTGTGATGTCAGCCTGAATAACGCTTAGATACTGTTACATTATTGTTAATGGTGAAGTATGTGAACTTGTACATAGTCAGTCGCCCATTATATTCAATTAGCTGTTGATCATTTCATTAGTATTGCCTAATCATATATTCAGTCTTCAAGAATTTTTTTTTTCCTTTCCCTTGCAGCAATCTCTTTCTCAATCTTCTTTCTCTTTTTATGTTGTTAATTTTGATGCAAATTTTTAAACATCTGCCTCTCTCCCAAAAGTAGGTGCTGTTTATCTTTTAATCAAAATGCACCAGAATTATGGTCCTCCTGTTCTTACCAGTAAGCATTCATGTTATAGTACCCATAATGCATAGTCTGATTTTACATTACATTACCTATTCTCAAGTCTTGAATTTAAACTGGGAATGTTCTTACCTCTATTTGTACCAAGTTTAAAATTAATTTCAACTTAAGTCAAATAATCCTGCCAGATATGTTGTAAGATTTTCTCCTAAATTTTAAGCTTATCTGCTGCTTTCTCATTTACACTGTCCTTATTAGAGAAGCTGTGTACAGTCTCCTTAGGGAGCTACTCTTCTGAAGTCCACACATGGTAATTTAAACTATCTACTTTGGACATTAGACATCACCAGTTATACACCGTTACCCATTCCTATTTTTTTTGCATCTCTTACTTAATCAATGAAGCTTGTTTTACCTGATGTTTGAGATTTCATACCATCTCTTTTTGCCTTAACACCAATTCCTTTTAAGAAAAATTCTGCTTCCAGCACAATCAGTGTCCACTTTCTAATCAATTCCCAAGCAGGGATCAATAGCCTACAGCTTTATATGTGGGAACCTGGAGAGTGGCACCATTAGAAATGTTTGCTCGCACAACAGTAAAACACGGACTGCCTTTTTCTGCTAATGTTGTGTCATCAAAACTGCTGTGCTGACATCAGGATGGGGAGCAGCCTGCATTTGTCTTGGCAAAGTCAGGATTGATCGATTACAAAGGGAAGCTGCTGTACACGTTCAACAGCAGACCAGGAAAGTGCAGGCCCTGCACAACATGTGTCTTTTAATTATTTCTAAGTGTGCTGCCTTTTAAGGGGGCCATGTGTGCAGTGTAATTATTGCACCATTCATTATTTTTCTTCCTACATTAACTATATCCTAGTTTTTAGAGCTATAGCCTTCAAACTTGTCACTTGATCTGTATGCTTTATAGACTACTAACAGGGGTATCCAGTACTGCCCAGGGTATGGACAACAAGTAAATGTTGGAATGAAAAATAGCCAACAGTCTTCCCATGTACAAATTTGGAATCTGTCCAGAGGTTGGGTGAGATAGGTTTGACAGTGTGGATTGGCATACTGGACAAATGCACACAGACACACACAACTACACATTCAGCTTTATATATTACCTACTGTGAGGGCAAATGTAGATTAATTCTAGGTAGTTTCAAAAAGAATTTTTAAAAAATGGACCAAAACCGTGTATTGTATTTCTGTGGTGCATTATAGGCACATTGCTTTTACCAAAATTACCAAGGGGAGTTTCCTCCTAACCTCTGTTTTTCTAGTATTTTGAAAAATGGTCAGCAGTCTTTTGCTAGCTCCTTTGATCTTTGCATCTTATTTATTATGGCTGAATGATGTACATTGAACTAAACTATAATGTCTATCTGATTTATCATGCTATAAGTTCAGCTAGGTCTTCACCTAGCTAACCACTTAGGTTCTTTTCTAGATAGGAGATAGCATTTACCTGTCTCATTGTCCATGCTGCACCTCTGTGTTTTACCTTCGAGACCTCTAATGTCCACTGGTGGACCTACATTTTCGGGGCACTGAACCTTGAACTCATATGAGGGCCCCTTCACAACCAGCAACAAGGTCTAGGTAACCACTGTTATCTTCTTCAATGGGGTTGATCCACAACAAATCAGTCACATTTAAAAAAAAAATGTGACCACTACATATAGGAGTTTTTAAAATCCTTTTTCATACACTAGACACCCAAACTTTTTAAGCATTGTGGATTAAAGCCGCTTCTGGGACCACTCCAGGATTAAGGCCCTGAAGCTTTAGTTTCATTAGTTTTATAGTATAGAGTGGTCCAGGTATAATTATGCAATTTTCATTACGCTATAACTTATTAAGTTTATTACATAGAAAATCACTCGAAAAATCCCAGACCATCGAGAAGTGTGCGAACTAATGACATGAAGAATCGTCTTCGCTCCGAACTGGAATTGTCCCCGCATAAATCAAAGTCATCCAGACGATCTGGATCTGCATAATTAGATCTGGACCACCCTGTTGATCCGACCTGACTAATTGCAGGCTGCTTGCTAAGTGAGGCTGTCTTTACTTTCAAGCATTTATTTCACTCCAGTTTATCACCAGCAGAAGGCTTAACAAAGGTATCCATTTCTGCAGTTATGGAACTACAGTTTGTCAAGGATTGACTAATCTAACCACTCGGACTGTTGGTAGAAGTCAGACAGAGAGACTGATTTTATCCCTTTACTCACAAGATATATTTATTTACACCAAAACCAATAACTACAAGTACAAATTGATACATAGAATCATGCAATCTGGGTGGGTTAAATCACCATGCAGTCTCATTATCAACAGCAATGAACATTCCCTGGTGGCTCAGTTTCTTAGTCGTATAGTATGTTTTCTCCATGAGAAAAAGTTTTCTTTCCATGAAGAGACAACACTCTTTAAAAAGACTGTTGCTCCTCTTCCCTTCTTGCCCAATGAGCACATAAACACCATGGCTTGTTTAACAACATGTTCTCAACAGTGCATGCTGACATTTTACATTTAACTAAAACATATTGAAAATATGCAGAATTACAAAAGGAAGAAAATGTTAGAAGACCATTATTGTTACCCGAGTTCATATGCAGTGAACTAATCCCACACCCATCTCGAGGGTAGATGCTTAGAATTCATAGGTTATAAGTAACCTGACTATGCAAAACACTCTCCCAGCATACACTGCACTCCTGTTAGGCAAGTCCAGATGCAGGTTAAAGGCATTTCATCCTAACATCTGTTGATTGAAAAGTTGCAAGACACATCACCTACTCACTAGCCAAGTATCCAATGTCATGTTATGAAAATGTTAGTAAATTCATGCTTCACATTGTGACAATTCCTGCTTTACCTTAGTCAATAGGTGGTATAGGTATGTACCCGTCAGTGAGGGGCTGTTGAGAGATGAAACATTTTGATCCCTTTAACTTGCATTTTGTATCTGGATTGTATTCAGATATAATTAAACTGTTTTACATTTACACCAGGCATTATAACGCATCTCCAGTGTCTTTGGTGTGTCCTGACAGAGATCTGATGTCACCATCCCCACACAAAATTCAAATCACTTTCTACTTACATGGTTCTTGTATGCAGACAAACACATATTTGTATTTACATCTCTGATAAATTTGGCAACTATGCATTTTGGTATGCATTTACACATAGATATTAATGTGGTCATATAAATACCAAGTATGAAGTTGGCCATTGATGACCAATTAAATGTTTATTACTTGTTTGATATTTATTTTGTATGTCCCTGCACACCATTCTTTAAGATGCTCCATGCAGAATAATTGGGGAGGTGCTTGCCATGCAGAATTCTGAGTCTGGTTTTGTAGCCTGAAAGTCCTTTTAATGCTTTAAATATATCTGTGATCCAATGGCATGTGTGTGTGCCTTGTTGAATAACCCTTATTAAATTTCTCTGCTGGCTTCAAACCTGAAATTGTAAACAAATATGGAGACAAATAATCTGCTCTCTGCATAAATATTCAATAAATGTGCAAAGATACTATTTTGGTTCTTCACAGTCTCAATGTTTATTTAATATTACAAACCCAACAATAACGTATGATTTATGAAATTATTTGCATTAAGATGTAAGGTATGAAAGGTGAACAGGAATGAAGGAGAAAAAGGTTCAAGACAGTGAAATGTGGGAAGTTTTAGTGAGGTGGTACATTTTTCACGATATAACACAAGTGGCCTGAGGTGAGCTCAGAGAGACGATAAACCTAAAGTGGAGAAGAAAGGGCAAATGCTTGCTTGATCTTGATTTTTAGTATGAGTACAGACTGTGAAAAAGTGGCCTCACTGTCCTTTTGGCTTTTTGGGTTTTAAGCAGAAGGTGTCAGAGAAGGTACCAGAGAAGGTACCAGAAACATAATTGTGTTGTGGCCACCAGGTGTTAATAGCAGGGCCACTTTTTGATGAGCCATATACAAAATAGTAAGGCTAGATTTATTAAGCATGGATTACTTAATCTATAACTGGGAAAATTAGCTGGGATTAGACTGTGTAAAGAAAAGAAGAGAGACCTCAAAAATGTGTTGAGAGCCCACATCAGACTTTCTCATTTAATGGCAAAGGCAAAAAGATGTTGAAATAACAACAACAAAAAAATTGTTGGCTTGGGCATTGTTGGTCACACTGGTGTGTGACTGATGTCATCTTTAGTACCATGGAGACAAATAAAAATTCTATTGGCAGGTTGAAGGTAGACTGAAAGGAATGTTTTCAGGTCTTGGGCCTTCTTCCTGTAGAGAATAATAACAGATAGTTAGTATGAGGTGTGACCTCAATATTCTTCTCTGGTGTCTCTTCTAAATTGGTCCCTGTTGAACTTGCAACATACTCAGTGATTTGACAAAGATCTTAAGAGATTAGTTTTATCTGAAATACGATTTGTTGAGAAGTGCCCAAGTACCCACTCACCCCCAAACCCTAAGTGATTCCACCCAGTGCTGACCACCACCTCACCAACCTATATACCATCAAACATGAAAGAATGCATTTAACCACCATATTTATCCATTATATGTTCTTTTATTATCTGTATTTTCAAGCATAATGCAGCAGGAATGGTTACCTGGACTGGGCACCAGTACATTGTAAACTATTCTCATTGCACAGGTGTTGTGCTTTGCATTGACAATTATTGTGATTATTCTGGCTTATTAAATATTTTATATAAACACAAATGACAATTTAAAGTTGGTATATTTCTGTATTATAGTTGGTTCCTAATGTGGCCAATTCTTTTGGCTCAAATGGATTAATCAGGTTTGATAATGAAAGGAGGTAACAGGAATACTTACCTTTTTTATTTTTTAACTATTTTGTTTTTCTTTATACAACTAGGCATTTCAGAGTCGTGTTTTGGTACTTTTTATCAATGTCAGTTTAATCTATGTACCTTTTTGCTTCTTTTTTTATCATTCTTGATATGAAATAAAATTCTGCCATTTTTAGAGAGACTTGGCATTAGCAACGGAGCTCTGTTTACATCATTAGAACATTAGAACAATTTAGACGAGAACAGGCCATTCAGTCCAATAAGGCTTGCCAGTCCTATCTACTTAATTCTTTCAAGGTAACATCAAGTCGAGTTTTAAAAGTCTCCAACGTCCTAATGTCTACCACATGTGTCCACAAGTGATCATGTGAAGAATGGAGTTGCATCATGTGACATCATCTTGCAGAGAGTATTTAATGTGGCTGCACACTGTATTCAGAGTCCAAGATTATGGATTAAAACCAAAAACCTTTGCAGTGATTTATAGTATTATAGTCCTTTAATGACCTCTTGGGCACAGCCATCAGCAGTATTTCTTTCACTGTGGAGAGAGTGTCAACCTTGTCAAGAGGTTTACTTACCTTGGCAGCCACATTAATGTCTCTGGTGACTCTTCCTATGAAGTCAGTAGACAGATTGGGAGAGCATGGGGGTCATGAGGTCGCTGGAAAGGGGTGTGTGGCACTCCTGATATCTATGCAAAAGGATGAAAGTGCAAGTCTTTAGAGTCCTGGTGCTTCCTGTCTTGCTATATGGTTGCGAGACATGGATGCTATCCAGTGACCTGAGACGAAAACTGGACTCCTTTGGTACTGTGTCTCTCCAGAAAATCCTTGGGTACCGTTGGTTTGACTTTGTGTCGAATGAGCGGTTGCTCATGAAGTCCTGATTGAAGCACATTACCTGCATTGTGAGGGAGCGTCAGTTAAGGTAATACAGCCATATGACGCGTTTCCCAGAGGGTGATCTAGCTCGTAAGATCCTCATTGTTGGGGACCCGAGTGGCTGGACCAGGCTAAGGGGTCACCCACATAACACCTGGCTGTGGCAGGTAATTTCCGGAGGGTGGGACTGGACTGCATGTTTGCCTAGGGGGTTGCAAACCGGGATCCCGAGTGTTTAATTGTGTAGTGGGTGCTGCAATGCACTGTACCAGTGCATGCTCCCCAACTTGACTTGATTTATAGTATTATTGGTTAGTGGTTAGTAAGAATCTTCTGGGTTTAGACTTGCACAGTATTTTTTATTTTTGGCGAACATTTTGGGCTTTACTATTTATGTTATTTTTTTGATCTCCTGGTTCTTGACATATGCACATTTTAAGCCATTTGCTTTTACCAGTTCCATCGCCTAGTCCATTTACCACTTAAAAATTGTCCATCTTCTGCATACATGTAAAACATTGGTTGCTACTATCCATTGTGTCACAAAGGAGCGTGGCCTGGGTATGTAACGCAACACGAAAAAAAGACTAGTCTGTGAGAGAATTTTAGATTCTCAAGGTTTTTGGGGAGCAGTCACCACCAGGGCTATAACACAGGACAACATTTAGAAGTTTCCTCAGGCAAGACTGAACTTCCTCACTAGGTCCATATAAGACACCCTCCCAAGACCCAGAAAAATACATCTCTGGTATGACACAGAGGAGAACTGCCATCACTGTGATGTCCAGAATTCCAGCTTGCAGTATATTCTTTCGGAGTGCAAGGCAGCTTTGACCCAGGGCCGGTCAATAGCACAATAACCAGGTCCTTCGAAAAATGGCAGTGGTTTTGGAGGAATGCAAATGCAAAGTGAATAAGACAAGCCTATCAAGATCCCAAAGACATACACAATTCATCAGACAAGGAGCCAGCACACAAAACATCAACCAGAAGGGAGTGGTTTGTCTTGACAACTGGGCATGAGTAGAACATGAGAGTGGACCTGGGCCAACAGCTGATATTCCGATGAGATTGCCCCAACTTCCCTACAACCAGATATTTTCCTGTGGTCCACGTCTACCAGGGCAGGGGTCATGGTCAGGCTTACTGTTCCATGGAGGAAGGAAAACAGGCGGCCTTTTAGAGGAAGAAAGCAGAGTACAGTGAGCTATCTATGGCATGCACAGAAGCAAGATGAAAGGCATCTGCCTACTCAGTAGAGGTTGGCTACAGAGGCTTCATTGGAAAATCCATCCAGCAATTCCTGAAGGTACTCAGAATTACTGGGTTCAATCAGAGGAAGACACTTAAGGAGCTGGCTCTAGAGTTGGAGCATGAGTCATTTCTGGCTGTGGCTCAGAAGGAAGATGCAAAGTGGGCTAAAAAGGTCAGTTTCAGGGATCAGTAGAAAAACATCCCAATGACTGTTCCACCTCCTGGAGAAGTTCTGGGTTTAAAGAAGTGAAACATCTGCGAAGGGTGGCTCACAGCTGTCAACCATGCAGATGAACAGATGGTACCAGCAGAGGTGTGACAGGCAGCAATGCCTCATCAGGTAGAGAATACATGTGCTTGCATCTTTGACTCTTCCCCTGTAAAATGATTTGTTTGGTTTCTGGTTTATTGTCCTTTTTGTGTAGAATCCCTACTATGTGTAGACCTGTCTTTGCCCTACGTCAGCGTTTCTCAACCTTTAAGTATTTGCGACCCGAGTTTTCATAACAGTTTTAATTGTGCCCCCCCTAACATTTTTTTGAAATGTAGATGCATATTTTATAATACCTATTTAACTTTTATCGACATTTATCTAACTCTATATTTATTGTTCTAGTATCAGAATATAGTTTAAGTTAATTTGTTTTGGTTTCAACAGATTTTTTTCATGTTTTTGATTCTTGTTTTCTTTTTTTTACATCTTTGTGCCCTTTTTGTTATTTCGCACCCCCCTAGGGGGGCCCGCCCCACAGGTTGAGAACCACTGCCCTACGTCTGGAAAAACAACACTTTTTCCAAACGGTCATGATTGACGGAATTTTGTCCATCAATTTTTAATCCCACTTTCTATTTATTTATACTTAAAGAGCAAATGTTTTAAGAGCAGTGCCAGTCTATGACTTGCTAACAAAGTCACAATGGGACAATATACTGTTGCCAGATCACCAAACACTAACAGTGTGTTCTTTACACTGTGGAAAAAAACTAGATTGCCTTTGTGAAATCTGTGCAAATATGTGGAGAACATGCATTCCCGCTCTGAAGCTGAAATTTGCTGTGAGGTCACAGCAGTACCTCTAGACTATATTTAGTTTAATTTTATATTGATTTATCCATCCATTCATCCATACATCCATTTACTGACCCATTTAATTCATCACATGTATGCTTCCAATAGTGTGGCCACAAATAAAGACATTACAATTTTGTCTCTCTATTCATCCATCTATCCCACGATCTACCTGTTTTAAATCACAGGGGCTAGCAAGGCACCATAAGGCACAAGCCAAAATACTTGACCTGCTCCTACCCCATAACTTCACTTATGTAATTTAGATTTAGTCTATTGACAAACCATACAGAAGTGAAAGATCAGATCCTAATCCAGAGTCAAAAAGGGACCCTAACCTCTGCACAACAACCACACTTCCCTTTCTTATCCTAGAGTTTGTCCCAAAGAATTCTTCATTTTTCACCATATTTCTGTGATAAAATGTATAATGCAATACCCTAACAAAAAAAAGGTAGAAGCCCATCAAAATTTCAGAAGCATAATTTCATTCACTTCTGTAGTCGCTCTGGCCTCTATTGAAAATGTAAGGGGTCATTAGTTATTCAGTTTCTTTGTCTTTGAACATATATCACTTCAGGGTAATTAAAAATCCCATTAGATTCCAAGTTAACCAATTAAGCCTTTCTTCTGTATAAATCCTGCTAATGAATTCCATTTTTTTTCAGTCGAGAGAGGGGGAGATTGAGGGAGCTGAAAGAACATGTGGGTGTGTGTGTGGTGGGGGGGGGGCTGGCACCGCTGGAATGCATGTACGGTAATCGCTGTGGCTTCAGTAGATCAGTGATGTGTTAGGTCCTGCCTGGAGAGTCCTAAGGGCGGCTGTCTGAGTCACATTTAGAAGCATGCTGGCCCCTTTAGGAGCCTTCTGACGAGACTGCTGTTTCAGAATGTGCATGTGCTGGGAACCCGCAGCTCTCTTGAAACTGCTTTTACGTTCATATTCTGTAAATGAGTACTGGAACTAGAGGGATTCCTTCTTTGAAATTGTCAGCAGTAGCATTTCAATATTTTTTTTATTATTATTATTTTTTGTTGCTTTGATTAAATTAGCCTACTGCTTAGTTGAGAGGGAGATAAAATGATTCTTAATCAGACTGGAAGAAAAATGTCCCAATTAAAATGTAAACAAGCCGCTAGCCCATCCAGCTACTATGCCTGCAGAACCCCTCTGCATCCCCGTAAAGCACTATGTCTCATCAAAGAGATTTTTATTAAGTATTCCATATTTTGGAGTGGGCGGCACAGTGGGGCAGTGGGTAGCGCTGCTGCCTCGCAGTTAGGAGACCTGGGTTTGCTTCCCAGGTCCTCCCTGCGTGGAGTTTGCATGTTCTCCCCGTGTCTGCGTGGGTTTCCTCTGGGTCCTCTGGTTTCCTCCCACAGTCCAAAGACATGCAGGTTCGGTGTATTGGCGATTCTAAATTGTCCCTGGTGTGTGTGTGTGTGTGTTACCCAGGGTTTGTGTCCTGCCTTGCACCCTGTGTTGGCTGGGATTGGCTCCAGCAGACCCCCGTGACCCTGTAGTTAGGATATAGCGGATTGGATAATGGATGGATGGATGGATATTTTTGAGCACATTTTAGACTTGGTGTGTGGAGATGCTTTCATGTTTGTTGTTAATCTTTTTCTGATGAACACAGCACTGACCATGGTGAATATCCATGCACAACGTGATAGGTGAGTGAGGAGGTGGTTGTGCATGGATGATGAACTGGCGTTTACTTTGGGTCCAGTGCTGTCAGGATCACCAAGCTCACCAAGGACCATCACTTTTTATTATTAACCTAAGACTCTCAATTTCTTACCCCCTAAAAGTCCGGGGTCATGAAGACACCGAGTTCAAGCCCATCTCAAAGTAGCAACCAGCCCTTGGCAAGGATTTCAGTATGTTTTACGGACACATACAAAGTCTGGACAGTTGTAATGCTTATTAACTTTGCATGCATGTCTTTAGGATTTGAAAGGAACCTGGAATATCAAGAATTAAATTCACATGCACACAGAAACATGCAAGCCCCTCAGTCCTAGAACTTTGAGGCAAACAGTGCTCACAGCTAGACCAACATGCTGCCCTTACAATTACTAGTAAAATAAGTTTCAAAGAACCGCATATTCATTAAGCTACAATGCAAGTGTCATATTTTGAATCCACGCATGCTTCGTTTCTAGGCAACAGTTGGCCACTGAAGTAGTTTCCAGTATGGATTGGTGGCAGGCTTTAAGTCTTGCTATTGAAAACTGACTTAGTTGTATAGCCCTGTTTTAAAATTCTCCAGGTTGGTGTTTATAAAATCTGTATGCTTCATACACCAAACGGTTTGCTTTGTTTTATTGTAGCTTGATCATTTGAAACCCTGCTGTGTTTTTCAACCTATCCATGTTTTCACAATGAATCAGTCCTTGTGAGAACTGGTTATAAATCTAAACTAGAAAATCAGTGCAGTAGAAAGCTTTAGCATGTGAAAATAAATCAAGAGGGAGGCTATTTTCACTGTGAGCTTATATTGATGTGCAGGTCATTCATTTTCGGCGAAGAACACCCATTATGGGTACTGGATGATAAAAGCTTTCATAAGCACATCAGCAGACAGCTGAAGTGACTTCATTAAGAATTCATAGAAAAGGCTTTTTACCTGAGACCCTATTGCAGACTGCTGGACTGGGCTTCATCTCTGGTCTTTTCTTCACATGCTGGTTATATCTATCTATACCTTATTGAACAGCTAAGTAACAATGACCTAGCTGTGTGGCAGTCACATGATGGGATTGTGGGGCATTAAAGATGAGAATACTCTTCAGGGCATGCTTTGTCATTGTCCCCTTCTGCCTTTGTGCCATCCTGCTGATTTATTACAGCATGCTGTATAGTTTAAGTGCTCATATGTTGTTTTGATGATGTTTGTGTTTTGCATGACTTATTAAATTTTGACATTTGGCTTGTGATTGTCCATTTTTTATTACCTAGACACACTAAGCAAATTCTTAAGAACACTGTACTACGAGTAATTAGAACATTAAAGCAATCTAAATGAAAACAGGCCATTTAGCCCAACAAAGCTTGCCAGTCTTGCTGTGAATCTCTCATTCTGTCATCTCACTCAAATCCGGAGACTGGGCAGCCACTGAAGAACACCAAACTCATTGCCATGTTCATTAAAATAGTTTGAGCTAACTTTTGCTGAATGATAAGGTGCATTATTATGATGGAAATGGCCATTAGGAGATAGATAAACTGTGCCCATGAGGAGATCTATATGATCAGCAACAATAATCAGCTATCTTGTGGCATTCAAGATATGATTGATTGGTATTAACAGGCCCACAGTGCAACAGGAAAACATTTCCCACATCATTACACCACCACCACCAGCCTAAACTGTTGACACAAGGCAGATTAGGTGCATGGATACATGCTATTCACTACAAACTCTGATTCTATCATCTGTGTGCTTCAACAGAAATTGATATTCATCACAACAGAATACGTGTTTCCGGTCTTCCGTTGTCCAGATTTAATGAGCCTATGCTCTACTGTAGACTCAGATTTCTATTCTTGGCTAACATAAGTGGAGTCTGATGTGGTCTTTCACCTCAAGGTTCAATGTGTTGTGCTCATTGCAGTTGTATTTTAGCTACCATAGTCTTTCTCTCAGTCTGACCATTCTCTTCTGACTCCTCTTATTAATCAAGGCATTGTCATCCACAGTACTGCAGTTCACAGGATGCCAGGGAGATCAGCAGTTACATTAATAATCAAACCAGCCTGTCTGGCACCAACAATCATGCCATAGTAGAAATCACAGAGATCACTTTTTTTTACCCCATTCAGGTATTAGATGTGAAGCTCTTTGTCTGTATCTGTATCATTTTATGCATTGCACTGTTGCCACATGACTGGCTGATTAGATAATTTCAAGGTTAAGCAGGTGTACATGTATTCCTAATAATTACCCAGTTTGAGTATCTAAAATAAATACTGCCATTTATCTTATCATAATGAAATCTACCATCACAATTCATCCCGTGTCACCATAAATTTGCTCTTTGTCCTTGGACTGGTCTTCTGTGTGGCAGGAACTGACTTTACTATACTCTGCTGAAGTGTCTGAAGTGCGTGCCCCCTTAGCAGTACAAATAACACCCCTTTGTAAATATACTGCAAACTTTAAGGATGGAGTGTTCACACTTTTATTTAAATAAATGATGGCCAGCAGGTAACAGCATCCACTCAGCAGCTTCCACAGCTCGTGCCCCCATAACTTTCATAAAGTTTGCACCAGACGGCCATTTATGTTCCCTTTTATATATATATATATATATATATATATATATATATATATATATATGAGGGGGACCCAAAAATAACCGGAATTTTGTTGTTGTTAGGTTGGTACTTGTAGTACATGGTTTTTTGACGATAGCCGATTATCGTGAGCAACACGCTGCAGTGAAATTTTGTTTTCTTCTTGAAAAAAGTGTTGCAGAAACTATTGTTATATTAAAAAAAATCTTACAAAGAAGATGCTATGGGTAAAAGCCAAGTCTACGAGTCGTTTGGCCACTTTAAGAATGGTGAAATGTTGATTGAATACCACCAACACCCGGGCGTCCTAAAACATCGCGAACCAATGAAAATGTAACCACAATCCGCGAATTAATTTATGAAATTCGACATAGAACCATTGACGAACTTGTTAAGATTGCCCAGTTGTCATTTAGCTCGGTTCAGCGAATTTTATCGCAAGATTTGAAAATGACAAGAGTTTCTGCAAAATTTGTCCCGCGATTGCTGACAGCAGATCAAAAAGAGCATCGCCTGGAAACCTGTCGTGAAATGAAGGATCAGTTTGATAATGACGCATATTTTTTTTCCAAAATTATTACAGAAGATGAATCGTGGTGCTACAGTTATGATCCTGAGTCGAAACAGCAGTCCAGTCATTGGAAAACCGCGAGTTCTCCTCAAGTAAAAAACGCTTGATTTATTTTTTTGATGTCAAAGTTCTTGTGCATTATGAATTTGTTCCAGCAGGTCAAACTGTAAACCAAGCATTCTACCTAGAAGTGTGAGAAGGAAACGCCCTGATTTGTGGGAGTCGGGCGATTGGTTCTTTAATCATGGCAACGCTCCTTCTCACACTGCTCTCAGCATTTGCCAATTTTTGGCAAGAAACGGTATGATAACCCTGAACCACCCACCCTACTCACCGGATTTAGCTCCGTGTGATTTCTTTTTGTTCCCTCGGATGAAAAAAGACTTGAAAGGAAGGCGTTTTGCAGACGTCGAAGAAGTAAAACAAGAAACGACCTGAGTATTAATGGACATTACTTCAGACGAATTTAAAAAATGTTTTGAACAATGGAAAAAACGGTTAGATAAGTGTATTTCCGCCAATGGAGAGTACTTTGAAGGAGACTAATTGTAGTTTGTACAGAAAATTAAATTAGATAGATAGACATGTTTTAAAAATATTTACAGTTATTTTTGGGTCCCCCCTTGTGTATATATATATATATATATATATATATATATATATATATATATATATATATATATATATATATATATATATATATGGTACATTATTCCAAGTCTTTCAGAAACATGTAGCTCCACTGCAGACTTTGGTTGTCTTACTTGATGATGGTGAGATCTGTGGGGGTCATACCATGTGCTGCAAAAGTCTCTGTTTCTCATTTTCCGGGAAATATGTTTTTTTATGATTTTGCCCATTTGGAATCATTGCCATGCTGAAGAATGATGTGTAGACTGATCAGACACCTCCTGTATGATATTGCATGATGTATAAGAAATTGCCAGTACCTCTCATATACTGTATGTATGTACTGTATTTACTAGTAAGATAGCCTGGTGCAGGTGTGGTCAAAAAGTACATTTCTTGATAGGGAAAATTTTACTGACTAAACAAACTATTGGAAGCAACATTGTATACCTATTCCAAATCCAAAAAAATGAGTCCTAAGGACACTTCCATAATAAAGTGCAGCTAAGCTGAGAAAGTTTCCCAAGTGGAAAGAAATTTAGCTTTTGGGGGAATCTGTGAAAAATTTGGTGGAGTTATAGGTTCAGACAAACAAACACACAAAACATATCCAGCTTTATATGTTAGGTAATTAAGGCAAACAATTTGATGAAGTTACATTTCGTTAAGGTAGTTGGCTCCATTAACTATACACAAAAAACAAAAAGTAAGAAAATATGCACAAAATCATAAAGACTTGGGACAGTGAGTGGTGAACCCTGTATAACTGGAAGATTTTGGGCAACAAATCAAAATGAAAGCAATAAGGAAAATAAAATGGCAGCTAGAGCTGCAGAATGTTGTCTTATCAGATGCAAGTCATTAGATTGACTTCTTCAAGTGTAGGCTTCCTTTTTATGTTGTTCCAGGAGGAAGGGGCGGGTTCAGTGATGGAAAATGAAGTGACAGAAGCAGAAGTGATGTCAGAGGTCCTTGTGCTGTTGATCTGCTCTGAGGGCAAGAAAGGGAAAGGCAGTGAATGACAGAGCCAATCCCCAAACCGTCGTGAAATTAAAGACAGCAAATAAGCCCTATGTTATCCCCAATTCACACTTGTGTGACACTAAATATCTTCTAGGATTTTTGAAAGTTCCTTATGTTCTTCACTCATTCACAGTTTTTTTTCAGGCTATATACTTGTTAACAAACACAGCAGAAAATACATAGTGAAGCTAAACATGTTAAATGTCATCTTAAGGGACTTAAGCTGGGACCATGACACTGTAATCACTGCTAGAGGCTTTACATGGCTACTTTAACTTGGCCTGCAATAACATTCAGGAAAAAGGGCTCATTATAAAATGAAGGTGGTTTGTTTTTCATAGAATCTAAATGTCTATACTCCCATTTATCCATTTATTTTTATTTACATAACCTCACTTAATTCAGTTATTATTGACATCTTCAGCTCTTTTCTTTAACAATGCTAATTGGAGTAACTAGATTCAGTAACTGCATGATTAGATGGAGGGACTGTAATGACTTCCTCTATAAGAATGCAAACAAGTTGCCGCACTGTAAAGACCCAATATGAATCTGAGCTATTGAGTTAGCCAATATTGCATCCAGTCCATCCTGTCACCTGCCAACTGGAAAAACTACTGTTTACAGAATGAAAATAGAAAATAATTAGTATATTAAAACTGAGCAAAAGACCTCAAACAAAATATAGATATACATATATATATATACATATCTCTCTATTATAAAAGAAAATCTTGAGACAAGACTATTGCTAAGAGATTTTTTCAAGTCCTGCTCTCCTCTCAATCGTATTCAACCACACCTACAGTCCTCTCACCTCTCATTCATGTGAATGCTTTTGTCAGACACAGTTCCTACTCTCTCATCTCTTATAAATTTTTACATTTTCCTCAATTTAAGTTCCTAATAAAAGAAGACTTATTATGTCCAAATCTTATTGATGAATTTCATCCCAAAGGGTTATCAACAGAAGAAATGAGTACATGGCCAATCCTAGCACCAAGAAATGATGAAGTCAAACGAATTAACGGGAAAATTGTCAATCGGTTACATGGCAATGACATGTAAAATTTTAACAGGCGACAAGAAATGTAATGTAGTACATCTTCCACGGATAACATTAGACACCAAAGGAGATCTTGATATGCCGTTCGTATTAAAATGCTTACAGTTTCCCGTTAGAATAGCTTTTGTTAGGACAAATAAGAAATCACAGAGACAAACATTCAAAAAGTTGGTTTATTTATTAGAGAGAAAGAAACTATATTCACTCATGGGCAGTTATACTTTGCATTGTCACGATGTAATTCCAAACACAGAATCAAAATTCAATGCTATATTGACAAAAAGTTAATTCAAAAAATAGTTTTTACTGAAATTTTAAAAGTATTTCATTTTAATTTCAAAGCCAAAAGGAACGAAAATGCATAACACAACAAATACCTCTAACACAACATGAAACATAATTTTCTTTCAATTTACGTTTTACTATTTTTTACTATGGTTAATTACTCACTGTAATGTAAAATAGTTAGTTCTATTATGCATATGTAACAATTCTGATGAAAATAACAATCTGTTTAAATTGTAAATCCATTTCCCCATACATGAGCGGCAGATCCATGAAGTGGCTAGTACGTAGGGCCCACCCGGAGGTTGGTGAGCAAAGTGAGCAGGGGGCAGAGCCCCCTAGTACAGTATATTCAAAAGAAATGAGCATTCAAATAAACAGACGATATGAGGCAATAAGCAAAGCATAATGCAAACTTATTACCCACCAAAACCCCACCATCCACACATACTGTACAGTGCTTCCGGAAAGTATTGGCAGTGCATCACTTTTTTCACATTTTGTTATGTTACAGCCTTATTCCAAAATGGATTAAATTCATTTTTTCCTCAGAATTCTACACACAAAACCCCATAATGACAACGTGAAAAAAATTTACTTGAGGTTTTTGCAAATTTATTAAAAATAAAAAAACTGAGAAATCACATGTACATAAGTATTCACAGCCTTTGCTCAATACTTTGTCGATGCACCTTTGGAAGCAATTACAGCCTCAAGTCTTTTTGAATATCTATTGGCCAGTTTTGCCCATTCCTCTTTGCAGCACCTCTCAAGCTCCATCAGGCTGGATGCAAAGCGTCGGTGCACGGCCATTTTAAGATCTCTCCAGAGATGTTCAATCGGATTCAAGTCTGGGCTCTAGCTGGGCCACTCAACGACATTCACAGAGTTGTCATGAGGCCACTCCGTTGATATCTTGGCTGTGTGCTTAGGGTCGTTGTCCTGCCGAAAGATGAACCGTCGCCCCAGTCTGAGGCCAAGGGCGCTCTGGAGCAGGTTTTCATCCAGGATGTCTCTGTACATTGCTGCAGTCATCTTTCTCTTTATCCTGACTAGTCTCACGGTTCCTGCCGCTGAGAAACATCCCTACAGCATGATGCTGCCACCACCATGCTTCACTGTAGGGATGGTATTGGCCTGGTGATGAGCAGTTCCTGGTTTCCTCCAAATGTGACGCCTGGCATTCACACCAAAGAGTTCAATCTTTGTCTCATCAGACCAGAGAATTTTGTTTCTCATGATCTGAGAGTCCTTCAGGTGCCTTTTACTAAGGATGTGCCTTTTACTAAGGAGTGGTTTCCGTCTGGCCACTCTACCACACAGGCCTGATTGGTGGATTGCTGCAGAGATAGTTGTCCTTCTGGAAGGTTTTCCTCTCTCCACAGAGGACCTCTGACAGAGTGACCATCGGGTTCTTGGTCACCTCCCTGACTAAGGCTCTTCTCCCCCAATCGCTCAGTTTAGATGGCCGGCCAGCTCTAGGAAGAGTCCTGGTGGTTTCAAACTTCTTCCACTTACAGATGATAGAGGCCACTGTGTTCATTGGGACCTTCAAAGCAGCAGAAATTTTTCTGTAACCTTCCCCAGATTTGTGCCTCGAGACAATCCTGTCTCGAAGGTCTACAGACAATTCCTTTGACTTCATGCTTGGTTTGTGCTCTGACATGAACTGTCAACTGTGGGACCTTATATAGACAGGTGTGTGCCTTTCCAAATCATGTCCAATCAACTGAATTTACCAGAGGTGGACTCCAATTAAGCTGCAGAAACATCTCAAGGAAGATCAGGGGAAACAGGATGCACCTGAGCTCAATTTTGAGCTTCATGGCAAACGCTGTGAATACTTATGTACATGTGCTTTCTCAATTGTTTTATTTGTTATAAATTTGCAAAAATCTCAAGTAAACGTTTTTCACGTTGTCATTATGGGGTGTAGAATTCTGAGGAAAAAAATGAATTTAATCCATTTTGGAATAAGGCTGTACCATAACAAAATGTGGAAAATGTGATGCGCTGTGAATACTTTCCGGATGCACTGTATATAAAATGAATAAATCACAAGAAAAAAGTCCACTTCCAGTTCTTAAGTGGTTCATGGAAAAAACGGAGTTGATAATATTGAAAAGCTGGCCTTAACTTGTCTTAAATTAAAGTAGTAATAGTCTGAGAAATGCAAGGCAGGTAGCACAAAAAGAACCAGAATAATGTCATGATGTGTGTTGTTAAGTAGCAGGTAGTGATGGAAGCACTGGCCTAAATGATAGTTCAGATGGTCACTTTATTGATTTTGTGAGAGGAGACTGGGTGAACAAAGGTAAAATCCTGGGCTGTGAAAGGTGAATGTTCTTGATATTGTCAGGGATGAAAGCTGGTTTAAACCTGCAGTGGAGAAGATTAGCGAATTGAATAGCTGTGTCCATGCTTTGCTGGGCAGCATTTTAAATCCTAATGACCAGAACAGACAGAAGAATCAAACCAGACGTTTTGTCCCCAAAGAAGGAAAATACTATAAGTGTGGCCATCCTGATTCATCTGCTATTAAAGGGCAATGACTTTTACACATAGATTAACATTCATATACATGGAAAAGAGCAGCCACAAGCAACTTTTATAAACCGGATATAAACATTTACTGTATGTACTGTAGCAGTGCCACAGGACTGATCAAGGTATAAAACAAAGAGTTGATATGTTATCTTTTTTCCTTGCTGCTGAGTTCAGCATTATCCACCTACACTTTTAATATTCCTTACAAGTTTTCTTCTTCATTAGGTGAAGATACAGTCAACGTTATGAGAATATGAATTTTGGTATCTGTGTTAGCAGATTTAGGGTAATTTATAACAGGCATTCAAGTCAGTAGTGCATCCTGTATGGGAGTGGGGTGATACATCCTAATAAAAAGACTCAATTAAATAGTATATTGTATATTACAAAATGCAGTTTGAAGTTAAGAAAAGTCCACATTAACTTTGTAACGTCATTACATGCTATACTGGCAGAAAATGGATGAGCACAAGTCAGGTAAAGGTGATGGGAATGTGTGGGATCCATTAATGAACTGTGACCCTGTCCCCCACCCGTTCAAATGACTTGCTATGCCTGATTCAAATAAGTTCATTTTGAGTTCAAGTTTATTGTAGTAGCATAGGAATCAGTATCTCTAAATCTGTGGTCATGGCTCTTGCCCAGATTCATTCTATTCATAAGAGGGGAATGCTACCTTTTGTTGAGGTGTGAAAGAATCAGTAATCAGTTAATGTAGTTTTGGCATCATTGTGTGGAAGTGATGTAGGAGCTGTATATTTATTCCAAGCTTAGGAACCTTCCCTAAGTAGGTGTTAAGAGCTTGGAATGAGCAAAAGTGGAGAATCGTGTATGGATGCTGCAGCATAGACATTACTACAAAAAGATTACTTTTCAAATGTCTTAGCCAAGTGAAATGAATAGAGAATATCAAAAGAGTATAATTGGTAGAATGACCACTAGTGTCGTCTACTTTGCAAAGAATTCAGAAGGGTATAGAATATAACTGAGGCATTATATACTGCTCAAAAAATTAAAGGAACACTTTAATTATTGCATCAGTTATTATTATTATTGCAATTGTGACAGACATGAAAGGGTCTGGAAAAGCCGTAAAGAATGTTATGCTGCCTGTAACATCGTTCAGCATAATGAGTTTGTTGGTGGGTTAGTGATGGTCTGGGGAGGCATATCTATGGAGGGACACACAGACCTCTACATGCTAGACAACAGCATCTTGACTGTCATTAGGTATCGGGATGAAGTCCTTGGACCCATTGTCAGACCCTATGCTGGTGCAGTGGGTCCTGGGTTCCTCCTGGTGCACGACAATGCCCGGCCTCATGTGACGAGAGTATGCAGGCAGTTCCTGGAGGATGAAGGAACTGATACCATTGACTGGCCCCCACACTCGCCTGACCTAAATCCAATAGAACATCTCTGGAACATTATGTTTCGCTCCATCCGATGCTGCCAGGTAGCACCTCAGACTGTCCAGGAGCTCAGTGATGCCATGGTCCAGATCTGGGAGAAGATCCCCCAGGACAGCTTTCATTTCTCATTAGGAGCATGCCCAGATGTTGTCAATTATGCATACAAACACATGGGGGCCATACAAACTACTGAGTTGGATTTTGAGTTGCTACAATGAAATTTCGGCAAATTGGACTAGCCTGCCACATCATTTTTTCACTTTGATTTTCGGTGTGTCTTTGAGTTCAGCCCTCTGTAGGTTGATCATTTTCATTTCCATCAAAATATGTGGCATCCTTTCATTCCTAACACATTACCCAGTCCATATCAGTATAGATACCCAGCAAGATTTTTTTCCATTGAGATCTGATGTGTTTTCAAAGTGTTCCTTTAATTTTTTGAGCAGTTTACAATAATTCTACTGGCCTGTTAACACCTGGAGATCCCTATGGAGGAAACACATTCTATGGGCTAGAGAAAAAGAACCTTGAATTTGTTGCCTGAACTTGAGGATGTGATTGTGACTGTGGATTAAAAATGATGGATAGCTGGAGCATGTAAAAGGAAAAGGACAGTTATACATTTACATGAGAATGGTCAGTCATTATCCAACCAACTATATCCTAACACAGTCATTGACTAAAATGTAGACCTTCTAACATCCAGAAGTGCTCAAGGCTAACAATAATCACTAATATTAAAAGAGTCTTTTATGCATTTAATTCAATTTAGGGTTGTGATGTCTGAAGCCTATCTATATTCAGCACTAGGCCGAAAAACAGGCCTGGCGAGGGCATGGCCCACTTATGTATGTATCCACACTCAAGCTGAACTGATTTGGAACTGCCATCTAATTTAACCTGCACATCTATAGGGATATTGAAACAAAGTCGTGTATCCAAAAGAAAACCCATGCAGACATGGCCAAGATGTTCTAACACCCACACTCACTCATACTGAGCCAATTTGTAGAAAACATGGAAAACCTCCAGTTTTGAATGATAACTTATAGTGCTAAATAAACCCTAAAATGTGTATTTATGTGAACATTGTTTTCATACAGACATACAAATGTTAATGCAACAAGTTTATTATGCACTAGTCAATATAAATATTTGCATCCTGATCTTGTGAGTGCTGGAAGTGTAGAAACTCCACAGGCAGTGCCTGGTTGACTTGACCCCAGGGCTAAGAGACTTTGAGGTAGCAGAACCACCTTCTGAATTACCTTCTTATTCCAATGTACTTTCCAATTGGAAAAAAATATTTCTAAACATTTCTGTCATCATTCATCAATCATTTTGTTTTTTGGTTTTCAGATCCCTTGTGCCACCATTTCAATATTTTAAAAAATGCTAAAGTTAAAGATAAAAATAACAAAGTTATTATTCCTGTACTGAGTGGACACAACCTTCACCCCATTATTATTCACTACATGTATTCTGCTTTATTCCAGTGGGCGGTAGGAAGCTCTCACAGCAGCTTTAGCAACTGCAATATCAACAGTGTCAGACTGTCAGTGAAGCTATAAGAAAAATGTGAGAAAAACTGCTGACCAAAAAAAGGAGACGAGCTTCATGTACATAGATGTCAGCAGCCAAAGGCCGACTTCTGGCCACAGCAATTGCAGAGTCATATGACAGGATGTCAGACTTGTGGGCTCTGAATGATTATTTCCCTCATAATTGATTAGATGGAGATAGTCATCGGATATTACTTGCACATTAATGACGAGCCGCTGTCTCTTGTCAACAAAATTAAATTATGCTCGCCGGTTTGAATATTGTATGGGTGTTGCAGGTACCATCCATGACAGTAAAGAGCGCACAAACTGGATTTAAAATGCTTTTATTCTTGCCTGCTGAGCATCAATGAATAGAGTTCTCATTATTCGTATCTCTCGCAACAGAAGTTGTTAATATTGTCACGAACACACACACACATAGACACTGATAAATGCAATATATGACTGTATTCATGCATAATGCCTGGAAGTACACATGTGAGGAGAGCTGAGAAACCCAAAGAAAGAGCAGTGGGAATGAATTATGAGGAGAATGACAGAGCAACCAGGACACAGTAAAAGGGTATAAAAACTAAGAATTGGAGAGAAGACATGTAGCTGACCAAAACAAGCTACTGTATCTGTGTCATGGATTGGCCTGCCACGTTTAATTCTTTGGCAGTATATTCACAGCTTCATATAGTGAGGGGGCAGCAGAAAGATACACCTAAATATATACTGTACAAGGACATCGTTTAAATACAGAGTGACCACTAAAAGAGAAAAAACTATAAGCAAGACTGTTTTAGACTTCTAGATATTTTTGATATTATATTGTATTTAAATTTAAATACAAATACAGATTATTCCAATAGCCGAAGGATAAACAGAAATAATTAGATAATTTCTGCGCACACTTAAAAACACCCATACTCGCGTACATCGGGGTCAATTTAGAGCTTTCAGCTAACCTTTATGATTATGTATGTCCTTATCTTTGTATATAATGTAGGTTTATCATTTCTTCCGATAGGTTTGGTAGGTTTGACATCATTTATATAATATTTAGTAAGGTCTGTAAATATTGATGTTGATAAATATTGGTCAGGATTCAGGAACAAAGCCAACCCTAATTAAAACACTGTGAAAGCAAGAAAATAATGATTATTTTATAGTTCATATTTCATGCTGACTTACATTTATTGGGATTCAGATGTAAAAATTAACATTGTGAATTGATTTTTGAGAAATAATGCTGAAAGGCACTATATAAAAGGACAACGTCTGTGCTTGTGTTTAGTTGGTGCTTTGTATTATTTTGCTCTTCATGAGCACAGTTCACATTTGTTTCAACACCTAAGGGACACACATAAGCATAATATATTCCAACACAACATTACAAAATGTTCTTATGCGCCAGAGGGTATTTTTCTCTCTGTAAATGATGGTTAACTTCATTTTGTTTTTATTTATGTTTTTTTTCATATTCCTCTTGAGGGTAAGTTGAGATTGCAGAGAATGTTTCAAAAGCAGAATTATGAAGAAATTAAGGCTTTAACTGAAGAGGGTCCTTCAAATTTGTTATCTTTTACCATGAGTGTTTCATAGTGCATTGTGACGGCGTGAAGTCGGCTGAATGGAGAATTTAGAATGGTTGAGAACAAAAAAAAAAACTGAATTTGAAAGAAAGGAAAAAAAATCTAATTCTGATGGGATTGAATTACTGTGTTATCATGGTGAAGTTTCACTTCTTTTGATAATTAGCATGGTATAAGAGAAACCACACACAGAAACCTGTCGGTCACTGATGTCAAGATGCATCTTCCACATGCAGTATTTCAGTGCATGAATGAAAAGAAGAGAAATGCATTGCCTGCCAACACACTAGGAAAAATGTTCAGTCTACCTGCCAATAAATTTGCCAATGAATAGAAGTATTGTTGAGGAAACGGCTGCCTAGTAGTAAGTGTGTTGTAAAACAATATAATTACTATATATTTCGGTAACCATTGTAACATATAATGTACAATATACTATATTG
The DNA here is from genome assembly GCF_016835505.1 of Polypterus senegalus. Classification (NCBI taxonomy): domain Eukaryota; kingdom Metazoa; phylum Chordata; class Cladistia; order Polypteriformes; family Polypteridae; genus Polypterus; species Polypterus senegalus. The sequence goes on from NC_053154.1 coordinate 169,922,469, forward strand.
TGAATGGAGTCAATGAAATACATGGTTACACTTTAGAAATTAGATTTATGAGCTTAAACTAATTTCATGAGTGTGAAGAGGCATTTTAGTAATACTTCCAATTGGCAGAATACATGTCCTCTATCTATCTATCTATCTATCTATCTATCTATCTATCTATCTATCTATCTATCTATCTATCTATCTATCTATCTATCTATCTAACCATGATCAGAAGCTTTCTTTTTGTTTTGTTTCGAATAGATACATTTTATTTCATTCTTATCTGAACCAAATCTACTGCAGCAATCACAGCATCACACCTCTCGCAATGTTTTTTTTCTGCTTTTAGTCAAAATGTTTTTGACATTTGTTTCTTGCTCATTTAAATGAAATCAATTTTAGTGTGAACCTAGTTAGTAGCAATTAACTTATAAAAAAGTGGTTTTCTCTTATTTTTTTAGTAGAAATACATACCTAAAAATCAAGACTAAATAATGACTTATCACTTTCTAAAGCTGGTTCAGCTACTCATAAGCAGGTAGAGTTAGGAAAATAGTTGACACACAACAAGTTTTTGCTATATAACTGATGCTATTTTACACAAAGAGGCCGAATTATACCAAAGCTTGCTTGCTGAAACTGTGACAGATGGATATCCTGTGAAGTGAAATGTAGGTTTACACCCATCTGATTTTTGTATGTTGCATTGTATTACTGTCACATCTAATTCAGCAGTCCTCCTTTTCCCGTTGAGAATCCATTCATCCACTTATTTTCCACTTCTGTCCTGTATGGGGTCATTGGGCACTGAAGCCACTCTTATAATGTGATTCTTGTGAAGAATACAAAAACGTCTACCTGTCAGATTAAAGAAATAAAACAACATTTTTCTGTCAATGTTAAACTAATATTTGCTGACCTGCACACATAGAAGGTGGCAGGGTGCAGGTGATTGAAGACTAAAGATCAAATGTGCTGAAAGAAACTTGATGGATGGCTGTAATGGCACAAGTAAATAGAGTCAGAGACTGTTACAAATACTCAGCAAATGCAGTTTCCCTCTCTGGGAGCAAACATCAAGCCTGGGGCATTTTGAGGGTCACAACAGTGCCTATTATTGTGTGCTGCCCATTGTATTACACAGGGGCGCTGTGAGGAGCATGACACTAGCTACAGTTTGTCACACTAGAATGTATTTTTATGTACTTGATGCAGCAACTGAAATAGCTTCTAAGGCTTCATTTGGTCAAAATTTCAGTGATGAATGTTCAATTATGTTCAGGGTGATTGATTTATAGCAAATTGAATTGTATAATAAAGGCACTTAAAAGTTCAGCTCAATCCTACTTTGCATTTGCTAATGACCAATAAAAATTGCCTTATTGATTAAACAAATGCACTTAAGGGAAAATACACTTAGAAAGGCCAAGATCTCCAACCTGTGCTGGAATGTTTCCAAGAACCTGATGTGACCGTTTTTCAGACAGTGATAAGATTTTTATTGTTAGCTGAGGAAGTCACTCAACAAAAAGTAATTCCATCATAAATAGTACTAGATATTAGTTAACAGAAAACATGGCCACGCAGAAAAATCAATAATAAAATAATTTGTAGTACTAGAAGAAATTATAATGTGTAACGAATGGAAGGCCATGATACACAATGACAAAACTCCAGGGTGAATGGCCTCAGCAGTAACAAACGTTTTGGTAGCATATGGCTCTTGTGTTTTAAGTAATTACAAAAAATATGACGCAGTGATGACGGACAGTTCTTGAAGCTTTTCAATTTTCAGAATACTTTAAAATGGCCATCTTATCTACATACTCGTGTAGGTCTGAAAAGGGCAGGTAAAGAGGTCAAAAGTCTGACCCAGCAGAATAAAAGAATTCAAAATTCAGAATGAGCTGGGTAAAAAAAAAAACCAGAAGATCAATAATAAATACGATCACCAAAACATACAAACGTTCTGATCTGATCTTTAGCTGATACTCCATTTTTGCTTTATGTTGATCCCAAACCTTGGATGTACCATCGTAGTGTATATATGAATTGTCCCCAAGGTGGCCTGGAGTCATTGCAAATATAAGCAATCAACAAAATGGTAGCTCCCACATCTGATTGCTAGAAACAAAATGGAGTTGTGAACAGTTGTGAAGACCTGACAAAAATAATGAAAAAATATACAATGATGCCAAAATCATTCTAAAAAGAAAACAAGTCCGATTAGAAGCAGAAATGCTCCAAAAAAGCATAAAATGATAACATCATTCTGCAACTGAATATGAATAACACATTTGGATTTTGAATTTTTACAAAATTGAACATTATATCGAATAATGAAACAGCAAAGATGCAGCTTATTGATCAAAGAGTATGACTTAAAATTGGCATAAACTATATTATATGTGGTCATAAACAATACCGTAGCTTTATTTTTCTTTTCTTCCTTACACCTCTCCTTTAACTTTATTTCTCCAGACAGTTTAGAAGTGCCTTGTCTCTACAAATAGCACTGCAAAATTTCATTATATTCTCCAATGATTTATAAGTTTAATGTAGATGTTTCTCAATTCTCTGATTCTAGATCAAACAAATTCAACCACTGCTGAGGCAGGATATCTTTCTTTAATGGTTGTGCTTTAAAAGTACCTGGGAGTCGGGTTGAGAAAAACAAGACAGCCTAGGGCATTATAAGTTTTAAACAACTCCCTTTTTAATTTCCTACTTCTCTATTGCAATTATGACTAGCAACGCACACTCATATAAATAAATTTATATATGTGTGTGAGTGTACATGTGTGAATGTGTGTTATGATATTGTCCAGATGGTCATTAATATTTGGAAAGTCTGTTCTTTTTTCAATGATTTTTTAGTGCCAGGATCCTCTGTTTGTTAAATAATGTATATTTTGCTTAGCTCGTAATATTTTTCCGTGTTTGGTTTGCTGGAATTTTTTAATCATTATTTACATGCTTTGTTAATATGTGCATTACAATCTGCATGTAATTGCGATTAACTTGTGATGTGTTGATGTTACTTTAGAACCTCCTTATATCTATATGACTTTAAAGCGATAAAACTTCAAGCGTCTCTACCTGGACGTAATGTCATCTGCCATCCACCAGAGGGCAGAAATGTTTGATGAACAAAGGCAAATGGCTGTGTAAGACAGTAGATTGGACATTGTCTGAGCATTGTCTTGTGTCTACAACAGGCCAATAATGTCTGATATAGAAAGGCAGCAAGAAGCACAGAGAAAGAGAAATGCAAGATATTTCTTGTAAAAAGAGATTCATACATTTATGAAATAATCAAAACAGACAGACTTACCATTGTACCATTACGCCCATTTTCATAAATATCGTTTTGCTAAGCTGATTTTAAATATAAAGAACAAAATTCCAAAATCAAAACATATGTATTCAAATCATTTGGTTAGATTTTCTGGTATAAATCTTGGCTTCCTCATATTTGATTTAAGGCTTTATAAGACAGTTCATCCATTCCATTGACTCTTACCAGTCCAATAGTAATAATTTTAGTGTTTTGTGCTCAAAACTCTACTATATGTAAAATAAAATAAGCAACCATAATAATGCTGTTATCTGCTATGATATCCATCCATCCATTATCCAACCCACTATATCCTAATTATAGGGTCACGAGGTTCTGCTGGAGCCAATCCCAGCCAACACAGGGCGCAAGGCAGGAAACAAACCCTGGGCAAGGTGCCAGCCCACCGCAGGGCACACACACACACTAGGGGCAATTTAGGATCGCCAATGCACCTAACCTGCATGTCTTTGGACTGGGGGAGGAAACCGGAGCACCCAGAGGAAACCCACACAGACACGGGGAGAACATGCAAACTCCACGCAGGGAGGACCCAGGAAGCGAACCCAGGTCTCCTAACTGCGAGGCAACAGCGCTACCACTCTGCCACTGTGCCACCCATTTATTATGATATGCTGCCCACAAATAAAGAAATACTCTAATCCAAAAATAATATTGGTTTAATATGCTATTTATCCCATATAGTCTGTAGTCAGTAGAGGTGACCAAGAAATAATTTTAATCTCAAGTATTCATATGGACAACGACAAGCAATGTGAAAAATGGCCATGGAAAAATTAAAAAAACTCTCAAATAACTTGTGTTGCATAATCCACATATCCGTTATCCATTCCATATGCTTAGAACATGCCAAAAACAAGTATTATCATTTAAAATATTTTTAATACTTACTTCTGGAAAACTGAATGGAAAAGGCACATTCTCACAATACTATCTGTTAACAATAAAGACAGAACTCTTGGCCAATGGGGAGAAAAGGGTCTTCAATTCAAGTGCCACCCCTTATGAAAGGCTTCTGGGTTGTGGGCTACTTTAGTTTTACCAAATAAATCAGTTTCATAGTATTTTAACAAAAAATTCACACATTTTGAACATTTCCCATGTTGGTCAATGTGCACTTACATTAAAGCATTAACCATATTAGCTCTGCTTGTATGGTTATCGCTAAAAACCACACAGAATAATTAACATTTAATAAAAATATAATTATTGGCAGATTTATTCCTTATCTAGTCAAGAATAGTGATGGTTATAAATGATATATTTCTCTATTTTTTTATGTAAGGAAAAATGTATATTGCAAAAAGATTCAAAAGGAGGATTTCCTCTCATGAGCAACAAAAAATGGTTTTAGATTACCATTAGTCTGAAAATCATACTGTGCCATTCATGTCTCACTGCCTGAAACAAATGCAAATGGAAAGTTGACATCTCCACAGGTGACAGTCACGGGCCAAGGAGAATGCCAGGATCTTCTCTTATTCTTCTCCCAAAGGACACTGGCACTGTCACAGACATCACTTGCTAAGAGACAGGCTGGTGCCATCACAGAAGACCTTGTCACTCTTTCTCACACACACACACACAAACACACACATACATACATAAAAATCCATACACTTCCGGGCTTCTGTCTGCTAATTAATTTGTATTGAAATAAGGAGATTTAAATTTCACTGCTCAGAAAAAAGATGGATTTTGGAAAGAATCACAAGAAAGGAATATAATTTATATATACGGTGACATAAAAAAATGCAAATAGATAGTTATTATTTTTAAATTACTTCACTTAATAGAAAATATATACACTGTAAAAGTATGACTTGACACATTAGATAGATAGAACATTTTGACTAAAAGCAGAAACAAATATTGTGAGAGGTTCGATGCTGTGATTGCTGTAGTAGATTTGGTTCAGATAAGAATGAAATAAAATGCATCTATTCAAAACAAAACAAAAAGAAAGCTTCTGATCGTGGTTAGATAGATAGATAGATAGATAGATAGATAGATAGATAGATAGATAGATAGATAGATAGATAGATTTCCATAAAATTTAATTTAACACATTTAGAAAAATAATTTATTTATTCATTTTAGTTAAACTATTTCTTCCAATACAATGTAATATGCTTTGGGCCCAGGGCAGAAACCAGCTCTGAAAAGGACACCTGCCAGTCACAAGACACAAGTACACTGACACACATCAGTCATCTTAATGTGCACAACATTAGAATACAGAAGGAAAAAACAGAATCCAAAGAATGCAGACAAGGACAATGGTAACACCTTGTAAACTCTATACAGACAGTAGCTGGATCACACAGTGAATTCAGATCAATCAGGCTGCAGAACATTTACAAATTTAGTTTAGTTAAAAGTAAAACAAAAATAACAAACAATAAGACATATAGCACAATCAAAGTCAACACCTAATTACATTAGGTTAAGACTTGCTTAAGATCAGCTGGAAAGAATGTTTATATTACAAATGCAGAGACACAAACACACACACACACATTACTAAATGTAAAAATTCCAGTTTGGTATATATTTTGTATATTGTCTGTGACTGTAGATTTTTACAATATGCTAATCTCCACATTATGCAACAATATATAGAATTTAACATTAAATAATTTATTAAGCCCTATATCCATTGATATCTGTGTTTTCATGAATAAAGAAGATGCCTGGTGTTATATTGTCAGCTGTATTTTCTATGTTTGTGCTCTGTGACTGAATCTCCAGAAAAGAGTGCAACATAAATTTAACATTACTAAAATTGCTTTCATTTTAGCTTAACTGATCTATAAATCAAATATGCATTAATTATATTATGCCTGGCCATCAGTTTATTTTAGGTATTTATAATAATGCAGCACTTTATTCTGTGTGTTTTGAAATGCATTGGTTTGTACTTCTGCCTCAAAGCTCTTGAGTTCTATACTCTGGGGTTGAATGCCATGTCTACACTGGATGAGTGTGAGAGCGTATGTTTGTATGTGCAAGTGTACTCTGAGCCCTATCCAGTGACAGTTCCTGTATGTGTCTGAAGCTTTCAGGACAGCCCCCATCTCCATATGACCCTGTAAAAGAAAAAGGGAGCTTCTGAATATGAATACATTTATGGATGAAAATTCATATTTGTATGCTTTTTATTACTACTATGGAAACATATTTTATAATAAACAGACATTGCTAATTGGAAAAAGGATGAAATGTGGAGTAAATAAGAAATATGCTTTCTCTCTTGGCCTCCTTTTGTATGTCTTGATCTCTTATCAAAGTAGAGAAGTGGCTCATTTACTTGCCTACCTACCAATTACCACCAACTGCCCCCTTTCTTGCTTCCTACAGTATCTCCCTTTCTGTTTCTGTTTGGCTAATCCTCCACCAGTAAGTTCTTTTGCCCCAGCTAACCTGTGGATTCAGTTACACCATCAGGTCAAGACAGCTTCAAACCACTCTCATGACTGTTACCATCTTGGAATCACTTTTGGGGCCAAGGATCCCAAATTTAAATTCCTTCTGTCCTTGCACCCATCGGTAATCGTTATAGGGCTTGATCTCCACTGCAATCCATTCTACTGTCCAATATTTAAAATAAGAAACATATTCCTGTATTTCATGTCTTGGACAAGGTTGTTCCTCCTATAAGCTAGGTAGAAGAGTACTGAAATACTGGTAGACCTTGGCCTTGAACAGGCAACCTAGAACCAGATTCCAAGCTAATGACTGTGTGCTGCCACTTGTTGGGTGGGATCTCTTATGGCCATACTCCATGCTCTCATCTCTCACTTTTTATAAGATGGTCAGGTACTCCTGCTAACTTCTGGGTCACCTGTCATGCATTCATGAGTCCAGAGAGTATCCACCAGCCATTCTTTCTCTGTCTTCTCTATCAGATGTATTGCCTGAAAGGGACTCTACCAACAAGGAAGCTTTTCTGCAGTGTGGGCCAGTCTGTCTAATGGAGTTTTTTTTTTTTTAATTAAACTAATCTGTGTCCTGTTCCTGCCACTTCCCAGTCATATTTCCACTCATAGTATAATCATAATTACAATTAGGAATAAAATGCTAAACCTATACATCTGAACTTCTGCTTTTTATAGCTCTTTTTCATTCTATCTTTTTCTTTCATCATTCATTTGTGCTGATAGGTTTAGACCAGGTTTTTATTTGTTTTTATGTACAGACTTGTTTTTTTATTAACCTTAATTTGTATGTGCATGGTCAATTTATACAGCTTTTGTAATTGCTTCTAGAATAAATCAACAATTATGTTTTTATGAAGATATAAGGTTGTTTTTATTTTTTTTAAATTGTGTGTGGATGCCATATGTTTTACAGATTGTTATTCACTTATGATCATGAATGGCTGTGAGATGCATATGCATATTAGAAGGAGATCTATTATAAGGGGACAAGCATTAGTTGTTTCAGTGAAATTCAGAAGGCTAAACAGAAAGATGATGAGTAAAGAAATGCCAAATGTGGCAGCTATGGACAAAATAATGATTGGTTAACTTCATGTTCACATAAGCATGTCATTGTAGTGCAGCCTTTTAACTAGTGAGTCTGAAAACCATGCCACGGAGAGGAAACACAATTACTGCTGGCTTGTTGCATTTTGGGATGGGAATGATGGCATTTCCTCCAGTTGAATACCATCATTATTTAATAAATACTTGTGCTCTCTCTAACCCACAGCCCCCACAATGATCCTGAAGCTACCATCTCTAGAGGTGGCCCGATTCCTTTTTCATTTTGTGTGTCTGTCTCCTTGTATATTCGTTCAAATTTGCTTTGGGGTAGCAATATTGAAAAGCATGTAACGTGCTCTTGATGTGCCATTAATCATTTGTGTATTGCCGTCTTTAATATTCTCTCTTGTGGAATAAATTGGTTTGCCCTTTACAGTGTCTGGTGTGTGATACTTCTTGAAAGCTTATCCCAGCTTAATTTTAATATGGTAAAAGTATCATTACAAAAATGCATACAGTCTTTGTAGAAAAAAAAGGTAATTTTCCCAAGGTGGTGGGATTTAATGTCTTGGTTTGCCAAGAAACTACCCAGAAACCAAATGCATTATATGTTTTTTTCTGTTCTGAAGACTGATATATTAAAAGCTTGTTCAGGGATTTCATTTTAGTACCTTGTGCTCTGACACCGCATAGAGAATTTGGGCAAGAACAAAGAGCTTTCATTTTTATGGTCAATTCATTCTGCGGAGGGGGAATGCTTCATTGTAGACTACAAGGTGTAACATTATTTTACAATGTCTGAGCCAATGAGTTGGGCCGACAGAGTCAATTCATGGCAAATGATCTGTGTCATACTAATTTAATCATTCCGACTGAGGTGTGTGTGTATCTTCTTCTCTTATTTGATACAGGCAGGCAGCAACCTTCAGTGCAAGATTGGAATTACTCTTGTATGTCCTGTATATGTGTATATCCAAGTATATATAAGCAGAATGGGTTTTACAGTACATGCCAGGAAGGATGGCTCTTCTCCACTACTAGCACACCCTTAAGTATGAGCTGTCATGTCTCTTTCTGGCTGTCTAAGGGTAGCATAGCTACTGAACATCTAATAACAAGTTTTAGTCTCAAATCACCTTCTAGGTCCAAACTCAGTGAACAAAGTATCCCATTCATAGCATATGTAATTTTTTCCAAGCCCACACATCCAAGATTATGGACCCCTGAAACCTGGCTGGCCTTAAAAGGACCAGACACCCACAACTACAATTATTAGCAGCAAAAGTCCAGTACTTCTTCCCATGATGGGCTTTGTTCCACCAGGCCATTCAGGCCACTAAAAACTGTACCTCCTGAATTCCAATTCATGTTTGCAATATCTGAAAGATTTTAAGTGCCACAATCACCTATGCTGTCAATTTGTTTCCTTGTTCTGAGTAATCATATGCAGTACTCACATTAAACGATTAGTGCCCTTATTTTATAAAGGGAGACACTGCATGGTGCACTGCAAACGCTACATCTGAGGTGTAAGTTGATTACTTAAATTCAACCCGTCTTGGACAGGTAGCACAGCTAGTTAGTCATTTAAAATAATGAAATGTATATCCTAACATTTTTATGTATTAGTGCTTAAAGTAACTGCATAAAATACTCCAATTTAGAAAGCATATAAATAACTGTTTTAAACTAAACATTAACATAAATCTGCTTACAATTAATGCAAAATACTCATATACTGCAGACTAATATATTTAATATGCACTTTTTAAAAAATAATTATTTGAAATTAATACTTACTCTAAACAGATTGACTCATCCCTCTATGCATTTCTCAGATTAACTATTCTTGCAACAACAGGATAAGATAGAAATTTGGCTATTTCATTACAGAACACTGTCAACATACACATCCATCCCTGGCTATTCTGCAATAACCTAGATCTGCTTTTAAAGTTGGCAGATTTCACTAAACTTCTTCAGTACATCTGTTTTCAAAACTCCTAAAGAAGGATCCTTTCATAACCAGACCTTATTCCAGCAGAATCAGGAGTAAAGTGGGAATCAGTGGATGCTGTGCCAGTCCCTCAGGGTTGCTCTTGGGCACATTGCCCAAATTCAAGGTATGAGACAGGCTCTTACTGTACGGAAATTTATTAAACATCCAGTAGCTGAATTACATTTGTCATTTCCATCTTGTGAAGACTCTGTGAATAATAACTGACCAAGCTTCTCCATCGATGACTTTTCCAAGGGAGCTTTCTTTTGTCACGATGCAATGAAAATATTTTAACTTCAGCTTGATTTAAGCTCAGATTTGATCTGACCTCATATTTACCGATTTGCTCATTTTGCAGCCTAGAATGCATGCAGCAACTTGCACAGTTCAAAGCATCCATTTTCTTTCAGCCTGTATTTTTTGTTTCTCTCATATAGGAAGACCTTTGCTTTAACTGTTTGAAGTTATATTTTTTTGTCAAACTAATATCTGTGGTCTTCATTATGCTGTCTAACGTTGCCATGTTTTCTCTACAAACATCAGTACAGTATCAGTACAGTTCATATAGTACGTCTTAATGGATTTTTGAACCAGGGAAGGTTAACAGTTTTGTATATCTAGAAATCTTCAGTTAGTTGTTAAACTCATTTGGTATAAAATTTACCTTCTTTATACTTTTATAGTGACTAGTGAGCAGCAGGACAATTTTTCCATTTTATTAATTGATATTCATCTGGATGTTCTCAATTTTCCGTACCTTTAACCTGAAAAAGTGACAATTTAAGCACAGTGTGTATAGAATCTGGAGTGAACTGTACTCCCGTGAGCTAAATTCTTAAATATCACCCTCCCATTCATTTTTAAGACCTGTCCATCTATACAGAAGATTATTTGTGCAAATATTATATATATGAATTTAACGTGTTAACTACATTGCAATGGACATACACGGGGTACATTTAATTTTGGCAGTTTTATCTCTCATAATTAAAAACATATCAACAAAATGATCAGTTGCTTTTTAATATGGCATGCAATATTCATGTCAATTTAAAATGCAATACAATAGTGTATTGCATTTTAATTATTGTCCATAGATTTTATGTCATAACCAAGAGCAAAACAAATGTATTGCATTTCATTTAGTTGCTTTCCCGAATGTATTGCATTTTGATTCAAGACCATGTGCTGATCATGCAAAAACTGAATGTAATCAAATGAGCAATGAGTCTCAAATTAATGAGGCAAGGGGCGTCAACCGTTTGGGTTAGAAGAACTCCAATCATAAGTGAGTTCACCCACTGCTAAAGATACTGAATGGGAAATTGATAAGGAAAATGGATCTGCCATTCAATTTAAAAGGTGGAAGCTGGTGATGTAAAAGATGATTTCATTTTGTTCCATGTTGAGTGGTTGCTGGAAAGGTCCAGTACAACAACAGAAGAACAGTTTCCATCTACTACAGTAACATCCTTAGAACACACTCAAGAGCTAATATCCTGAAGATCTGCAGCATTTAATGGTGTAGATCATCACCTGGGGTGTCCAGACTTCAATATTCCTCTAAACACTGTGATGGGGATGGCAATACCGGCTTATTGGTCAAGACTATCAGAAGAAGAATGGGACAATATGATATAAGCAGGCCGGCTACACCATTAAGGCAAATTAGGCAATTGCCTAGGGTGCAGATTATAGGGATGGGAGGACTCAGCCACATGGATTAGCTACTGAACCATCGATTAGCACATAAATATGCTTGGCCTAGTGTGCAAAAATAACCTAGTATCGGCATTGCATATAAGACAAGCATAACACATTGCACACAACTTAATGAGAGTAAACGTTTTTAGTGAGACCTAAAACATTGTTCTCACTGTTTCGGATAATCACTAGAGTGGAAACCTCTTACTCCAACTATGAACACCCCTGCCCTAACTTCTGATGCTGAATGGTCATTTGTCATTTTTGCCATTATTAATTAATAGTTTTGAATCGAAATGCAATACACTTGGAGCAGCCACTAAGCAAAATACAATATTTCTGCTTTGGTTTTACTGAGAAAATGTGATACAATGCACTTTCGTATTGCATTTTACACGGACATGAAAATTGTGTGTCGTAGTGAAAATAATTCATCATTTGGTGGATATATTCTTAATTTTGACATGATAAAACCATGCAATAATTATGCATGGCATTGCAACATAGTTAACAAAATGTATTATATTTAATTTTGACAAGAATAATCTTCTGGACATCTATTCCTTTTTTAATGCACCCATGAATTCAGTGCAGGGTGGTGGGAGTGAACATTAGCTGTGCTATGGAATATTTCAGACTAAAAATAAACAAACAAATAAATAATTCAATGTGGTAATTAATAAACTTGAAATTAATTTCATTTATTTATTTAATTATTTATGCTTTTCAGTGTCAGCACACACACATTGTGAAATAAGCCATGACATTTATACCGATGCTTTCATTTTTAATTTCAATTTTCAGTCTACTTTAAATTGTCCAACTAAAATAAAAAAAGAAGAAAAAATCTACTCATCCACTAAATTTTCAGCCCCACTTAGATGTATGGAAGTTACGTCACATAGGCATACAGCCATAATTCAACACGTATAATAAAATAAATACTAAAAAGGGTGTCACTGTGAAATACTGTATGTTCTCAAATAGTCCTAATCCATGAACATAAAAAGTAATTTTTATGAAGTATCTTTTTTGTTTGATTCTTCTTTATGTATTTGTTTTCCTTCTTTCAGTGATTTCAGGGACACTGCACGCTCATGTGCAGTACACAATGAATTTAAAACTTTCACCCATCAAAGTTGAAATGGTGGTCTCTAGCGTCTACTGTATTTTGTTGAATGGTCGTTGAAAATCTTTGACCATCAATAGGCACATGTAGAGATGACACTTTAGTTTCAGACACCTGATGATGAATTTAAACCTTCCTGAATTCAAGCCGACACTTTTGCGCAGAGATTCTTAGTACAGTAACTTGTTCCTCGTACTCATCCTCCACAGACGGACACAGTCTCAAATTTGAGCATGCGCTTCACAGACGATATACCAATCAAAATACAGTACTCCCTTGAGCCCGCCTTCTCGATTTTGATGAGTGAAAGTGAGTTTTTGTTTCACTGCGTATTTCATGATGAGTGCAGTGTCATTGAAATAAATGAATGAAGCAATGACTAAATAAATACATAAAGAAATAAGCAATATGAACATATTTTATGAAACATTTCATTATTTATGTACATTATCATTGCGTTTTAATTTATGTATTCCCACATTCCACTATACATTAATTTATTTTGTATATTTATTTATTTATCTCCGAAATATTCCTCTATACTGAAGTGTCCGAGTAGTTTTTAAGACACGCCTGAACCTTCGTAGTCCCGAGTTTTTGGTGCAATACAGGACCCAACCGTAAAGGGGGCGCCAATCCATCACAGTTCACTGTAATTCTCGTTTATTCAGACCATAGTAACTGCAGTTAACCTAACGTACAAGTCTTTGCAAGTGTGGGAGGAAAGCCCACGCATCTTCAATGTTCTCAGATTGTTTACTTTGAAATTAATTTCTGCCTCTTACAAGTACTTAATTTGCTTAACTAAAATAATTTAGAAATGTATGATTGTGTGACTATAAATGAAAACACCCGTCATCAGCGTGCCGTTAATTTGCTGTAACAATTCAGCAGTGTAGCGACTGTAAGTAAACATTTGGTTACAATCAACGCCACGTTATAAGCCAACAATTGTTAGTTAGAGCCGCCTGTTCCCTGAACGCTATGCGTATTCCGTTACTGTGTCAGCGAAACCGGACCCTGTCCCAGCAGAACCGGGCACTCCTCCGGTAGCCCTGTCCCAAAGACTTGCACGCAGCCGTGATCTGGGCCGCTGTGCGCGAGCGTATTGTTGAAGCGACTCTAACTTTGCCCTCGCTGACATGGCAAGCCGGCGAGCGCTGCACTTGTACAGGTGATTACTACATAATTATGATATAATTAAAGTGTGATTAGAGGCATGTAATTGAAACGTAACCCTTAATTTCTTAATAAAATTAATTCAAACAATACAACTGTAAATTGTTCAGTTTTTACTTTACCCAATTCATATTAACCAAAGATTTGATATGAAATGTTAATTCCCGCATAAGTAAATGAAAAATAAAAGTTCATGTAAAAGTCAAATGCTTACCTTATTAATTTTAGTTGAAAATAATAATAATTTGAAATTAAGCCTGAAGTAGAATTTCACTTAATTCAATAAACTGCCACTGAACATTATGTTACAAAAAACGATTCATTACCTCTTACTTTTCTGTGATTAGTAATACTAATTTGAAATAAAGTAGTGTGCTGGGATGTGCTGGCATCATAACCTAAGCAAGCTCATGCGCTGTGCCCGTTGATAATGATGGGAACCCCTTGACTGGAATAAAACCGGGGGGGTTTCTGAAAACGACTTAATAATTATTCAACAATTGATTAAAATAAAAACGCTGAATACTTAATCGCTTACACACTTGAAATAATTGTTTGAAATGAAGTTAGCTTAATCGCCATTATAAATAATAATTTGGACTAAATAAACTGATTCAGTGAAATAAAATAGAATAAAAGTGCCACGGTGGTTCAGGGAGTCCATGTGGCGTTTGCACGTTCTCTCAGTTCCTTAGATGGACTTTTCACAGACATTTCAGATTTGAGACACAAAGGGACGGGAAAACTGGTAATTCTAATATTTCTAACTGAGTGTGCACAACTGAACTGGTTTTGGGTTTTCGTCCCAACAAACAGGAAAATGGTTGCCAAGAAGGGATGGGTATTTCAGACTGAATATCTTATGCTGTTTGATATGGTTGTTTAATAAACCTAAACACTGAAGTTAATTAGTCATTGTTTATTGAAAGTGTATTGAGTGTATGAAATACAAGCTCATTTATTGTAATTTGATTTAATTTTAGTTTAACTGTTTGGATGCTCTTCTGTATTGAGTATACATGTTTTCCTCTTGTTCTAATTATTGTTTGCTGAAAGCATAAGGTGGCCAGTTCAGTCCTCACTTACACTCTTTGTAATATTGTTATGAATACAGTGGAACATGATGCCTCTCTCCAGTGCCATGACCAACAAGAGCATGTTAAAATGTGTAACTTCATTTTAGTTAATTGAAAACTCAAATTGGTTTACCTGATGTACTCCTCACCTCCCATTTCTATGTTCTAAATCTCAAAGCTTATTCTGAACTTTTGTAGGAGGCCAATTAGCACATGATGAACCATTTCAGAAATAAAACTAGAGTGGGCTCTATTCTATCCCCTAATATATGCCTTAGCCAGTGACTCCAGAATTCCCCCACTAGGGGCATTTTCTTATGCATCCTATCTAGGATCGGTTTAGTGTACTTTGCCTAAAGGTAGAAGCAATTTCTTTTGGAATAGTGGGAAAGAGCTTCTTAAAGCATCCAAGAATGGACAATTCTAATTGCCACTTTCAAAGGATTCCTTAGCAAAGAAGCACGACAGGAAAATCTCTTCCCCATGGTTCTAAATTTGCAAT
Source organism: Polypterus senegalus (assembly GCF_016835505.1). Classification (NCBI taxonomy): domain Eukaryota; kingdom Metazoa; phylum Chordata; class Cladistia; order Polypteriformes; family Polypteridae; genus Polypterus; species Polypterus senegalus. The sequence goes on from NC_053154.1 coordinate 169,937,885, forward strand.
GGAAATGCTGAATAGTGAGATTGAGTGCGAAGAAATATGGGGATTGATTAGGTCACAGATATAGTGAGGGGCTGGGCTTTGAACTGCTTTATATGGGAGGATATGAATTTTGAAGGAGTTGCATACATGAACATTGAGCCAGTGTAACTGTGACAGTACCCGGGTGATATGGTGACACAATGAGACAGTGTCAACCTAAAGGAGTATGTTAAAGATTTGAGACTGTTACATTGGCCTGCCTTGAGTGGGCACGTACACAGGTATACCATGCAACTGAACTGACCATGTCTGGGGATGGATCATTCTGATTTGCTATGTCACTGCTTTAAATTGCATTCTCTTTGCTTGTAATGTCTTGGGATATTGTTTTCTGTGAAAGGTGCTATATATAGAATATAGTTAGATTAATAATGCTTTTTTGATACCTGAATCAGATCTCTATCTTCCTGTTTTGGATAAATCAGGTTAACAAAACAAATGTAAACAGAAGTTGATCTTGTGACATGCTTCAATAAAACAAAGTGTAAATCTGAACTACTTCATTGATACTCAGCAAACAATAACATTTATCTGTGGAAAGCTATTTAATCCAATGCCCATGAGTCGAACCCTATGGTAGCAGCACCAATTACCAGATGTGGTGTCAGTCCATTGCAGGACACACACCTATACTGACATTTGCTTAAACTGGGCCAATTTAGAATCACCAGTTATTTTCACCCAAATGTCATTAGGAAAAATGAACTGCTTGGGGAAAATATACACACACATTTGTGCAGATAGGATCAACAGTACAGTGTAACAGGGATTGTGGAAGAAAGGTGAAAAAGAGAGTGCAGGAAGGGTGTAGTGAGTGGAGAAGAGTGTCAGGAGTGATTTTTGAGACAGTTATCAGCAAGAGTGAAAGGGAAGGTCTACAGGACGGTAGTGAGGTTAGCTATGTTATATGGATTGGAGATGGTGGCACTGACCAGAAAGCAGGGGACAGAGCTGGAGGTGGCAGAATTAAAGATGCTAAGATTGGCGTTGGGTGTGATGAGGATGGATAGGATTAGGAACGAGTACATTAGAGGGTCAGCTCAAGTTGGACAGTTTGGAGACAAAGTCAGAGAGGCGAGAGTGTGTTGGTTTGGACATGTGCAGAGGAGAGATACTGGGTATATTGGGAGAAGGATGTTAATCATAAAGCTGCCAGGCAAGAGGAAAAGATGAAGGCCTAAGAGAAGGTTTATAGATGTGGTGAAAGAGAACATGCAGGTGAAGAGTGTAACAGAACAAGATGTAGAGGGTAGGAAGATATGGAAAAAGATGATCCGCTGTGGTGACCCCTAACGGGAGCAGCTGGAAGAAGAAGAAGAAGAACACACAGTAAGTGAGCTGGCTGAGATTTGAATCCAGGTCGCTTCAGATGCAAGACAAACAGCACTAATCACTGTCCCTCTGTGCCATTCATTAATATAATCTAAGCTTTATAACTGTTATAAATGAAGGATGCAACATTTTCTCCTTGAAATGACATTTATTATTATTTGTTGTGGATATTTCTCACTAATACAGCCATTAAAATGGACATTTGACTCTTGTTTCTTTTCCAAGAAATGTTACTTTTTGTTCGTTTCTAAATTAAAAAAAAAATCTTGATAATATAAAAAGGAAATAAAGAGCCAGAGAGAAATGAAATAATGCCAGTGGGACATAACACAGGATGCCTTGAAGTGCTTGTACCAGAGAAGCTCCGTTGACTGATGGGCGGATAAAAGCACATTAACAGAGACAAGATGTGCAAATCGCTACATGATTTAGTACGGAGAAGTTCACAAGACACAGGGCGCACTTGACAGAGGAAGGACGTGTTTACAGACATGTTCACTGTGTAGGTAAGGAATCGAAAAAAATGGAGCAGCAAATAAGGCCAAGTCACAGAGACACTGTGGGCCAGAGGATTTGGGGCTGCAGGGATCACATAGGACAAATAGAGACTGGATTTCTAGTTCTTCAGGGTTTCTGTTGAAGTATCAGATGCCTCAGCTCTGCAGTAGAATTTCTGCTCTTCCCTAGCAGCCAGGGGTGGCCATGCTTCAGGGCCTTTTTCAGCAGTGGGTTCATCTGGAAACTAGTGCATTAGGTTTAATTTTTAAAGAGAGAGAGGCAGCTTTCTCTGCATATCCTAATCTGACATTCAAAAATGTAAATTCGTTCTTTTTTGTCGGCTGTCTGATCTCATGTCCTAACACAATCTGTTCATGTTAATTATGGATGTGTGTCTGTAACTTATTGATTTTTTAGGCCTAGCTGCTGATGCACTTGAAATCTTGAGAGTTTTAGCATTAGGGTCATGAGGAAATGGCATAGGTTAAAGAGTGACCTTTTTGTTTCTAACTAGTGTGAGACCTACTTTTCTGACAAACTGTACTAACTGGTGCAGTACTGGAGATATGAAATAATAGCAGACCCCTCTTTCCACATAAAGCACATTCTTTACCTTTTACACTTCTCCATGACTGCTTTATTCGGAAATGCCCTGAATGAGCTGAGGGATATGAGGCAGGAACCTTGCCTTGGGAGTTGAAATCATAATTTATATCATCTTGACTTTGGGCAGGAGTGCTTTTCCTTTTTTAATTTAATGCAGAAGACATTTTAAGGTGTACCCATCCCCTCTCCTGCTCCTTTACCACTGTAATGTCAGAGCAGTGTGACTGCTTCCTAAACTATTCAGTTCCCTTGCCTTCCTCAGTGAATCAATCTAAATCATATCAATGCCTGTTTTAAAAATCTTTCAAACTTGTTCAAAACTCTCAAATACCTTTCTCTAAAATTCACCCAAAAACATGTGAAGAAGATTATTGTGCAAGTATTGTTCAGGGAGGGAATTTCTACTCCCCAGGTACTTCAAAGCCCATCCATTCATTAATCCATTCATCTTTAAAATCTCAAGCAGAATTGGGTGGAAGTTGAAGCCTCCTATACATGCAAGATTCAGGAGCAAGGCAGGAACACTCCCTGGATGGTGCATGAGTCATTCGCAGCATCATTGAAAAATATTCTGTGATGAGCCTATGGCTTTGATTATCCTCTGTTACTTATCCATACATCTGCAAATTCAGGTTTACATGCAGCAGGAATCTATTCTGACAGCATCTAGTGTGAAGCAGAAACCACTGGAGGCCAATTTTAGATTACTCTCACTTATATTTTTCCTTCTAACCTCCTAAATATCTCAGGGTGCATTACTGAACATTTGCCTTTTCAACTAAAGTGTCTTCTAAATTCAACACCCTCTGAACAGCCAGTCCAAAATGTTCCAAAGGTGACCATGTTCCTTCAGTCAACACATTTGCATTTAAATGGACTGCCACAGCACTGCAGTGCAGCTCCAGCTGCAGAAAATGCAGTGGTCTATCCCCCCCCACACCCTTCACTGAGCAGCTATAGTGCGAGTTAGAAGGCTGTGGACTTCAAAAAAGAAGCATGTGCAAATATCATTAGCAGTCAGGATCTCCATTTAAGCATTTATTCTGAAAGGCAGCTTGTCAAAGCACTGGGTGTGAAAGAGTAGCCCCTACTGGACAATGGGCATGACTTCCAAAATAAACCTTTTACTTAAGTGGCTTTCTTTCTCTTTGATTCGTAGCTCCAACAGGACCAAATCAAATTGTAATATACAATGTATACATCTTTTCTTTCCACCGTGTTCTTAAACTCAGGGTTATGTTTAAAAGTCTAACTCAGCAGCTTCCAACATATGGCAGGACCCAGACCTGGATGGAGTATCTCAAAAATGAAGCATAATTTGTCTTACACCTCTAAGCAAGATATTTCATGTACTCTTCGAAGGCTTCCTCTATTCTATGTAGCTCCCAGACTGAAACTGTTTCACTAGTATCACAGTGTATTTGTCCATGGTGCTGAAAGTGAATGCCTCTGCCATATGAATCTCTGTATGTTCCTTCTGTCTTACAGATTTTTAAGAAACCTATCCTTATTACTCATTTTAGAAACCCAATCACCACATACACCCCAAACAGCCCCAAATTTACTAATGAATGTCCCAAACCCTTTCAAAAAGTAAAAAAAAAAATAATAATAATAATAAAAATGATAAATAACAGAATAGGACAGTAAACTTCTGGAATCACCCAACTATTTATTTCTATGTTTCTTTCTCCTGTTACCGAGTTATAAGGAGTCCCAGTAGAATGGGAGCCCATACAGGAAACAGACCTTAATTGGAGAACTGAGTCTAGAGTAAGAACAGCACTGAGAGAACATGCACACTTCACAAAAAAATAAAACCTGGATATCCCAGAAATATGAAGCACTGCGCTGCCATTTAACAGTTCAAGTGCCATTTGTTATCAATGAATTGCCTATTAAAGGATCATTAATCAACCCTTAATTAATCGATACCTGATTGGTTGTGCAATATAAATTAAATGAGTGGTCACAATTTTGAAGAAAAAAAAATGGTCATCATTTTACACACCATTGTGTAAACTAATTTAAACATTGAAGTCCACGTACCAGAATTGCTTTATAAAGCATGACAGGTGGGTAGCGTCGGAGGAGCCATCAGAAGCCGTCTCTTCTCTCCCGCCCATCGCGCCTTCGCTTTTGCAGGCAGCGTCTGGAGAGAGCGCACGTGTCATTTCAAATGCTTCCACTGACCCTCGACCGACGGCTTAATGTGTTTAATGGTGCCTTCAGATTTTCGCTCATAATTAGGTTTGATTCGGGGGGTTGGGAGGTTTGGGGCACTTGGGAGTAAGTGCAATTTTATTGTTAATTTATTGGAAGCCCTAGAGGGTCAGCAGGCTGGGAGTGAGGCTGCAGAGCTGAGGCGGTGTTTTCCTCGCGGGAGGAGCGCGGCGTGGGAGTGGAGAAGCTGCCCCTCGGTCGAGTCTAATTGCCCGCCGCGCTCTCACCGCATTAGCTGGGCGGCTCTGCGACTTGCGGAGCACAAGACGCTCACGCTAATGAAAAGGAAAACTCATTTAAGACGCTAACCACTACCCCACCCCACCAAAAAAAACCTGCGCAGTATAATTAGAAACTGGCAGGGTATCGAGGTGGTCGTGTAATAGAAAGAAAATGATTATCTATAACCCATTTTCCTTAATTATACCTGCGCTCATTAGTGCAGCTATCTGATTTATATTTAATGTCTTTTAATTGCCATTCCCTCCCGTTTCAGTACAATTCGTGTAACTGCATTATTATTTTTTTCTTGGTGGATGAATTGTATGTTAAATATGTATATATATATATATATATATATATGTATATATATATATATATATATATATATATATATATATATATATATATATATATATATATATATATGTATATATATCTGTATATATAATACTGTATATATATATATATATATATATATATATATATATATATATTCCCAATAGGGAGAGCACATAATCGCTATACTGTAATGGTGCTGTGTACACTGACCTATCTAACTCTGAAGTCCTGTCACTTTTGGGTTACAATCTCACTATTACTGTAGCTGCTGTTCTAGTTCTTTGCTCCTTTTCATATTTTTAGACTTTAGCTGCACTTCCTACTCCAAAGTTCATTAAGTGTTCATGGAATTTGCATGGATCTCAGTCCAGGAATTTCATTCTGTGATGATGAATCAAAGTGCTGACTACCAGTCATGGACCTGGGAACATCAGGACACAAGGATGCTGTATAGGTGAACCATGAAGGGAGAACCTAGCCATGTTCTCAATGAATGGCTTGCTTCTGTGTGTAGGATGAAAGGCTAGATTTCACACAGCACCCCTCCGTTGTGCAAGGACTGTTGCAGTATGTCTGAAGTAAATGATTCTCATTTTAAAACCTAAATTCTCGCCCGATGCAACTAACATCTATTTCATCTTCGGTCTGTACCCATGCAGCGGCATGTATGTTTTCCAGCACCCTGTAGCTTCATTCACATTGGTAACCAGACAACAGAAGTGATCCAGTAAATTCAAGGTCTTCTTTTCTCAATAAGGTAAATAAAATCAAAAAACCATTCAATCTTTATTCCTCACACATTTATACACCCTCCCACATACTGTATACACCCTCCTACACAAGCACAGACTGGCACAATTGAGCATAAGATATCAATGTAAAGTAAATTAGTTGCCTGTCCAATACAAGATTCAAGTATATTTTCATAATGTAAGATTAATTTAAATACTTTGAAAATCTAAAGCAACTATATATTTTATCATCTTTTAATCTCAAATTAATTTATAATAGGGTGGCGCAGTGGTAGCGCTGCTGCCTTGCAGTTAGGAGACCCGGGTTCGCTTCCTGGGTCCTCCCTGCGTGGAGTTTGCATGTTCTCCCCGTGTCTGTGTGGGTTTCCTCCGGGCGCTCCGGTTTCATACCACAGTCCAAAGACATGCACGTTAGGTGGATTGGCAATTCTAAATTGGCCCTAGTGTGTTTGTGTGTGTCCTGCGGTGGGTTGGCACCCTGCCCAGGATTGGTTCCTGCCTTGTGCCCTGTGTTGGCTGGGATTGGCTCCAACAGGCCCCCATGACCCTGTGTTCGGATTCAGCGGGTTGGAAAATGGATGGATTGATAATTTATAATATATATTTTACTTCACAAAACTATGTAAAATATTTTTATGCTAGAACATTATATTTATAAAGTAACATCCATCCATCATGTTTTAAATGTTAGTTGCATATATATATATATACTGCTCACAAAAATTAAAGGAACACTTTTTTTATTGGGCCTGGCATGAAATCAATTAAACTTGTCTGATAATTTTCTGGTTGGTTAAGCAGCTGAGGTCATTGTTAATCACTTTCAGCTGTATTGGTGTTCATGGACTTAACGACAGGTACACTAAAGTGGCAACAATTAGAAAACCCTCAAAACAGGATTGGTTTTACATGTGGAGGTCATTTCAAGTTTCTCCCTCTTGATCTTTTTTGGCTGGTTTTCCACTCGTGCTAGTTTTGGCTTGAGTAATCATCTCTACTGGCAGTATGAGGCGATTCCTTAACCCTACAGAAGTTGCACAGGTTGTCCAACTTCTCCAGGATGGCACATCCACACATGCTGCAGCAAGAAGGTTTAATGTGTCTCCCAGCACAATCTCCAGAACATGGAGGAGATTTCAGGAGACTGGCTGTTATTCTCGGAGAGCTGGACAGGGCCGTAGAAGGTCCTCAACCCATCAGCAGGACCGATACCTGCTCCTTTGTGCAAGGCGGAACAGGCTGAGCACTGCTCGTGCCCTACAGAATGACCTCCAGAGGGCCACTGGTGTGAATGTCTCTACCCAAACAATCAGGAACAGACTTCATGAAGATGGCCTGAGGGCCCGACGTCCTGTAGTGGGCCCTGTGCTCACTGCCCAGCACCGTGGAGCTCGACTGGCATTTGCTCAAGAACACCAGAATTGGCAAGTCCACCACTGGCGCTGTACTTTTACAGACGAGCAGGTTCACCCTGAGCAGCTGTGATAGACGTGAAAGAGTCTGGAGAAGACAAGGAGAACGATATGCTGCCTGCAACGCGTTCAACATGACAGGTTTGGTGGTGGGTCAGTGATGGTCTGGGGAGGCATATCCATGGAGGGACGCACAGACATCTACTGCGTAGGAAATGGTGCTCTGACTGCCATAAGGTATCGAGATGAAATCCTTGAACCCATTGTCAGACCCTACGCTGGTGCAGTAGGTCCTGGTTTCCTCTAATGCACGACAATGCCCGGCCTCATGTGGCAAGAGTATGCAGGCAGTACCTGGAGGATGAAGGAATTGAAACAATTGAATGGCCTTCACGATCCCCTGACTTAAACCCAATAGAACATCTGTGGGACATTATGTTTCGGTCCATTAGGCGCCGCCAGGTTGCTCCTCAGACTGTACAACAGCTCAGGGATGCCCTCATACAGATCTGGGAGGAAATGCCACAAGACACCATCCGTCGTCTCATTAGGAGCATGCCCGGCGTTGTCAAGCATGCATACAAGCTCGTGGGGCCACACAAGATACTGAAAAGCATTTTGAGTAGCAGAAATTAAGTTTTTGAAAAATGGACTAGCCTGCCACATCTTCATTTCACTCTGATTTTAGGGTGTCTACACAATTGAGCCCTCTGTAGGCAGAAAACTTTTATTTCCATTAAAAGACTTGGCATCCTTTTGTTCCTAAGACATTGCCCTGTCGTTATTTGTATAGATATCCAACTTCATATTGAGATCTGATGTATCTAATGTGTTTCTTTAAAGTGTTCCTTTAATTTTTGTGAGCAGTATATATATATATATATATATATATATATATATATATATATATATATATATATATGTGTGAGTGTGTGTGTGTGTGTACAGATTACTGTATATGAATACCAAGATAATACTCATATTTGAAATACAGATATTTAATAAAAACACAGAACATAAGAAATTTTCCAAAGGCCATCAAGCCTATTTGTTTAGCTAATAGCTAAGCTGTCCTAATATCTCATCTAGATTCTTCTTAAAGGATATGAAGGTTTCTACTTCAGTTACATGTCCTGGGTGTTTTGTAACAGAATCACACAGCTCTTTATATAAAGAAGTGCTTCCTGGCTTCAGGTTTCAATGCACTTTACCATAATTTCCACAGATATCCATGAGTATAGGTGATTCACCCTTAAGCTGAAATAATGTTGCTAGATCTACTTTATCAATTCCTTTGAGGATTTTAAATGTCTTGATTAGGTTCCCATATAGTTGCCTCTGCTCAAGACTAAACAGGTTTAATTCTCGGAGTCTTTCAGAGCAGCACATGTCCTTAAGCCCTGTGATGCATTTGGTTGCTCTCCTCTGCATAGCCTCCAGTGTTGCTATGTCTTTCTTGTAGCATGGTGACCAGAAATGCACACAGTACTTCATATGTGGTGTTACAAGTGTATTATATATTTTGAGTATAATGTCCCTTGACTTTATGATATAATCTTATATAATTTTATTTTTGCTACCTCCTCAGTATCTACCATTCCTCAAATTTTAGTGTCATCTGCGAAATTTGACAAGTTTCCTAACTATACCAGAATCAATGTCATTAACAACAACAATAACATTTATTTATATAGCACATTTTCATACAAAAAGTAGCTCAAAGTGCTTTACATAATAAAGAATAGAAAAATAAAAGACACAATAAGAAAACAAAATAAATCAACATTAATTAACATCGAATAAGAGTAAGGTTCAATGGCCAGGGGGGACAGAAAAAGCAAAAAAACTCCAGACGGCTGGATAAAAAATAAAATCTGTAGGGATTCCAGAACATGAGACCGCCTAGTCCCCTCTGGGCATTCTACCTAACATAAATGAAACAGTCCTCGTTGGATTTAGGGTTCTCACGGAAGGGCTTGATGAAGATGGTCACGTAGAATTCTGCCTTTTAATCCATCCATCATTGTTGGAGCATCATGATGCTTTGAGTAGGTGGTGGTGGCGCAGGCCACCACCACAAAGAAACCGGAAAAAGAAACAGAAAAGAGAATAGGGGTCAGTACGGATTTTAGAGCCACCATGAGTAGTTATTATGAGGAAATTGAACATACAGAGTATCAGGATTAAGTTAAATTAAGTTAAATTGAAGTTATAGAAAGGCCATGTTAAAGTAATATGTTTTCAGCAGTGTTTTAAATTGCTCTACTGTATCAGCCTGGCGAATTCCTATTGGCAGGCTACTCCAGATTTTAGGTGCATAGCAGCAGAAGGCCGCTTCACCACTTCTTTTAAGTTTTGTTCTTGGAATTCTAAGGAGACACTCATTTGAGGATCTGAGGTTACGATTTGGAATATAAGGTGTCAGACATTCCGATATATAAGATGGGGCGAGATTATTTAAGGCTTTATAAACCATAAGCAGAATTTTAAAGTCAATCCTGAATGACACAGGTAACCAGTGTAGTGACATTAAAACTGGAGCAATGTGTTTGGATTTTCTTTTCCTAGTTAGGATTCTAGCAGCTGCATTCTGCACTAGTTGCAAACGATTTATGTCTTTTTTTGGGTAGTCCCGAGAGGAGTGCGTTACAGTAATCTAATCGACTGAAAACAAACACGTGAACTAATTTCTCATCATCTTTCAGTGATATAAGAGGTCTAACTTTTGCTATGTTTCTTAAGTGAAAAAATGCTGTCCTAGTGATCTGATTAATATGCAATTTAAAATTCAGATTACAGTCAACAATTACCCCTAAGCTTTTTACCTCCGTCTTGACTTTTAATCCTAATGTATCCAGTTTATTTCTAATAGCCTCATTGTATCCATTATTGCTAATCACTAAGATTTCAGTTTTCTCTTTATTTTACTTGAGAAAGTTACTATTCATCCATTCTGAGATACAAGTCAGACATTGTATTAGTGAATCAATAGAATCAGGGTCATCAGGTGCTATTGATAAGTACAGCTGTGTGTCATCAGCATAGCTGTGGTAGCTCACGTTGTGCCCTGAGATAATCTGACCTAACGGAAGCATGTAGATTGAGAAGAGCAGCAGACCCAGGATAGAGCCTTGTGGAACACCATATTGGATATCATGTGTCTTCGAGTTGTAATTCCCACAACTAACAAAGAATTTTCTCCCTGTCAGGTAGGATTCAAACCAATTTAAGACCGTGCCAAAGAGGCCCACCCATTGACTAAGGCGATTTCTAAGAATGTTGTGATCAATGGTGTCAAATGCGGCACTCAGATCTAAGAGGATGAGAACAGATAAATGGCCTCTGTCTGCATTCACTCGCAAGTCATTTACTACTTTAACGAGTGCAGTTTCTGTGCTGTGATTTGTTCTAAATTGATTAATTAAATATTAATTAAATTAATATAAATCAGAAAAACTAATGGTTCAGGAAGAGACCGGGTGTCCACTGATGACCTTTCTCCATGGAGAGCACACTCCTCTTATCTGTACCCTTTGTCTCCTGCCAGGTAACCAAGCAGAGATCCAATTTTTTGGGTTACCTATGATTATCTATAGCTTCTTGTTTCAGAATTAATAACTGTGTTTTATATGTTGTAAGAAAGAAACACAAATAGATTATTAAGAGGTGGGCCACCAGCCAGTGATCCCTATGTAAATACAAGAAAATAAAAAAAAAGTTTAAAAACAAAGGCAATTACTTTTTTACAGAACAGAGTACAGTACTAGACTGAGGCAAGATGGCCAGTGGAGCCGGTTAATGGGTGGGACAAGAAGTGATGTTACTTGTTTTTCTGTCACTGGTCATCAGGTCTGCAGGAGAAAGAAGAGGAAAGGCATTATGAAACAACATTAGCCCTTGACTCAGGGTGAAATTACCATTAGATGAGCTCTGAAGTTGTCTCCCAAGGGCACGTGTGTGACAATGTGCGGTTCTTTTAGAACACTTTGTGGAGATATGTTTTCACTTTGATATTAAAGTTTTTTTTTCTGCTTATGAGTGTCAAAAAAGCCAAATTAAATCCACTGTAATTTAATGTTATATAACAATAAAATGTGAAAACTTCCAAAAGGGTTAAATGTTTTCATAGACACAGTATATATACAGTGCATACGGGAAGTATTCACAGTGCATCACTTTTTCCACATTTTGTTATGTTACAGCCTTATTCCAAAATGCATTAATTTCATTTTTCCCCTCAGAACTCTGCACACAACACCCCATAATGACAACGTGAAAAAAGTTTACTTGAGGTTTTTGCAAATTTATTAAAAATTAAAAAACTGAGAAATCACATGTACATAAGTATTCACAGCCTTTGCCATGAAGCTCAAAATTGAGCTCAGGTGTATCCTGTTTCCCCTGATCATCCTTGAGATGTTTCTGCAGCTTAATTGGAGTCCACCTGTGGTAAATTCAGTTGATTGGACATGATTTGGAAAGGCACACAGCCTTTGCTCAATACTTTGTCGATGCACTTTTGGCAGCAATTACAGCCTCAAGTCTTTTTGAACATGATGCCACAAGCTTGGCACACCTTTCCTTGGCCAGTTTTGCCCATTCCTCTTTGCAGCACCTCTCAAGCTCCATCAGGTTGGATGGGAAGCGTCGGTGCACAGCCATTTTAAGATCTCTCCAGAGATGTTCAATCGGATTCAAGTCTAGGCTCTGGCTGGGCCATTCAAGGACATTCACAGAGTTGTCCTGAAGCACCTCCTTTGATATCTTGGCTGTGTGCTTAGGGTCGATGTCCTGCTAAAAGATGAACCATCGCCCCAGTCTGAGGCCAAGAGCGCTCTGGAGCAGGTTTTCATCCAGGAAAATCTCTGTACATTGCTGCAGTCATCTTTCCCTTTATCTTGACTAGTCTCCCAGTTCCTGCCACTGAAAAACATCCCCACAGCATGATGCTGCCACCACCATGCTTCACTGTTGGGATGGTATTGGCCTGATGATGAGCGGTGCCTGGTTTCCTCCAAACGTGTTCTTGGTCTCCTCCCTGACTAAGGCCCTTCTCCCCCGATCGCTCAGTTTAGATGGCCGGCCAACTCTAAGAAGAGTCCTGGTGGTTTCGAACTTCTTCCACTTACGGATGATGGAGGCCACTGTGCTCATTGGGACCTTCAAAGCAGCAGAAGTTTTTTCTGTAACCTTCCCCAGATTTGTGCATTGAGACAATTCCTTTGACTTCATGCTTGGTTTGTGCTCTGACATGAACTGTCAACTGTGGGGCCTTATATAGACAGGTGTGTGCCTTTCCAAATCATGTCCAATCAACTGAATTTACCACAGGTGGACTCCAATTAAGCTGCAGAAACATTTCAAGGATGATCAGGGGAAACAGGATGCACCTGAGCTCAATTTGGAGCTTCATGGCAAAGACTGTGAATACTTATGTACATGTAATTTCTCAATTTTTGTATTTTTAATAAATTTGCAAAAACCTCAAGTAAACTTTTTTCACGTTGTCATTATGGGGTGTTGTGTGTAGAATTCTGAGGAAAAAAATTAATTTAATTCATTTTGGAATAAGGCTGTAACATAACAAAATGTGGAAAAAGGGATGCACTGTGGATATTTTTTTAATATATATATTAAGGTCAAAGAAAGACCTGTTAGTTTTACAAAGGGTAAGTGTACCTGCTGGTAACTCTGTTAAATGTGGAGGAGTTGAAAAAACATCAAAAGAAAAATGCACACGAGATGACCGAAACAAAATGGCATGCAGCTGATTACAGAAAGAATATGCTGAGTGTTAGGCGTTTCTTTCTTCAGGTGTCGGTCCTAAAATGAATACCTAGTTCTGGAGACTTTGAGATCTTTATAGTGCCAACCCAGAAGGGTCAGGGCTTTGTGGTCAATCAGAAGCTAGATCACTCATTGTCTGGCCAGTAAGACTATGAATTCCACATGGAAAAGGAGATAGTGTTGCTATGATAGTACCCGCTCTATGTTTGGAGCAGTATTGCCTACCTTATTAAAGCCCTGAAGATATCCCCTAAACACACATGCTTGATATGATTATTATATATGCTGTGCCCTATGCAATGTTTGAGACAAAGAAGCATTTTTCTTTGATTTTTCCGTCTGCTCCATAGATAACAATTGCAAATGAAACAATTCAGACATGATTAAAGTGTACTTTGAAGGCTTTCATTTTAGGGTATTGTCATACATTTTGGTTATACCATGTAGAAATGACAACAATTTCTATACACGGTTCCTCCAGTTCAGTGCACCATAATGTGTCTTTGTCCAAAATATTATGTACAGCACTATATATATATATATATATATATATATATATATATATATATATATATATATAGTACATCAATATTATGCAATTGCTTTATTAATGTTCTCACTATGCTACAAATTTTGTACCTCTATGTATTATTTCTAAATGTACAGTGCTACCAGATAAAATATATTGCAGAGGATTCCTCAATAACTCTGTGGTGGGGACTGAACCAGAAGCCTTATGCTTTAAAGTTTAATGTCTTGGTTGTTATAGGCCACTCTTCCTGCCATTTGGGAACCACAGGACACTGACGCACATTCTGCAGTACTTCTAATTGTATAGAAAGGAGTCTGACTGGCTGCCCAAAATCCATCAGCGTTCCAAATAATTCTTGCAGTCGTGCAGCAGGAAGCATGGTTTCCTTGTAGCACTTGGCTTTCAGTTTGATTCCCCAGCTAGGATACCTTCTGTGTACCATTTGAAAATACTCTCCATAGCCACATGGGTCCAAAGCCATGCTGTTATGTTGACTGGTGACTCAAAATTGATTAACTGTGAGTATGTTTGCCATGCAGTGAAATTATGTCCCATGCAAGGCTGATTCCTGCTTTACATCTGATGCTTACAGGTAGGCTCCAATTCCCAACAACCTTGCATGAACAAGCAGGTCCTGAAAATAAATGGTTGTTTTTTCCAATTTTACATGATAATCATGTAGTTAAATATTTATGGCAATTTGTGCTTTTTAGTGCTCTGGGAAGGCATTATGCCATGCCTAGAAAGGCGATTTTGAATTCAGCTGCTTTTGGAAAAAGAACAGATGGATTGACACATATGTGTCACGCTTCTTGCCACAAGAAACTGTACCCATCTTTTACGGGGACCACAGTTTATGCTGTCTGAGAAAGTCATATGTTCTTCTCCTTTGAAATTAGTCATTAACTAAATAATGTAAGAAAGAAAGAAAAAGAAAGAAAGAAAGAAAGAAAGAAAGAAGGTACACTATATAAATATATACTTTGTAGAAGACTCCAGGAACATTTTCTTTTAATTCTTTTAAGGCATTGGAATGTATTATTTTACTCTGTGTAAAATAGAGAAGGTTTGCTAAAACAAGATCTCATCATTTATTTTCATGATAAACTATAAACAATGTGCAATGTTTTCAAATGCCACTTCTCACATTTTACTACTGAATGCTCAACTTCACTTGTTGCCCCTTTGGAGATTGAGAGGCTTGTTGCTATACAAGAACACAGCTGGAAATGTGCTTCTTGTTGTGTTAAATCCCAACAAATGTCACCGGTTGATCACAGCTGGGAACTTGTAGCTGACAATGCTTTGATCATCCCTGCTTTAATGGGTGAGGGCAAGAAAGAAATGGAAAAAGAAAATCAGCCAGGCTTAGGTTCATCTTGTTCCAGAAATGTAATTCACTGTTTGACCATGAAAGAGATCACCTTTGATTTTTTTTGTGTCAGTTAAGTTTTTGATGTACAGTACTGGAGTTCATTAGACTTCAACATTTAATAGGGTTGTGTCCGATAAAAGTACATTTTCTTGTCTTCTGCCTACAAATTTGCTTCTTAATACAAGTATTAAATTAGGTTTACGACACAGGTTACACTTCAATAGACAGAGCAGTAATTTGCTAGCTGCCGCCTTATACTTTTCCTTGGTAAAATCAATAGATTTGCTTATTTTTCAGTGTGTTGCCTACATGTATACATGTAAGGGCTTTATATCAGCTCATAATTCTTCCATGCTTTTTTTGCACTAGTAGGTAAAGCATTTCTCATAATTTACACTTGCATTTGATAAATCAGTCTGCCTTTATTCTATATAATATCCTTCATAGCAAACATCATCGAAAGTCTCTTTACAAAGACCGGAGAATTTTAATCAAGAAGAGTTATCAGGGTAGGTAACAGAAAACAAAATTAAAATAATTTGGATAAAATTGAAGATGACAGATGCACTGATGTCCACTCAAAACTGGAAACAGTTAAGTGAGTGTCTATGGAAAGTCAGGATTGGCCACATGAGCTTGGTGCTACTTTGGAGGGCATGTGGACAGGCCTCCTCCACGATATATAGGGGTTAGTTGTATAAAGCCCGCCAAGAGAGTCTGCAGTAGTGTTCTCTAATTTATTTAGTTAATAAAGTTAATAAAGTTTCTAGTTTTTCATACTTTGTCTTTATAGATGACTAGAGCTCACTGCAATATGTACAATATGGAAAAAATAGGAGTCAGACAGAAGAAAGACTTGGGGAAGTGGTTAGGCACCTGGTTGTCATGAGGGACTAGAAACTGTCAAACAGCGCTTAAGTAACCTACTGTATACAGTATGTGTTGTAGCCTGCTTGATTAATTATTAGACTATATTTCTTCACTCTTTCTAATTGAGCTTACTCTAACTACTTTATTACATTAGAAGCTTTAGTTAGAGGAGGACTTTTAT
The DNA here is from genome assembly GCF_016835505.1 of Polypterus senegalus. Lineage (NCBI taxonomy): Eukaryota > Metazoa > Chordata > Cladistia > Polypteriformes > Polypteridae > Polypterus > Polypterus senegalus. The sequence goes on from NC_053154.1 coordinate 169,954,053, forward strand.
AGGTGAGCCACCTTGAAGCAGTAAAGTGGTAAAGTGTTTAGACTTCTAGTGTCTTCTCAGAAATATTTCCTGTAAAAGGTAATAGCCTTCCTGGGAAAATACATTCAGAGGCAAAAAGATGGAAGCAATTAGGTAAAGTGAATAATGGTAACAAGTCCTCCATTACAATTCCAGATACTGGTTGATTCTATGCTGTAGTGCTTTCCAAAAATGTATTTTGACATACAGTATGCCCCATTAAGCTACTTACTGTCTTATTGATGTTTGTACCATTTGTTTCCACTGTCTGTATATTTTCAGTCCTGTGTTCCTCTTGCAATGATGTTGTGCTGCCTTAGTTGTTGGTAATTTCATATTGAACACTGGAGGTTTGTCAAGATTTCAGGATTGTCAAATACTTACAATTAATTTTTGTTATTATTTTATGAATAATAAACTTGATGTTTATTTTTATGTTATGTTTGTGTTTCACTGAAAACGCAATTTGAATTCTGTTTTTGTAATGGGTGCTGTCATTTTGTGCATTGTATTGGTAATATTCACATTACTTCTGGATGTTGGCACTTGAGATGTCACTAGGTCGTCAGTATAAAATATGGTGATGCACTGCTTCTATTCATTCAATATTGTGGATATTCCCTAAAAGGTTTTGTTGTGGTCTTTGATTATAGTTTTTGAAAAGTGTTTTAAATTAGGGAAAAGTTCACTGACCTCAATTTTTGGTTTAGTGTTGCTTGATTAACATAGATCTCATAGATTTTGTTTGTGCCTCATCTGCTCGTCCAAATGCCATTCCAAAATTCAGGCGCTTCCTTTTTACCAAAACAATGATTACATATTGAATATAATTTGCCAGTTCCTGGTTTAGTGCCAGTCGTGTGCCCCATATTGCCAGGATAGATTTCAAACTCCTGCAAATTTCATTTGGATTATATGGTTTAGAAAATGAATTAACGGATATTCCTTACCAATTTTAGAGTAATAAGCATTTTCTTTTACCCTGTATTTCCAACCTTTTAGTTATTTTCATTGAGTTTTAATGCATTCTTTACTTTGGAGTTTTTGACTGCTCATATACTTTATATTGTCTCAGGCCTTATTTTAGGTATTGGATTTTTGTTTTTACATACTAAATGAGGGCTTTACTTTCATAGCAAGCTCAAATATTCCCTCTGTGTTAGAGACCCAAGCAACAGTCTCACACTGAATGTCCCTGGTAGAAGAATTTGTCTTTTGAAATGGTTGGTGCTTCACTAGATCAGCTGCAACTGCTAGGCTTGGCACAATTTACTGAATTCACAAGCCTTATATTCTATTCTAAACTGTATTTAGCCTTAACAAATAATTTACATTTTGAAAAACAACACTATAAACATGTTCTTTTATATTTCATTGCGAGAGATTTATATTATTTTTTTGTTGTAATGAGCTTTTTGCATAATTCATAGGTTATCTCATGTATGTATATAATTAAAATGAGCTACCTGTTGATCATGTTACATTAAATATTCATTTTCCTTTATATGAATTTGTTATAATGATAAATTGAATCAGATTATTATTCTAATTTATGTTTTTGCAATCAACATATGGATTGAGGTGACATTTATAAATGATTTGCTGTCCCTTTAAGCTTTTTTTATTTTTATAAAATTTAATCCATGTCTTTTATTAGTTTTTATTCAAATTGCAATAAAAATATTTGGTTCATGAGAATATATGTACGTGGGATGAATTCAGTGGATCATGCAGAGGAACATCATAAGAGTAACTTCTAATTAAACATTCATTTAGGCTTTCAGATGTACAACCTTTGCTTGTGAGCATAGATGACTAAAGAGAGGGGAAGGCAAGTTTAGGACCACCGCTTTCATTTGACCAAATCTATTAAGAGTTTTCTTATCTTTCTCTTGCTCCTTGTCATTGCCCAAAGTTAGCAGGTAAAGAACAAAGAGTGAATCGAGTTACAATTAGGCAAAATGAAAATGCAAATGACAAATTAAAGATAGCGTGACAGCTAGGTTTCAGTCGAAGCCACTTGTGTAACACTATGATAATGAATGCAAATGATGTGCGATCTGTTCTGGTGACCGGAGGGCATTCTTCACTGCGGGCTGACGAGAGATAATACCCCTGGGGGACTCACAACACCTGTTTTGAAAGAGGCTTCACGGAATGGAAGGATTTGAGGGAAACCAAGGATGGTTTAACTGTCAATTTTCCACAGAGTGGTTTGCCAGCCTCTGTGGATAACAGCCCTGCGTAACATGGAAAAGTCACAGGGGAGTTAAAAAATGAAACTCTTTTTATTGGATGAACTGGAAGACTGAATTAGTGTTAACTGTTTCATTACTAAATAACACATCAATGAAAAAAAAATGAAAAAATGTGGGCAAAGCTTGAAGAAGGGTGTTTTTGATATACTGTATTTAGTTGACCTAAACTAAAGATTAAACCTAGTATTTCATTTTCTTACTTACATTGTATGTAAAATTTGATGATATAAAGTGTAAGAAGTGTCAAGGTGTCTGCTCGGGGAAATTAAGAAGACAGGGTCTGATTTTTATGGTATGTGCTGTACTACTAACTGGGTGCCACAGGAGGCAGGATTGACCTTTTTGTGAAAAAAGGATGCACCTCTCCTATTCCCAGAGTCAGTGACAGCTCTGAAATACAATTTAAATTTTGATATGCTGTACACAACCGGATAATTATTACTGCAAAAAACTAAGATGTTAAGAAAAGGCCTGCTCTCAAGGTATTGATCATTTCATCAGCAGCTTAAAATCGACTACAGTATTTGGACATCGGCTCCTTCTGGAACAATGTGATGTATTTTTCTCCAGCTGAGCTTGTCTCTTGATTTGTTTCTTTCATATTTCCACTTCCAGTGGAGACCATTAAGTTTAGTTTATATTGAAACAGTATTGTTCAGCAGGTTGAATCAAACATTGCTTTTACCAAAGTTCTACAACCCACTAATCACATGGGTATCTATAACAACAACCAATAAATACCTTTAACTGGAGCAACAATGTACGTGAATATTTTTTGTTTTAGTTGGCAAGATTATAAGTAAATTAACAAGACAAAAAAAATCATGACTAGACAGCTGTACATGCAGATGTGTCACTCAATATTTCAGACCTCCATGTGGTCACTAGTTCCTGAAATTTTGAATTGTCCATTTTTTGAAGAGTTATAATGGTCACTTTTCTTGAGACCCTTGAAAATGAGCATTAGACCCTGGATGCTTGTGTCTTCACATCATCTTTTCCTTTTTTATTTAACCCAATGCAACAAACTAAAGCAAGTTCTTGGAGAATGCCATTAGAAGTCATTAGGCTTTATTAGCTCAACAGGGTTAAATACCTGTAGTGACTTTAGTTGGAGATTCAGTCATTAAACATCTGAACCATAGTAGCCTACTGATTGGTTATGGCTGATGATGAGAAAATTGATTTGCATGAATTGAGTCTGAAGTGTTTCGCTTTGCAAAATAATTCTCAAAATAAATTGCATTTTGCTTCCAGTGAAATTCATACCATTGACACAAGGAGAAAGGCGGTTGTTCTGAAAATGTTTTCATGCATTAATTTTACAAACACCAGCCAATGATGTAGTAATGAAATAAAAATCTGTAGTTAAAAAAAAACACCCCACCAGTAGCGTGCATTTCCTCAAGTAGAATAAAGAGATAATAGTGCAGGAAGGAGTTTTATGGCAGCAATGGCAGACATTCCATGTTCTGATTCTTCTTGTGGATAAAACACAGTAATGTGCATGTTGGTGTGTTTTTGTGTCTCCTCACCACATATGTTTACAAAATGTGCGATACTTCTCCATGGTGATGTCAATAAAAAGCATAAAGAGAATTGGTTATACCAGCATGGCTTGAAATATATGTGTTACGCAGCTGCAAATAAAGAACACAGGTAAATGTGGAAATATGAATAAGGCTTTAAGAGCTAGTGCTCCTTGTTTTCCTCCAAAAAAAGTTGAAAACAAAAAAAAACTGAATTAAACATTTCAATATTGTGAAATTACCTGTGAAACGAATTTTAGTGTCAGTTTCACAAAAGGATATGCAGGTCGACTATTAGTTGTAACTATTTATTTACAAATATCTGAGGAATACTTCTAAGTATTCCAAACACATTCATTTAAATTCAGGAGGCCACCACTTTCCTGAAGGCTGGCCATCTTTCCATTCATTAGCTTATTCTTCTCTCTTTCAGAAGTATGTTTCTCATGTGGGAATTTTTACAGGTCCACATGGGGATTCAGTTCCTATTTTGAGTCTTACCTTTCCTAAAGTGACTGATTATGTCCATTATTAATCAATTTTGATGTACAGTCATAAGTTTCCAAAACAATAAAGATCTTGTCACTTACATCCCTGATTTGTCGCAAACCTGGAAATCTGAGCTTGCTACAGTGGCCTTAAAACACTTTCAGAAGACTTTGCTTAACCCACCTGACCCTAAGCAGTCTGTGTGAGCTCCTGCAATATCTAACCTTCTCTAATGGATTTAAATGAGCATATTGCTGTAAAAGCTCAACTGCACAAAAATAGGAGTAGCAGAATATTCCAAAAGCAAGCGATGTGCACAATAACAGAATAAGGGCTTCAAAAATGGCAAAAATAATATCAGCCTATCAAGCTTGACAAAACCTAAATAAATTAGAAGAGCTATTGACTTCACCATAGTATCAGATTTCTTTAAATGGATGAATGGCTATTGTGACATCACACACTAACTTGTATATGCTTATCACATCACGTCACCTTGACCCCATGATGTTACAGTTATTTAGTATCCCAATGGTTAATGGAGGATTACAAGTCAAATAATGCAAAATGAATATGAAGAAACCCTACAATTAATAATTTTAAATGCATTCAACCGACCAGCACACCCGGTGATCAACATCTACCTTCCCAGCACGTCGTGGCTACTTATGGAAATGTTTTTCAATAACAGGGGAGGTCTTGCAAACTTCATATGACCTTGTAAAAATATGAGAAGAAATGCTGTTTTTTCAGTTTGTCCAGTTTGACACTAAAGTTAAAAAACAGTCTGCAACCAAGGTGATACTGTCATTTCATTGTTTTTCCTAGTATGGCTTCTTATAAATACTGACAGAATAAACAGGCAGCATAACAATTATAATGAGGGAGTTCAAGATCTTGATCTGTCTGAATATCACAACAATAATATTTGTTACCAAAGGTCACACAAAAAGGCAATTTCCCGTCGGAGTTTAATAAAGTGTACAAAATACCACAGTTTATCGAAGCTATGCAGTCAACTTTTTAAGGGTAAAGTGATCCTAAGGAGTGCCATCCTTTTCACTCTTTGCTGTACAACACAGTGTCGCAAAGTAATTAGCCTTGCTAACAAGCTACAGTATATAAAATATTTTTAATGACATATTTTCATATAAGTATTACACACATACTTAATTAAATAAGACTGAAATCCCAACATGTTATGTTTTGCTCTCAAGGCAAAAGGAAAAAAAAAAACATTAGGACACAAAAAAGGAAAGCTTTTATCAAAATTACACTGAAAAGATTAATAATTTAGTTACTATCAAAAAGGAATCATTGTATCAGTCATGAAAGAAAAAAATATACCCACTAAAGAAAAGAGTACTAAAATGCTAAATTAAGAATAGCTTATATAGTCACAAAAAGAGAGGTATCTACAAAATCAAGTTTCAAATAAACAATAAATAATTAGAATAAAAGGTGAATTAGAAAAACAATAAAAGGAAAAATCTGTAAACAAAGAATATTCTTAATAGTTCATTGTAGTTAAATACCCTCAATCTTTACCTTTAAAAAATATTGGATAGCTCAGAGAAGGGCACCAAAGACAAAGAGTGTGGAACCCAATGCTCCAGCAATTGAAATTACAGTTAAGAATGGTGTAAATAGGGGCTCAGGTGGTGGCCCCATTACCAGCTTACCTGAAATATGAAGAGACCCTCCCACAAAAACAGAAGAATACAACGGGAAAAGTAAAACAAGTAGGAAGATCATTACAAAACAATTACCAAAAAAAGAAGATAACTACTGGGAAATAATTAAATACTAAAGTAAATAAACCATTGCAAATAAGTTCATTAACAAAAAGACAAAAATAATTGACAAGAAAAAAGAAAACAAATTAAAATTTCAAAAATTTAAGTGAGGGAGAGAGGATTTAGAATGAACCCTCATTTCATTCACTGATAAGGTGTCTACCTGAAGACATGTTGGCCATCTTAAGTGGCAATTCTAAGCTTAGCCCAGTGTGAGCAGCTGTAAACATGTGAATGAGTTTTTAGGCTTCACAATGTACTAATGTTCTATTTTGATTTTTTTCAGATATTGTGCATAAATGTTTGGCTATCAAGTGCTATATTTATAGGCAGACACCAAATGTCAGATGCAAGATGATAAATTCAGGACTTGTTAAATAAAAGTAGCTGCTTCATGGCAGTAATTTTGGCCAACTTCTTCTTGCACTGATGTGTGTCACAGATGCGTACCATCATAACTTGGAGCATGTGTTTTGCTTGCTTTGGGAATCTCATGGCTCATAGAAACGTACAAAGTTGTGGCTGTGCATTTCCTCTCTACTGACAAGTCACCAATCAAAACACAGTCATTGTTAGAGTTCATCCAGTAAACTTTGACGTGTGAAAAGGACAGTTTTCATTTTAAGGCATATTTCAAGATGCATGTGTTTTCACTGAAATAAAGTAAATAAATGAATACATAAATAAGGAAGACAAAAACACATTTCAGGGCACTTATATCATCATGATCTTAGTTATTTATTGTCAACATTTCACTATTTATTTATTTACTTACTTACTTATTTAATTTTATCTGAAATATTCCTCCATAGTCTTCATGCTTCAAATTTTCCATGCAGTGACAAGTACCATCTTTCCTACAAGTCTCTTATATGTGGCTGTATCTTTGAGAATGAGAAGAGCCAAGGTCATCCATTTTGACTGTGGTGGGTAAAGCTAGGGGGTGTGAAATGTCAAAATTGCCAAGTTTTCTCTGACCATACATGATTTTATTTTTCTATTTTTATAATCAGCTGCCCTAAGCTGAAAGACTACCTTCAACTACCTTATTCAGAACACTAATTCCTGTTCCACTAGCAGATTTAATGTGTTTCACCATAGGTTAAAGTGTATTGTTGCCCTAACAGTCCAGGAGCCCAGAGTACACACAACAAAAGGACAGACAGAATGAACATTTGTGTGAAACATTAACTCTTCTCTCTTCTGATGTGCCTGACTTACAGAAAATCTTTTATATCACTTGCCTCCAATCTTATATTAAAAAGAATTCTTCCTAAAAACGACAGTCTATGTCTTCTTGGTGCAGTGCACTCATGAACTTGGCTATTTTTCCCCTTTTATAATTCACAGCTTCTAGCTGCTCAAAGGAGAGGAGCTGCAAAAGCTGTGCATGGATCAAGAGTATCAGACAGCTGGTAAGCACGGCAGATAGCCATAACAGCCGTACGTCTCAAGCCGCGCCGATCATCAGTGCTAGCTGGGGAAATGGGCTTGATTAGCACACACTGTTAACACAGATGTTAACGTCCTAGGGCTCATTTATTTCTGACTTTAGCTCTTTAGCAGGGGCCTTTCTCCTCTGTAGGTGTATCTGCTCGAGTCTTCTTCCAGATCTTGTGTATGGCTGTCTGGACTGGCAGGGATCCTAATAGTAATTGTAGCTTTTTTTAAAGCACCTTATTATTCCCATTTCAAAGTTTCTAACTTAACTAAGAGCTAGGGAAACACAAAATAGCAAGCAACCAATAAGGTTTTAAAGCCAATGCTTATTATTGAGCCATGTCACCACTTGAATCCAGGATTTCATTTTCTCCTATAACCACTGAACCCATTTTCTCTGGAATTTAATCCCGTTTTTTATTTTTTGAGACGTGCCTAGTCATGTAGCTAAGATCCTGGACCTTGAAGTCCTGCCCATGAGATACTACTGAAACCCAGTGTCAGGCCAACTGTTGACACAGAGTAAGAAAACATTATCAGGCTGCAATTAAAAATTGTGACTTATCACACAGTGTAGACTTCTAACTTACAGCTAATGTACTGTTTTATTAAAACCACTGCACTGTACTCATCTTTATCCCTTATTTTCATTTTAGTATATATGTGCTGTACTTTAAGTATGTATCTGTTCGCTGCATTCATGCATCCTTGACCTCTGAATGGGCCAGCATGAGCAGTGAAAGGGATGAAACCCTGCAACTGTTTAAGTTTGGACAGCTTTGTGCCAGTTTGTGACTACGGGCCAGTAACTTGATTAAGAAAAGAAGATCTTCTGTGCATAATCTTGTTCCAACCACAACCAAGACTTGAACACAACCCAGTTATTGCACTGTAAGCTCTCAAGCTCTGAGGCAGTGAGCTGCAGCATATTGAGTTGCTAGTCTTTTACTAAAAAAGAAATGGCCTTGCATCCCTGCTTTAAAGAGAGGCATAAAGCAGAAACAAATGCGAAAGCTTTTCCTACATATGCACCACTCACATTTTATTTTAACAGCCTGAGGTCCCTGAAGGAGGCAATGCTGTGCTAACAAGATATAGGAAGACGTGAGGGCAAAGAAAGGGCGCTATGAAGGCTGAAAGATCTGGAGTCTAGGAGGGGCAGATACAAAAGCAGCAGGGGAGGGACATGCTAATTGCAACCAGGAAACCGTTGCCCTATAATGATCTGGCATTCTGTCATAGGTACATTTTAACCTTGCATCTCTTGTTAGCTGGATAGACTCCAACGGCTAACAAAGCCAAATGAAGAGAAGCAGGTACTGAATGCGTAAAGGATGAATGATTCTTCATGCAGAGCCTTTCCAGGAAGACGTGAATGGCATTAACAGGGAATAATTACACAAGCAGTGGCTTATTGTGATGCTGATTGTCATTTTTTTTTCTTTTTTTTTGAGAAAATTATTCAACACTGTAGCGATAGCATCGGCCACATGTCTGTTCAGAAAGATGCTGGAGCACTCAGAGCCCTTTCGTGTTGTTGTTCTGAACTGAAAAGGAAGCCATAGGACCACAACTCTTACATGCAGCAGGTCAGCAGGTCGAGAAGCACACAGCTGAGGAATCCTGCAGAGAAACCTACACAAGCAAGGGAGTAGGGAGATGGATCCTGACATCTGGCTGGTGTCAGCTCAATTACATTATACTGAAGTCGCATCTTTTGCATCTGTTCAGAATTCAGGCAGCGACATTCAGAGTCAACTGAATGCACATAACACATTAATCATATATTTACATCAAACAGACATTTTCTATAGACAGAGTTTTACTCTTTCCCTCAAGCACCTGATGGGTCATTCTCCTTTCCTGTGTAAATCTAGTGCCACTAATGCCTTTGGCAACCACTTTTTAGCTTGGCAAAACATCACATTTAAAGGTATATTATTGCGTCTCTGTAGCTGTGTCAGTTTTGGTCACAAGTGCCCTTTTCTGAGAAGAGTCTCATTTTATGTTTGATATTTATATACAGTTTTGGATACAAAGGGTAAATGCTCTCATTGTCACTCCTTCCTTAATGGTAACTTTCACACTGGGGTCATAAGTGATGTCATTAGGTACCCAAGTTTGGTCATGTGTTGCTTCTTTTAATAGATCGTTTTTATTTTTTCTGTGATCATTTACGTGTTAAAATATACTTGAAAAACTTTTAAAGAAATAAATTAATTCTGAGATCAATAAAAATGATATGGCTATTTTGAGCACTAAAGAGTTTGTGGTCTGAGTTTTGGGTTGCAGTATGGTGAAGTATTGGTCTGTGACACATTGGCTAGCACTCCTGACTTATTGTTCTGGAGTCCTGTGTCCAAATTTTACCTGGGCAGAGTTAGCACAAATTTGTTCGTGTCTGTATGGGTCTTTTTCTGAGTATTTCTGATTTTCTTCTCTTGTCCCAAAGATTAGAACAGTTTTGATGAGAACAGGCAATTCAGCCACACAAGATTGGCAATCCTATTCACTTAATCTCTCCTAAACAGCATAAAGGTAAGCTTTGAAGGTCCCCAAAGTCCTACTGTCTACCATAGTACTTAGTTATTTATTTCATACTAGCATACCACATAGCACTGAAACAGGACAGTGATGAGGGTCCTGCCTGGCTCCCCACTCCTGAAATCACACTTCCTCCTCCCTTCTGCCCGCAGCCTCTGTCTCAGATTAGTGCAAATATATCGCTCCTGCAAGTGAACTAGGATTCTTACCGCGATGAGAGAAGTCGCAAAATCAACCAGAATGTTCAAGCTAATTATAGAAAAAAAAAATACTTTCTAAATCCATTAAGTAGTTCTCCTGTGAAAAGTGGACAGACAGACAGACAGACAGGTGGACGTGGGATTGTATATATATAGAGATGTCATTGGGACTGTGGAGGTAAGCAACACTTAAGCATCAAAAAGGAACAGTTCTGTCATGTTTTCTCCTTACCTTCAGACTGTACCTATAACAGCCGGTCATGTCACTTACAGAAAGCATTTATGGGATGTATTGACTGAAGGGTTGAGACAGAGTATATGAATCAATTTGCAAACTCTGTTTTTGTCAGCAAACATGATACTGGTTATTGACTTTCACCACACGAAGGAGCTTTTGCGTCCAGTCACTACAGAGGGAGTGAATGTGAAGGTGGGGCATTGCTACAAGTACTTGTGAGCTTCACATTAATGACAGGCTGTACACAGAGCAACTATATAAGAAAGCAAAGCAGACTCTTTTTTTTTATTATCCTTTAATGTGGGTAATGACATCATTTACATCTATATAAATAAAATCACAAGTTGTTTGTACATCTGTTTGTTTGTTTGCGAATCATGCAAAAATGACTGAACCCATTTTCACAAAATTTAGCATCTACATTTCCATTTGTTCAACTTAAAATTTAAGTTATACGGTGTACTGGTGAGGGGGTTTGTAATTAGAGGGGGCACCCAAAAACTAATGGCCATAGAGAGACTACAATTCCCATCAGGCAGGAGGAGTGTGCAAAATGGAGGGTACCTTCATCAGAACACACAAAGTTTTGTACACCAAAGTGGGATCTCATCTAAAACATCAGATACAGTGCTGTTTTTTCTTAAGTAATCTGGATAACAATTTTCTGGATTACAGCTTTTGCCTAAGAGTACATATTTTTGTCTCTTTGTTGGTTGTACTTAGCCATTTGTCAGCCCATATACTGTACTTTCATCTGGGCCCTTCCCAAAGAAATATATGGATCTGAAATAGTTGCATGATGGTGCCTAGTCTCTCAGAGCCAGACGTATAATAAATATGTCTGGGGGCAACCATGAGTGAATTTTTCTTAAAAGTGGGTGGGAACAATTAGACGGTTCTTTGAGTATCATATTTTTAAACCACGAGGCTTAGTCTCAGTACTTTAACAAAACCAGCTTTATTCAACTTGAACAGACAGGGTTATTTATTGCAGCGAGAGCTATCACTCTCCTATCACAGACACAGGAAACAGGTATAGTCAAGGTCAGGTCAGTGGCCAAATTATACTGTTCCCTGCCTTTATAATGTCCCTTGCATTACACATCGGCAACAGGCGCGTATAGTGCGACCTCGATCAACTTTCTGCGATGCTTTGCTGGTGCGCTATGAACCTGTGGTTGCCTCGGCAACAGACAAGACGCGGCAAGCGTGTTTCGGTGTGCCATCTCGATGGGTCCTAAAAGAGTTCAGAAACCTCACAATATAAATGTGTGTCACGTGTGTGGAGAGTATATTACATGTGTTAACCTTTATCCATGAATGCCATTTTTATAACTTTTCCATGAATGGGGGGTCTTGTAGACACCCATCTTGCAGACCATTTTAAACTAGTTAAATCTGCCTAAAAAGCAAAGCACTAACTTCAGAAATTTTTATTACCTCTGAAATGAAGTAAATGTGATGTAAATTTTCAATGGTTTACATGTTACTTTTGTAATAGTAATGTGTCTTCATTGTTCACCAAATCATATAAATTACAGTCATAGTAGCACTTAAACAAGACGTCAGTTACACGTCTGATTCACATACAGAACAGTCACTCAGAATCTGCCTCAACTTCAACTTGTTTGCAGGCCAGACACACAAGGGAACGCTCTGAATGTTCCTGGCAAATCGGAAGTTTGCAGAGGGAGCAACCGGCCTTTATCTTTCTCTCCTTTGCCCTTGGGCACATGTGACAGTGTTGCCTCTTAGCTACATTTGTTGCATCTCCATGGGGCTGTTTCATTATCAATTTTTGTTTCCTCATCACTTGACACAGTGTCACTTCCATCATCATTGTCCTCCTCATTTGAGTTGTCTGATGTATCAAAATCCGACAACTCCTTCATTATTTCAGCCAGGGCTTCACTTGTGTTGAATTTCTTTGTTGGTCGTTGACTCATTGTTCATAAACAGATCAACTGGACTTGCTCCTCGACAAACAATACACCAGCAATGTCTCAGGCAGGACTAAGAAAATCTAAACCAAAGAAAATACAAATTTAAATAGAAAACTCAAATATAAAACATAAAACGAAGCAAAAACGCTCGTACAAAAATGGTAACGTTTCCATGAATGGGGGGTCTCGGAGACCCCCTACTACTTTCTGCTACTGTAGCACTTATTTGCACTAAGCTATTGAGAAGATGATTCTGGCACATTTTTCAAGACAACACAAAATGAAAAGTCAGAAAATTTAATGGCCGTCATATTACCTCTTGGTGACCCCCTTATTCATGGATTAGGGTTAAAGATAAACATAGCCTGTAGCAAGCAAAAACCTATCCGTAACATTAGATTATACATTGGCATTCAAAGACATCAGTAAACTAGTGGTAAAAAGTGAAAAATACATTTTAACAGATGGTGCATGTGCTTTCTGTTGTTCTCAGTTACAATGATAGTATTGGAGTCGATGTAAGGTTGAACGAATTGGCACCTATGTCAATTAAGCAAATTGTGTGTCACACATAATCAAAGGGAGGTGAAAAGGACTTCCATTAAAGGAATTGATAACAAAGAGATAAAGGAGATGCAGTTTTCAGTACTAAAACTACCTGAATCAACAAATTTGCCTAACGACACTAGTAGGAACATGGGAGATGCTGCAAAGCATCCACCTTCTGACTGCACCACTATTAATCTATCATTAACTCATCACTATCTATCTATCTATCTATCTATCTATCTATCTATCTATCTATCTATCTATCTATCTATCTATCTATCATTAACCCATCACTATCTATCTGTCTATCTATGGGAAGAAAAACATTCTAACAATTTTGTGAAAGTTACCTTTAGCATGTTTTCATCTGTGCTCCTATATTCTGATTTAAAAAAGGATTTTAAAGTATCAGCCAGGATTCAGTGTGATAGTAAATAGATCGATTGTGTCACATTTTAATCTCCATTTTAATAAACTGAAAAGGTTTGACTGTTTAATTTTTTTTTCATAGCTGAGTCATCTAATTGTCAAAATTAGTCTTTGCTTTTCCCTGGACTTTCTCTGGACATGCACTGCTATATCTTTTCTTTTTGTTGTAGTTAAAAGACCAAACCTGTAAAGCAGTGAGTTATATAACTTAAGTAAAACCTCCTCTGACTAGTACTTTACATCTGGCGTTAAATATTGTAACAAGAAGAGACACGAGGCATGGCAAGGTTTGGGGCAGCCACCCGTTTAATGCGGTTTCCTGTCTGCAAAAGCAAACGATTTGTAAGTCAAGTTTACACAACAGAGTCCAAAACAGAACTGCCTCCCAGAGCAAAGGCAGGAGGCGTTATAGGACGTTGGGCGGAAGTGACGTCGTCCTCAGGGCCGGGACCGGAAGTGATGTCATCCTCAGGACCGGAAGTGATGTCGTCCTCGGGGCCAGGGCCGGGACCGGAAATGATGTGTCCCGCTTCGAGGTGGTGGCTCCTGGTGGGATTTCCCTTGAAATCTCCTGTAGGGAACCTAGAAAGAGCGTCAGCATACCCCGCCCCCCCTGGGCAGATGTATAATCAGTCCTCTCTAAGCCCTTCAGCTGCCTCCTATGCACACGTGTGTGACAATATCCTAATATCTTATTAGTCTTCTTAATTTTTTGTATACACTATCTGGATGTAGATATTGATGAGTTAGTTATTGTCTCCAAATCCTTCAGTTTCAAACCTCCCACTGTGTATTCATATCTAACATTTTTACTTTGTAATTGTATTATGTTATATTTATTTACATTAAATGTCATCTTTCACCAAAGTTGCCCAAGCCAGTATTCCATCCTTGTTTTCCTGTGAAATGATTCAGCCACTTCTAGATTATTCACCATTCTACCTAGTTTGGTATCATCTGCTATAGTAACCAGCTTGTCATTTGTATTCTTGTCCAGAAAGTTTATTTATATTAAATAGAGTTGCCACACAAGCACTGATGCACTGATCCCTGAGGGATCCCAGATTTAAGATCACCTAATTCAGAAAATCTTCCTCATTTTTTAATCCTTTGTCTTTTGGTGTCTAAGCCGGTTTTGTATCCATCTACACACCTCACCTTGAATTCCTAATTCTTGTAGTTTGATACTTAGAAAATTTACATGAATAATGTATGTACCGCTCTGTTTATATCTTTTTATTGCTTAATCAAAGATTACTGTCATATTAGTTGAACACAATTTTTCCCAACTAAACTCATTTAACTGTTCACTGATAAATTTGATCTTATTATGTGATGCTCCATCATTTCCTTAATAATTGCTGCCAATAATGCCTAGATTAGACTCATTTGAGTGAGTATAGGTGTGTGTGCCCAGATGGGTGCCCTGGTCAGATCAGTTCCCTTGCTTGCTCTCAGTTCTGCTGGCACAATTACTGGGTCCTCAACCCTTAACTAGATAAGTGTTTTATATAGTGAACTGATGAAAAAATGGGTGTTGGCTTTCAGTCTTCTAATGTGTGGTGTCTGAATAGAACATTTCTCATTCATAGAGAAGTTTATTGTTCAGGAAAATCAAATCCCTGTATGCAGGCTGCCTCTCAGAATTAAAGTTCCACTGGTGCTGATGTGTAATTGCATAAAGCAGCTTGTTATTAAAAATAAAAAGCCTGAAATATCAATGATTAATGGAGCTCTTGCAGAAACAGACCGTCATTTTCTATTGATTTCTCTCGTTGGTACTCCATGAAAATTTAATTGTTTGTCCAGAGCTGCAGAGGTCCAGGGTTGAAACGATCAGCAGATGCCGAGCTGATTTGTTTGCCTCTAACAGCATCTTAGTTTTGATTGATATAAATACCCTTTAGAGTTAAAGGCCTTTCACTGAACCGCCAGCTTTACTTGAGGAGGACATGGACATAGCAGTCTGGAAAAATTAATAATCTGATCAGACCTCTGAGTTTGCATTTCATTTACAGCATTCAGAGGGCACACAGATCAATTTTAAGGTTCCTCTCAATCGAAGCCACTGAAATTCTCATTCAGAACATAGACTAACCCTTTTCCTTATTATTTCCAGTTAGGTTATGTGGTTCCCTAGCAGGTCTTTTTAAATTAAATTTACCACTACACTTGGGACTGCAGGTGTTTAGAAGTGATTGCTTTTGCCATCAGCGATTTGAAGTCAGTCAGAAAATGAAATCATCATTCTATTAGTTAGCTGTTTTTAATATACATGTTTTAAAGAAAGAGTGCACATGGACAATTTGTTTTTATATAAACTGGACTGGTCATGTTGGCATAATAGTTACTAAAGGACAAAGAAGTCCTAAAAGGAGGGTTTACTGACCCCTGTCTCATAAGAGTACTGAGGTGTTCTAAAAGCCATGCAGAGCTGATTTGTGAGGCTGGTAAGGGGACTGCCACATCAGAGGAGCCATGGGCAGTCTTAATTATTGCTTTCAGATAGAAGCTTGAGGTGACTGGCTATTAACAGCTTGATATACTGGGAAGAAAAGTTCAATATGGAGGGAATGGCTGAACTCAGTTTAATGTTTACTCAATTCAAAGATAGGACAGTAGAGTGAATGATCCACAGAAACTACATTGTATAAAATAAGTGTGGGTTCAGCATAACATAAATAATGTAAAGAATCATTTGTCCATCTCCACTTTCTAAATCATATGTTGGTATTTTCTTTCAGAGACGGTGATGGACACACGCATTGCCACAGCAGAACTGGGGTGGACAGCATATCCAGCTTCTGGTGTAAGTAGTTAATATCCAGGTTTGTTTTATGGGCTTCATGATCAGAAAACTAACTAATACAGCAGTGTTTATAGCTGTACAAAAATGGCGTTAAAGCCATTTCACAATGCAGTAACCCAGGATGCTGGCCATGGTTTAGAAAGTTAGTTCTGTAGGTGGGCCCCAGCTTGTGAATAAGGCACAACTTAAGGGGTCTGAGCTGATTAGTCAGCAGTGTGGCCCAGGGGCCACTGTAGTAGACTTCAAACCACAGAGCCACTGACTTAATTTTTGCCTCTCACAACAACTAAGACACTTAAGACTCTTGTGCTTCAATTTTAAAAGTTGTGTGAAACAATTATATTCAATCCTGATCTTGTAAAGCACCTTGGATAAAGCAGAATCTACACTAATATCCCATGGAAATGACTATAAAGATAAACCTCGGGATAGGAACAAAATAATTTCTTCCTAGTAGGTCTTTTGTTGTACCTCATCTCTGTTTACATTTATCTTTTTGTCAGTTTACCCACTCTCCGTTGCCTTTGTTCCCTTTACGTTTTATTTTGTGCTTTTTTATTTCTTCCCATTCTCTTGCCCTTTGTTAAATCTTCAGAGGCAAGGCCTTTATAATTTACAACCTTAAGGTGGTGCGGTCATTAGGGCTGCAGTTACCTGAGGGCTAGTTAAGCCACCTGCTACCACAATTGCTTTGCTGTAGCATCAGCCTGCTTTAGGCAACTGTGTTCCTTTTATACTTTCCTTTTGTAAGTTTGCCATCCTTTGACCATATTGCTTTTTTAATTCTCAGTTTGGATTTTGTGCTTGGCTCTTAGGATTTTTGAGATTTTTGGATTAGTGATTATTTGGCTTTGTAGTATTCTCAGCGGCAGGTTCAGCATTTTTTTTTCAGTTCTTTAGCTGTTTCCTTCTTCTTTTAAAAATGTTTTTCTTTAGTTAGTTTTGAGATATCATTATTATTTATTTTCTTTTGTTACCTAATTTATTTTATTTTGGTTATTAAGATAGATAGATAGATAGATAGATAGATAGATAGATAGATAGATAGATAGATAGATAGATAGAAGATAGATATTAATCCCATAGGAAATTGCAGTAGCAGTCAAAAAGGACACAAAAATGCATATACCTGTAACAAGAATAATAATCTTAAGTATGCTAAAAAGGTACAAATATACATATAACAAGAATTATCTATAAATAAATTTACTAAATGCGTGTATTTCTTAAGTGTAGAATTGCACATCCTTATAGGCAACAATTTCATGTCAAACATTGGAGCAGTATGATGGCACAATATATTGCACATATCGTTGTTTTCTGTTAAAATATCTTCTCGACTAGCTCAGTCAAGTGTCGACTCATTATAGAGCCTGATGGCTGAGGACAGAAATGACCTTACATTGCACTCCTTGGAGCAACACGGTTTCCCTAGTTTATTACAAAATTTGTTTCTCTGTTTAGCCAAATCTCATATAAGAGTCATTGTCTAGAATGGTAAGCAGCTTTCCGAGTGATCTCTTTTATACCACTTCCTCCAATGAGTTCAGCCTGACTCCCAGGATTGAACTGGCCTTTTTAATCAGTTTATTTAGTCTGTTAGCATCACCTATAATAGCATTACACTGACCATTATAGACTGGTAGAAAACATGTAAGAGTGGTCTGAATACACCAAATTGCCACAATCTCCTCAGGAAATAGAAGAGACTCTGACCCTTCTTATATATGGCCTCAATGTTGTTACTCCAGTCAAGCCTATCGTTCAGATGCCCCCTGAAGTGTTTGCATGTCTTCAACACCTCCACATCTTCACCACCCTGTGCCATTCATAACCATGTCTGACACACAGTTCTTAAGCCACAAAAACCTGTAGGCCATCATCCAGTACACAAGGGTAGCTTCTTCCCCAATAGTTTGGGCTATATGGTGTTGAATGCACTAGAGAAGTCAACAAACAATTTCTTCATGCTGCTATACTATTTCTCCAGATGGGAGCAGCCTCTGTTCAGCAGATAAATGGCAGTATCCCCTCCCATATGTGGTCCTTATAGGAAAACTGCAGAGGGTCCATTACTGTCCTGTCCTGACCATTAAGCCAATATTAGCCTTTCCAAAGGGTTTCATAATGTGTGAAGTCAGAGGCGCTGGTCGGTACTCATTTAAGACTTTCACCTGCACTATCTATGGGAATTCTTACCACAGAAGATGTCTTCCATACAGCTGGAACCTTTACAAGATTAGACTCAGATTGAAGATAATGCTGAAAAACTATACAGTTACCCAGCAGACTCCTTTAAATAACTTTGGATCAGCACCTTTGGATTTACACCTTTAGGTCCAGTAGCTTTGTTTCAGTAGTTACTCATTCAATTAATCTGCTTTGATGGTCAGCGCTGGGTGGCTATGAGGTTGACAAAATGGTGTGTAGATGAGAGAAGATTTGCAAGTACCAAGGAAAAGAATGTTGGGGCGCCAAATTGGTCATCCCCGTTATTTCTTCCAAATAAAAACATAAACACAAGCAGTCCCTGGTGCAAAGACAGCAAAATAATAACAACAAAGTATCTACAGATGGGCTTCAGTGTTGTGCATGAACTAGTTCAAAAGAGCACGTTCATTGAACAAGCTCATTTTTCTAAGAACTGTGAACTTAACGTAACGTATTTGCAGGTGAAGAACTTGAACTTGAGCTAGTTCAGTTTTATGTGACATTCTGGATTTGGTTTAGTTCCAAATTAAACGTTTTGCCTTACCCTGTAATGTGGAGGGTGGAGTCGAATCTGAATACGGTACGATAAGCACAAATAGTAAATTTTTACAAATATTTATTTCTTACTAATTTTTTGCTATTTGTTTGTATTTGGAAAAAATAATGTAAAATCAAATAGGCACTGTCTGTGTCTGCGTCTGCCTGCTTGTGCTTAAGCTGCACCCCCACTGACATGAGCATGTGTTGAAGCTCCACTTTCACTTTTAGGAAAAACTTTTTATTTTTTCCTGTTGGACATGCAATATGTGACGTGAATTTTGACTGGGAGTGTAATAGGTTAGTTCACCTACACGCTGGTTCCACAGTCACCATTTGTGTCACACGATTGGAAATAGAGAGGTAAGTTACTGTATATGTATACTTGCATCTATTTAATTTCTTTTTTGACCGTGAACATATTAGCAAATATGGTTATTTCGTTTTTGTTACTTGGTATAACTCAATAAAGTGTATTTAAATAAAAAGTCTTCATAATTATTGTATTTTATTCAAGAACACTATAATAGCCTAATATAAGGCATGCACAATTGAAAAAAAAAAAAAAAATATGAAAAAAAAACTCCTCCTTGAACCGTCACCTTATCGCGGTGGAGGGGTTTGCGTGTCCCAATGATCCTAGGAGCTATGTTGTCCGGGGCTTTATGCCCCCTGGTAGGGCCACCCAAGGCAAACTGGTCCTAGGTGAGGGATGAGACAAAGAGCGGTTCAATAAACCTCCAATGAAAATAAAACTTGGACGACGCTTTCCCTTGCCCGACGCTGGTCACCGGGCCCCCCTCTGGAGCCAGGCCTGGAGGTGGGGCTCGATGGCGAGCGCCTGGTGGCCGGGCCAACACCCATGGGGCTCGGCCGGGCACAGCCCGAAGAGGTAACGTGGGTCCTCCTCTCCATGGGCTCACCACCTATGGGAGGGGCCAAGGAGGTTGGGTGCAGTGTGAGTTGGGTGGTGGCGAGGCGGGACCTTGGCGGTCTGATCCTCGGCTACAGAAACTGGCTCTTGGGACGGGAATGTCACCTCTGAAGGGAAGGAGCCTGAGCTAGTGCGCGAGGTCGAGAGGTTCCTGCTAGATATAGTCGGACTCACTTCGACGCACAGCTTGGACTCTGGAACCAATCACCTTGAGAGGGGCTGGACTCTCTACCACTCTGGAGTTGCCCCCGGTGAGAGGCGCCGAGCAGGTGTGGGCATACTTATTGCCCCCACTGGAGCCTGTGCATTGGGGTTTACCCCGTGGAGAGAGGTGGCCTCCCTCCGCCGGGTGGGGAAGGGTCCTGACTGTTGTTTGTGCGTATGCGAACAGCAGTTTGGAGTATCCACCCTTTTGGAGTCTCTGGAGGGTTGCTAGAGGGCATACCTTCTGGGATTCCCTCGTTTTGCTGGGAGACTTCAATGCTCACGGGCAATGACAGTGAGACCTGGAAGGGCGTGATTGGGAGGAATGGCCCCGATCTGAACCCGGCGGTGTTTTGTTATTGGACTTCTGTGCTCGTCACGGATTGTCCATACCAACACCATGTTCAAGCATAAGGGTGTTCATATGTGCACTTGGCACCAGGGCACCCTAGGCCTCATGTCGATGATCGACTTTGTGGTCGTGTCGTCCGGACTTGCGGCCATATGTCTTGGACACTCGGGTGAAGAGAGGGGCGGAGCTGTCAACTGATCACCACCTGGTGGTGAGTTGGCTTGATGGTGGGGAAGATGCCGGTCAGACCTGGTAGGCCCAAACGTGTTGTGAGGGTCTGCTGGGAACGGCTGGCAGAGTCCCCTGTCAGAAGTAGCTTCAACTCCCACCTCCGCAGAACTTCAACCACGCCCCGAGGGAGGTGGGGACATTGAGTCCAATGGGCCATGTTCCGTGCCTCTATTGTTGAGGCGGCTGACCGAGCTGTGGCCGCAAGGTGGTCGGTGCCTGTCGTGGCGGCAATCCCCAACCCGCTGGTGGACACCGCGTGAGGGATGCCGTCAAGCTGAAGAAGGAGTCCTATAGGACTTTTTGTCCTGTGGGTCTCTGGAGGCAGCTGATAGGTACCGCAGGCCAAGCGAACGCTGCTTCGTTGTTGCTGAGGCAAAACTCGGGCATGGGAGGAGTTTGGAGAGGCCATGGAGAACGACTTTGGACGGCTTCGAGGAGATTCTGGTCCACCGTCCGCGCCTCAGGAGGGGAAGCAGTGCAGTGTCAACACCGTATATGGTGGGGATGGTGCGCTGCTGACCTCACTGACGTTATGGGTCGGTGGGAGGAGTACTTCAAGACCTCCTCAATCCCACTAACATGCCTTCCACGAGGAAGCAGAGCCTGGGGACTCTGAGGTGGGCTCTCCCATCTCTGGGACTGAAGTCACCGAGGTGGTCAAAAACTCCTTGGTGGCAGGGCCCCGGGTGGATGAGATCGCCGAGTTCCTTAAGGCTCTGGATGTTGTAGGACTGTCTTGGTTGACACGCCTCTGCAACATCGCATGGACATCGGGACAGTGCCTCTGGATTGGCAGACGGGGTGGTGGTCCCCTCTTTAAAAGGGGACCGGAGGGTGTGTTCCAACTATAGAGGGATCACACTCCTCAGCCTCCCTGGAAAAGTCTATTCGGGGTTCTGGAGAGGAGGGTCCGCCGGATAGTCAACCTCGGATTCAGGAGGAACAGTGTGGTTTTCGCCCTGGTCGGAACAGTGGACCAGCTCTTCACCCTTAGCAGAGTCCTGAGGGTGCATGGGAGTTTGCCCGACCGGTCTACATGTGTTTTGTGGACTTGGAAAAGGCATTCGACCGTGTCCCTCGGGAATCCTGTGGGGGTGCTCGGGAGTATAGACCCCTGATAAGAGCTGTTCGGTCTCTGTACAACCGTGTCAGAGCTTGGTCCGCATTGCCGCAGTAAGTCAGCCCGCTTCCAGTGAGAGTTGGACTCGCCAGGGCTGCCCTTTGTCACCGATTCTGTTCATAACTTTTATGGACAGAATTTCTAGGCGCAGCCAGGGTGTTGAAGGGGTCCGGTTTGGTGGACTCAGGATTGGGTCACTGCTTTTGCAGATGATGTTGTCCTGTTTGCTTCATCAGGCCGTGATCTTCAGCTCTCTGGATCGGTTCGCAGCTGAGTGTGAAGCGGCTGGGATGAGAATCAGCACCTCCAAATCCGAGCATGGTCCTCAGCCGAAAAGGGTGGAGTGCCCTCTCAGGGTTGGGGAGAGATCCTGCCCCAAGTGGAGGAGTTCAAGTATCTCTGGGTCTTGTTCACGAGTGAGGGAAGAATGGAGCGTGAGATCGACAGGCAGATCGGTGCGGCATCCGCAGTGATGCAGGCTCTGCATCGGTCTGTCGTGGTGAAAAGGAGCTGAGCCGTAAGGCAAAGCTCTCAATTTACCAGTCGATCTACACTCCTACCCTCACCTATGGTCATGAGCTATGGGTAGTGACCGAAAGAACGAGATCGCAAATACAAGCGGCTGAAATGAGTTTCCTCCGCAGGGTGTCTGGGCTTTCCCTTAAAGATAGGGTGAGAAGCTCAGTTATTCGGGAGGGGCTCAGAGTAGACCCGCTGCTCCTCCGCATCGAGAGGAGTCAGATGAGGTGGCTTGGGCATCTGATCAGGATGCCTCCTGGACGCCTCCCTGGTGAGGTGTTCGGGCACGTCCAACCGGGAGGAGGCCCCGGGGAAGACCCAGGACACGCTGGAGGGACTATGTCTCCGGCTGGCCTGGGAACGCCTTTGGGATTCTCCCGAAGAGCTGGAAGAAGTGGCTGGGGAGAGGGAAGTCTGGGCCTCTCTGCTTAAGCTGCTGCCCCCGCGACCCGACCTCGGATAAGCAGAAGAGGATGGATGGATGGATGGACAATTGAAAAAAGTAAAACTCTTGGGTCATTATTCTCGCTCCTTAAAAATACAAAATGAACTGAACATGAACTAGTTCAAAA
Organism: Polypterus senegalus; assembly: GCF_016835505.1. NCBI lineage: Eukaryota > Metazoa > Chordata > Cladistia > Polypteriformes > Polypteridae > Polypterus > Polypterus senegalus. Next base: position 169,976,975 of record NC_053154.1, read on the forward strand.
CTGAAATGGTGAACTATGAACGTGAATTTATAACATTTTAATCTGTGTGAACTGAACTTTGAGCTAATTCTTGTGAGGTGTGAACTTGCACAACACTGATCGGCTTCAGTTAAGGTCAAGTTCAAGTTTGGGTCACTGGAATGTTTTCATGCTTTGCTCACAGTGAGCTGTCTACTTCTGCGTAATTTTATTACAGAAAAAACAGATGGAGTGGAGTCCTGGGGCATCTTCTCAGTGTTGCTGGAGGAAAAGATGAGGACATGTTAGCATCTTCTCTTTCCCCAATGTTGTACTACATACCTTAGAGAAGCCCTGAGGATGATCATCAGACACACATGTGTGACAAGTGATAGTAGCTGTTGTAGCTGGTGCAGGAGGACAGAGACACTGGTTGTTGGTATGCAGAAGTGTGAATAGAAACTGAAGGTGAGGGAGGGTTTGTGAACAGTGTTACATGGTCATGTAGAGTAAAGTGGACTAGAGTTGGGGCGCAAGAGGAGTTAACCCCAGAGTTACCTGAGTGGGTAAACTGTGAGCAGGAAGGCCATAGTGAAACCTGTAAAAGAACAGATTTAACTTATTAGACCTCTCTGCACTTCTAAAATCTTACCTGCAATCAAACTGCTTATAGCCTGCAGTGTCTTTTAGTCCTTTCCATATGTCCCATACTTATTTTTGGCTTCAGCTTGGCCTCTACTTCTCTCTTGTAGTTCTGTTTGTCCTCCTTGATCTTTTCTTTGAGTTGTCTCTGCACCCTCTTCATTTCCCCCTGTATATACATTTATTGTTAATTCTGAATTCTGTATTTTAAACTTTACACGCTTTTATTTATTTAAATTGAATAATTTAAATTAAATACATTTAAGTATTGCATTGGCAGGTTTTGTTTGGCCTTACTATTTGGGGAAATTCTTAATACTCCCTGGAGTCAAGAGGATAGTTAGTGTCAAAATTACAATTTTTTATGCAATTGTCTTTAGCTTCCCTTTCAACTTTGCAGCCTCATTATGTTTTTTGTTTTGTTGCACAGACTCCCATCCTGGCGTTTATTTGTAATTTGGAGAGCACATTAAGTTATTAAGAATTATTTTGTATCATTTTCATCGCCGTATTGTTTCTCCCTGGGCGCTGCCATTTTTTGCCGCCGACATCAAGACACAATGATGGTTCCTACAGAGTATGTTTACATAAAGGTTGTACAATTAATGGCATTGGAGCACTGCTATAGAGATTGAAACATTAGATGCATCAACAATTGGGAATTGTGGATAACTAAATAAAAACCCTTCAAGTGTGTGTTCAGTAGTGCTATTTAGATTTCTGGTTTCAGACTTTTGAGTTCAGTTTCTTACTATGATTCTTGGCTTATGATTTAACATTAGATAAAAGATTGGCTTGATCTTTATTTATGATTTCCTGTCCTGGGACCTCATGCATAAACAGTGCATACACACAGAAATGTTGCGTACGAACGTTTCCATGTTCAAATCGTGATGTATAAAAGCTAAACTTGGTTATGTAAAGCCACACACATTTCCATGGTATCTCATACCCTGTCGTACGTAAGTTCTCCGCTCAGTTTTGCAGACTGGTGGCACCCAGCGTCAAGCAGTGCTACTGTTCCTGTGTGGTTTATCTTTCTTTTTCATATCCACATCCCTGATGTGGCTTTATAAATACACTGAAATTAATTGTATATTGTTTATTAGTTTAATGCATCTGATTGTAATTAACCAATAACAATATCATGGTCCACAGAATGGTCAAACTGTTCCAAATATCATAACTGCTTAAATGTTGTTACTTTCACTGCACCTTCTTCTTCTTCTTTCAGCTGCTCCGCTAAGTTGCCACAACAGATCATCTTTTTCCATATTACTCTCACTGCACCACTCGGAGCAGCTGATCGAAAGAGAATTATCGATATACAGCATCAAGCACACGCTGCCTCAGCCATGCTTCCTATTTGAACTGCTTCTCACAAAGCAAACGCTACAAAACCTTTACTGTACGGACCTCGCGGTTCAGAAAGCAGTTTCATCCCAAGAGCTCTAAATGCACTCAGTTCATCAACTGCTCCGTGTAGAACTGTTTGTACTTATAAGTACAATCACCTCACTGTAAACTTGCACTACAGTTATAATATTGCACAACCTGAGCCACTTTATAAAGCGCGTATTTACATATGATGACGATATCATTTTTAAGATGAAATACAGCAAAATATGTTTATTATATTATACAGATAAAACTTTAACTTCATTTAAATAATCTATATTGTTAATAATTAAAGGACACGGTGTTGCTACGCTAGCAAGGAACTGACGCTTCGCTCACGATTGTTCCTGCCCCTCACTGTATGCTTCACTTGGACTGGTGTGATGGATAGAATAATTAAACATGTACTACGAAGATATTTCAATGTTCCTTAAAAGTTTTGAAGAATCAGCGTTATAAGCTTACAGATGGCTTAACGTCTATTACAAAGCTGATTGTGTGGTGATCGGTTACTTGGAGAAAGAAAAGGAAGGGCAGGAATTGGAGGTTAGTACGTCTGAAAGAGACAGTACTGCAGGGGTGGTCTTAGGCATGTGCAAACTGTGCACCTGCACAGGGCCGCCAAATCCCAGGGGCCACCACACCAATATATATTGAATATAAAACAGAAAGAGAAAATAACGACACAGCTAAAAACGCAGTGGCAAATTTCGGCAAAAGTTAAACGCTTGTGTCATGAGCATGAGGCGGTTATGCAGTGTCTGCAACGGACGTGGTCATCCACCGTGCATAAGATACTATATTGACATTGGTGGGCGAAGAAGCCACTGATTCTTTCTCTGCCCAGGGCCGCCACGAGCCTAGAGCCACCCCTGAGTACTGCTGCAATAAATTATTTCATCGAAGGTCGCGCACAATCACTGTGCCACCATGTTCCCATGTTTAATAACGTGCTTTAACTCATATCATCATGAAAATGATATCACGTATACATCTCAGTATTTTAATTATTCAGAGAGCTGTAATATCACAAATGTAATGGCTTCTGTGTCTTGTCGGAGGAAGAGAAAGCCGGTTTAAGAAGTACGTAGTGATTCACGCACCTAGAACACATAGAAGAACACATACAAAACAAAACATTTAACGTGCTACTTTACTTACGATGTGATTTGAGAAACTGGTTAATTAAATGATTTTAAGATGAAGTTAATAAAGTTCTACTTAAATGACAAAATAAACTACGTGATTAAAGTGGAAATTTCGAGACTGAAGTTGACATTTTGTATTTTTCCCCACTGTGTGCCTTTTTTTTCTCTGTACCCTAATAAGCGTTCACATGACACTCATATGGTGGGCTACGACTTGCCTTTTCACGGCGACTTTGATATCTGACAGCTTCTTTTTTATTTCAGGCACTGTTTGACTTTGTAAACTTGAGCTTTCGAGTTTCTCAGACACGCTATGTCAGTCGATCAGCTTCCTTTTGTTGATTATACCACTGTTTAAACCAACACATAGTATGTATTTCCTTGCCGCCACTTGGTATTCGCCAAAATTCTTCCATTTTTCCTCTTGCTTTTGCCATTGTCTTTTCAGAGAACACTGAGTTTAAGGGCTATTTATATTGATTTGCATATTCAAAGAGGCGTAATTCTGGGAGGAGTTGGGGCGGGACAACAGGCGTGTGCACGAGCGTTACTTTTCACGCTGACCGGGGTTTATGTAGCGGAAGAACGCAGAAGTTGACGAATGCACAGATTTATGCATCTGGATTTTTCTGTGCGTAAGCACATTTCGGCTTTTGTGCTTACGCCATGTTACAGTGCGAATTCTACGCACAGCGTTATGCATCAGGCCCCTAGTCATTTCCACTCATTCTGTTTGTCTTTCCAAGTGTGAAGCGTAACATTTAAATAAAAGGCTCACTAACATCTTATACGTGTATATTGTATCTTGCACAATATTCTTTCTTCTACTATTTTCTTTAAATTACCACTTTTTAACATTTAAAATTTGATGGGTGAATCTGTTTCCAAGTTTAGGTTGTACACAACACAAACCACACATCACGTTTTCATGGAAATGTTAGCATTAGCCATTCAAGAGGGGAAAAAATAAAAACACAAGGATATTCTTTAGTGTTTATTAATCCACTCTGCAGTCACATTTTTTTTTACTTTAGCGCTATTCACAATATGCCCACTCTATGCAAATTTCCAAAATGCCATCTGATATTAAAAAAAAAAACAACACCACAAATGTGAAATACTAATTAATTACAAAAAATAAATTACAGACATTTTTAAGATGCTACAGCCTGTATGGTAATGCAAAGATACAAACAAAAAGCTCTACTGTGATACAAACCACTGAGGGTACTGATGGTCATTGTAGGAAAAAAAAAGTCTAGTAGGCATTAGTTGGGAAGGAGATGTCCCATTTCATATATGATCAGGTTTACAGAGCTTCTCTTAGTGACACTTTTTTTTTTGACCCTGATTTCTTTGTTTGACTTCTTCTTTGAAAGCCAGTGGAGCTTTTTCTTGTCTAACTCCCCATCTGGGGAATATCTCACAATGATATCCTGTTCAGGCACTGCCTGCTGAGGAGAGACAGCTTCTCCTCTTCGTCTCTCCAGCCATTGATTACTGCTAACGTCCTGCTTGCTCAGACATCCAAGAATATCTTGTTGAACAGTCACTCATCAAGAGCCTGCCTACTTGTCGCTCTTGTGTCCACGTTTTCCCATCGCTAGATTGTGCTTATGGGTTTTGAGTTTCTCATCAATTTATTAAACTGCTGGCTAAGATTTCAAGACTTTGAATGATCTACACCCTCAAAGTGTTTTCTGACTTCTTTGTAGAAGCATGCAGACTCCTCCACATGACATCAGCTGATGCTGTTGCAGATAAATCTGATATTCTCTGTTTGTCAGACTTAAAGGGATTCTCAGCTTAATTGTGTGTCTATTCAACAGAATCCCAAATCCTTTTGTGTTGCCTTGATTTGTCATTTTAAATTAGCTGAGTATTTGTGTATTTGCGTATGAGTTTTCCCTAGAATGAATTGGCACCCCACAGTGATGGCAGAATATGTTCTGTCTTCCTGAACTCCTGCATTGAATTAAGAAGGTACAGTAAATGAATGGATGTTAAAGGTGTAGAAAGACTTCACAGACTGGATGAGTACAGCAATTCAAAACAACAGGCATTTACAGTATATCCTTCTTAAGTCTTGATAAGATAAGTGCATTATATGAATAGGCCTGCTTTCCCCAATCACATACTGGCTTCATTTGTCTTCCACATGTTCTGTCCTCTTCAGCCTTTTTTCCTCCTGTGTTAGTGTTAGAATTTGGTACTTAAACCCCTCCTTTGGCTTTACTTTCAGATTCGTGGTGTTGTGATTACGAGTTGTAAATATGACAAAAGATTATGTGAAGTTTCCAAAATACCTATAAAGATGGCCGGAACATTCACTGATTTATCCATCAGGGCCTCACCTTACCCCAGTGACTTGTACACAAAAAAGAACCAAAGAATCTTTATAAAAACAACAGGCTTTATTAAAAAATATCAAAAGTACAAGGCAAGGCTCCTCAATGCAAAAAGAAGCACAAAAGGAGATGCATAAAAGACAATCCTAAATAAGCAAATTTCCAATATGAAAACCAGAAATCAGGATCCTAAAGATAGAGCAAGAACAAATCAGAAAACTAGAGAATCCAACCATAAATAACAATCTCCAAAGTTAATGAAATGCTCAAATTCTGAATCCTGCCTCTGACTCAAATATAAATCCAGAAGGAGGACCCAGCAGCTATTATGTCAGGGTTGTCCCACCTCTTGGGGAACCACCCAAAAAGAACATGGATCACAAATAACAAATCACCTATTAAATCAACAAAAATAACATATAGGCAAGACAAATAATAACTTAAAATTATCAAAAAACAAAAATAAAATACACATAACTTTGGCTGGATACATAACAGATTAATAAAATTCATTTACTATTGATAATCCATAAATACTAACTCTGTAGGCACTGACATCCCTACTCAATGTACTTAAAAGCCCCAGAGTCCACACCTAACCAATTTTCAGGCCATAACAGAACCGGCCCACCAACCTCTGCACCTAGATGAACACTGCCCATCTCTGAAGCAAACCCTCTCACATTATCCTCCATCTTAGGCTAGTTAATAGGGATATCTAATTTTGTGAATTCATAAGGTCGAGGAAAGGAAATTAGTGAATTGAAGGTGTCAAAAAAAAGTTGTCCTGCCAGCAAAAGTACCAAGAGATTAAACATTGTTGCACCCTAGCTGAAATTCAAAGAAATGGAAAAACAAATAATGAAGTCATCAAGTCAAAATAAAATCAAAATATGTGGGAAATGTTTACAAACAAAAGTTCTTTCAACAGAAGATTTAGCAAACACAAAGTCACACAAGTCTTTTTGAGAAGAATCTCCAATCTTGAATAACCATGAAGTGCACCCAGCTGACCTTCATGTCATTGCTTCGGTGATGTCATCAAAAATGTATCTCCAGACTTCCAAACACAGCAAAACTATGGCACAATAAACAAAAGGCTCCCAAAATTCCAGCGCCAGTAAGAGCATTAAGCTGAGATTTCAAATATTTTCAACTAACCTCAAGAAAAACACTCTAAAAGTAGATGATGTTTGACTGCAACACATGTATGATGAACTAGGGTGCCGGCAACAAAATGCACCAGGACTAGAATTTCTGTAGTCTGTCCCAAAACTGCCTTGCCTTGGGCAGCCAGACCCCAATGTCAAGAAACAGGCCTTAAGGTCTACACAGGCTCAAAATGGTGAACTGCAAAAATACTATTAAATGTCCCGAATACTTGAAAGTGCCCTAATGAGAGAAGAAACTGTAAAACATCTATACTAATAGGACAAAGGCGAAACAAAAAATCTTGATAAGTAAAGAATGTTTTAGAATAATCAAAATGAAAGAAAAACAATGAAAAGACAAAAGCATGAGCAAAACAATTACACGTAAAAAGGCAATCCAGCGAATCCAAAATTTGATCCAAAGACAAAATCCAATTAACAGAAACAAAAATCCAATGAAACTAAAAAGCAAAGTAATACTTATAAAATATCTTCACTCTACAGCTCTCAATAATGGTCTGCTGGAACCTCCTCAAACCCCCTATAAAAGCTGAGGACAGTTTCACAGTAGAGAGGTCATGGTGGTTCCCCTTCTTCTGGTTCCACCCACAAAACGCAAGGAATATAGTTAGGATGTAGCAATATACAATGCATAAGATGTAAACAATTTTACAAATATTATGTTAAGACAAAAAACACATAAATAATCATTTAAAAACAACAAAAGTAACTATTAAAAAAGAAAAATATACTGTATATAAGCCAGAGAACAAAGGCTATCTAGATTGCACCAGTGAAATTAAAAGTTATATTTAGATTTTGCAATGTTTAAAACCACAAAACAGAACCCAAACCTACTGTGAAAAAATGCAGAAAATACCAGAGAAAGGAACCAGATCATAACACAGGTGTGGTCTAAAAACCTGTGTGTTGTGTATGGCATTAGGCTTTTAAAGAAAGCAAAAAGAGTCTCGAAATACCTCAACAATGTCCACTGAAAAGGGGAAAACCGCGAAACCCCAGCTAGTCACAAATAGGACAAACACAGGATCTTTAAAAAGAAAATGATTATAACAAAATGCTCTGTGGCATAAAAAGGAGGAGAGAAGGAGTGCAAAAGGGACAGAAAGAGTCGCCTTCACAAATTGGGAAAGTCAGAGGTCAAAATCTTTCAAATCAATAAGCAAAAAGAAGCAATAAAGCATCAGAGAACGCCAGAGCATTCAATGAACCGCAAGGGACTGTGGGTTTTCTTAGCCTTTATAGGGGTGAGGGCAGTTCCTTGAAAGTGATGGACAGGTGACCCCTGCCTTTTAGGGAATCACCCACAAAACACAAAGAACATTCAGTAGTAGAAAAAAATACACAGACACATACAGTAGAAACTAAATGAGCAATAATACTGATGAAGAATAAACAAATAATAAACATGAACCACAATATTAACATAAATAAAAAAATGAATGATGTACAAAAGGAATTCGAACATGGGATGAAACATAACAATGTGAAAACAAAAAGTGTTAAACAAACAAGAAAAGGAAACCAAAACTCAAAGTCTGTATATCTGATGCAAAAAACAATTCTACCACTAATGTCTTCTTGGAAGAGTATTAAGCTTCCTTTAATATTAGCCACATTAGCCTCCTTAATGCTCAATTTCGAAAAAACTTTCAATACTCACAAAAAAAGTTTATGTACTCACTAGACATGTTTTCTCAGGTGAATCGACAAAGCAATAATTTGTAAAACTGATATGGGATCACTTTTTGCATTTAGGTCACATGACAAATACAGCAGCATCATGAGCACAACCTGGTGACCCAACACAGATGTCCCTGATCATTAATCTGTTGTCAGTGACCATCTGCAGAACAACAGAAGTCCAATTTTCCTGTTAACATAGTCCCAATACCCGTTACTTGGTGCACTATGCACCTGAGTATTTTGTATACCTCGTAATTGTGCTGCGAAATCTGCCGTGCCTCTTCCACATCAGGTAAAGTGACTTATTGCCTTATTAGTTTGGAGCATATGGCCTAAACACCCCATATTTACACCTGTGAACGGTGGTTTTGCTTACACCAAAAGGTTCAGCAAACAACCCTATACTCTGCAGAGGTAGCCAGTTTATAAAGCTCGATGCCTATGCACTTCTCAGGCTGGACTGGCTCCCCAACGTATGGGACACAAAAGGGGCTATTGTGCTGCATAATTCCATGAATGGTTAAGCCGCGCATCCTAAAATTTTGTACCCATAGCTCCACAATAAAATCACTCCGGACAATTTCAAAGAAATCCCTAATTCATGGCTTCTGCCAATAATACGGAGTTCACCTTTCTTTTATTGTATTAATTTTCTCTCGTCTGCGGTAGGCTGGCTCCCTGCCCTGGGTTTGTTTCCTGCCTTGCACCCTGTGTTGGCTGGGATTGGCTCCAGCAGACCCCCGTGACCCTGTAGTTGGGATATAGCGGGTTGGATAATGGACGGATGGATAGATTTTCTCTCGTCACCTAAGGTTAAAAACAAACATTTTAGATTATAGACATAATTGAAATAGCAGAACCCACACCCATCATATTGATCACCATTTTTAATTTCAGAGAGAGAGAGAGAGAGTTTAGGAGCACATGCTGATACAGTGCATTGCCGCACCCACCACATGACAAACCAACTCAGGATCCCAGATTAGGACACCGGAGTGCAGCACCATGCTAGTTCAGATAGAATAGAACCAGGTTGAGGTTTTTTTTTATGGTGGCTTGAGTACCAATTCCCAATTGAGTACCCAGGTTTTTCCCTGCCGGTTGGAGGGCCTACATGCAGGGCTGGATGCAGATTAACGTCATACCCAGAACAGTTTAATTTCAGGTGATAAAACACACTTTATTCTCATAAAATCACTCAATGGAAACACAGACAATTCACATTTGTATTTTGTCAATTTTTCTGAAGTGCCGCTTCTAGTGTATTTTGTGCATAGATGCAATGGAAACATGGCTACTGACAAGCAAGGTGGAGAGATTTGGGAAAGCAATCCAGTATATAGATGTCAGGAATTTGGCATCATCATTTTAGGTAGGGCAATCCTAGCAAAACAATGTGACCTTCATGTTACATGAGCAGCAAGGAGTAGAGTACTAATACATATCACAAAATGGTGCCAACCTTTCCAATTTAAGTATATCAAAATGGCATAATGAGAATAATGATAAAATAATGATATAATGAGAATAATGAGAAAATAATGTTTGTTTTACAAAAACAAAGCACAAATATGCAAAACGCCCAAAATCCACAACTAAAAGTTTCAAAACCAAAATTGAAATACAAATTATATTATACAAAATGAACCTAACTGAATTCAAAGCAGGGATAACTCTGAATCATAATAATATTGCCTAAAACTCCAGTCTCCAGGTTCAGATTCCATCTAATGAGCAGGACAGCATGTTTCAGACTGACAGGTGAAGAAAACATTGGCCAGCTTTTTTATTATTAAAATTCTCTTGAGAATTCATCCCATTAGCCTCAGGCACGACAAGGGTGCTTGGACTTTTCGGTGAATGCATGACCTGCAAAAGGTGACTGCAAGGGAGTTTAATAATTGAATCTGGAAAAAGGGAAGGACCTCAGGAAAAATGGAGATGGAGGTGTAACTGAAAAACAGTGCACAACAAACAGAACTGGGGGCAAATAAAATTTTGGGAAGACAGCAGTATAAAAGCTTAAGGCAAATTGCAGTTGAGATAGCAGGAAAGAGGTTGAAAGACATGGAAAAAAACTCAAAAGAGAAGGAGGAAATTAGCACGAAGTCTAAGCAATGTGTACATGTTAACCGATAACATTTTTGCACATGGAATCTGTTCAATCCAAGTTAGATTCTCAGGCACTGGGTTTTATCTGGGATTGGACACCAAGTAACATCCATCCATCCATCCATTTTCCAACCCGCTGAATCCAAACACAGGGTCATGGGGGTCTGCTGCAGCCAATCACAGCCAACACAGGGCACAAGGCAGGAACCAATCCTGGGCAGGGTGCCTACCCACCACAGCCAAGTAACATACACCCAGCCTTATTCATATGAGGCCAATTTAAAGTCACTGTACTTCATCAGTGATGGACTGCAGATATATGAAGCTAAATGCATCATTACCTAACTAACCAACTGAGAGGTTTTATTCTAAAAAGAGGATATGGGCATACGTGAAGACCTGGCATTTGATGGAGTTCAGAAACATCAAACTACAAGAAGTATTCTTTATATTAGGCATTCACTAAGACATATTCAGCATCAGATTAGTTAACCGAAAACAAAGCTGGCAAGAAAAATTTGCTTGATGCACAAGAGCAAATGACAATACACTTGAGCAAATACCTGAATAATATACTTCTAAAAATTATCTCATGCAAATCTCTTATCATTTTTTTCTTAAGCTTTGTATCAAAGATCAATTATTGCAATGCAACGCTCCCATAGACCCCTTCACCTATTGTGCACACTTACTGAGCTCACAGACAAATTATGGACTTTCTCACGCAGCAAGCGCATAGACCTTTTGACCCAGTAGTTTGCCTCAGGGCAAAACAGGCCGCAGAGATAATTACTTACTCTCTGCCCTCTAAAAAAGAAAAAAAAGAAGATGAGCACATCCTCTGAGTCTTAGGAGGGAGAGGAGTCAGCTAGAAGAAAAAGAAAGACAAAGATGAGGACTCTGAAGAAATGAACATCGGCATAACACCCATGCGAATAGGAAAAGATTTCCAGGCAACAAACTGCTTTTCTCATCAAATTAAAGTTTGTGTCGGGGAAGTAAAGAGCTGTCAGGGATGGGGGTGACGTGAGGCAAGAGAAGGTTAAGAAGACAGCATCGCTTCTCCATGTCCAGCCTTGAGTCTTATTTTAAAATACTGTACATTGTTTCCTTTTTTATTATTATCTGAATGTTGTTTTACTACTTGAATTATTAAATCAAATTATTTAGGGTCAGGACTATGGAATCTCCCTAGTGTGAGTAGATAATCAATCGTTATTTGTTTCACTTCATTTTATTTTTTTTGGCACACAAAACACTATTTCTCTGCTATGGCTTGTTCCTGCCTTGTGGTTAAAATAGTGTAAATGGGCTGTGATCCCCATGACTCTGAACCGGATAAGGTAGCACAATAAATGGATGGATGGATATGAGCATAGCTAACTAAATAAAGGAAACACTTTCTAAGCGAGGGAGATTTTATTCTATGGAAAACAGGTGCTTTGATTCATTGAGCTTCTTAAGATTGTGCTTAAGGTCAAGTATAAACATACTGAGCACACCTACCTTCTCATTATATTGGTTACAATGACTTGCAGAACAGATCTCAGGGACTTTAACAGGCGGTTGACCACATTCAGCAGGAACTTTAGTGATGAAGAGTGTGGTGTGGATGTGAAAGCTGGAATACCAACTTTGGCAGCTTTTGACAAAAAAGATACATTTCATTACCAAGATGTGCATAAACTGATTTAAGATGGAAGGAAAAACAGACTAGCAACTCTGGATTACTGAAGCCCAAAATTCATCAAACGCAGTCCACTTAGGTTTTCTCAGAGAGGCACTATAATTAGGATGCAGTGAATTAAATCTAAATCTATATAATAAAATGCTAGTCTGTCTGTCTGTCATGTAATTATTAATGAACTAATGGGGCTTAAACCTTGATCTTAATGGAACGCTAATGACCCAATATGTTCTAAAAATTCAACACATTTTAGGTAGTAGCAACCTGCTGGCCACTTTACCGGTTAGCACAACCCCCTCCCTAACTCAGAAGCTTACTCACTCACAATAATAAGAGAAAAAGAAAAAGGGCAGTGATATCTGCTGAGCATCAAGCAAATCGCAGATTACAATTAAGTGACGCAGAATGAAAAAAAAAGAAGAAGAAAAAACATTGAAGCACATAGACAAGCAAGAATTAATTCTGAATATAAAGCAATCGTACAGCAGGCCAACACGACGGCATGCAAGACAAAGTCCTGGATACAGAATACAAGAAGGAAAAAGAGGCAGAACTGTATACATTTTTCAACCATTTCAAAACATTTGATTAACATTCTTAGATCAATGTTTCTTTGATGACTACTGCTTAGTAAGTTGCATCAACAATGTGGTCAACGTCAAGATAATTTTTTCAATGCTGAAAAGAAAAGAATATGTTGTCAAAACAGAAAAGTGCAGCTTGCTCTATATGAGCTTCCAGAAGTTCCAAAACACATTATAACATCTAGAGGAACTGAAAAAAGCTATCTGTTTAGAAGCCATAAGCATCAGCAACTCCTAATCTTTAATCCATTTTTTATTTGCATTTTCTTTTAGGACTATAGGTCCATGTGTTTCACTAGTGTGAAATACATAGCCTTGACACACAGAAAAAAGGTTTGGGGCAGCCACCTATATACTTGAGCCCTGGCTGCAAAAGGCAAAATAGGTTGCACCTATGTGTACAGAGTTGAGTCCAACATAGAACTGAGGAAACATAGGAAGTGGTCTGAGTTTTAAGGCAGGGAGCTGGAAGTGACCGGAACCGGATGTGATGTCATCGTGACGGGAATCGAAAACTGCTGTCATAGTGGCAAGAATCAGGCAGAATTTCCTGTGATTGGTCTTTGGGAATAGCAGAGAAAGAGTTAGCGGACCCCGCCACCCCCTGGTCTGGTGTGGAATTACCTTCATTTGGTCTTTTTAGCTCCCTCCCATGTGCATGTGTGTGACACTAGTTATCCATATTATTAAAACAGGCTTAATGGCACAATCGTAGGTCTATCTGTTTCAATCACATTGTGCTTCTGCAAACCACTGTTCATTAGACATGCCTTACATTTATCTTTCTTTGCTTGTCTTGTCGCCTTTTTCCATTGGACATTATAGGTCTTACATCCCTCTTTATGCATCTTGTTGCCTTTCTTTGTCGGATGATGTGATGCCTGGATGCACATTTCACTAGTTTATTATCTTACACCAGCCACTTGGCTTTGTACATCAGACATTCCTGCCCTTTTGTAGTGGCTGGATGACATTACACCCTGGCAAGGACATTGACATGAGATGGATGGCCATCTTATCTCTTTACATATAGAGAGATTGCAAAGTGCAAGTTTAGGACAAAGAACGGAAGGAGACTTTCACTTAGCAGTGATAAATGTCATTTTATTAATCATGTTATCCTTCATCTTGTCTTGAAGTTGGACGGAAACATGTGTAGAGAACTCCATAACATGGGAAGAATGCTCATTTCTCACAGTGGATCATATCTGTGTCATCATGTGACCTGAATTTTCCTGGTATGGTATAGGTCTCCTGACATCCTTACAGGACAAAATAAATGACAATAAATGTAAAGCAGTTATGAGAACAGGTTTGTTAGATGATTATATAGTATTTCTATCTTGATGGAAAGGGTATCTTCCAGGAAAGACTCGAACAAAAGAATTTTCATAAATCTAAAAAGTGTCAAACATAGTACTTGAATATACTAAAAACACACAAGTCAGGGATGATTAAATAGTGAATGCAAAGTATCACAAATATTAAACTCTCACCACTCTACTGTGTCCACTCCCTACTAGTTAAATCGGCATCCTACCATGTAATTGCTCTCAAAGCCCCTTTCCATTTTTTTTTCTCACTTCCAAATTTCTGAATGCAAATCCACCTTGTCAGCTGAGCCTTTGGCCAATTTCACCTCCCAACTGTAACGTGAATAAGCCAAATATAAGAAGCAGCCCTTTAGGTCCACTCAGTGGTTTACTTAAGACTAGAACAACAAATTTTACAGAGGGTTAAAATGTATTTTAAAAGTCATGGGACCATGCATGCATGTCTCTCTGGTAGCCTCCAGCACTGCCCAACTCCTGAGCTATTATTCCCTGTCTTAGTAGTACATATTTATGGTGACCCAGAGGCCACCAGCAAATCAAAATACAAATATCTTAAAATGAAAACTTCTGATGTCTCCAGCAGATGAAGTTCTACTGACATTTTAAGTGTCTCCTGTAGTTTCTTTCTCACTTTAGTACCATCAGAGTGGATACTTACAAGACACCCATTGATCAAGTACAGTGAATTACCCATGAGAAGCTACAGTTTGACTACACTAGTGTTTGAAGGGGATACCCAGTCAAAGGAATGGGTTCCTTTCTTTGGCAAGCAATTCTCTGTTGACTGCCATTTTTAAGCTTTTTCTTCCTTGGCAATGCCCTTCCCAGTGCATTCAACTCCTTTACTATCTATATATATAATTCACTAAGGCAAGACACCCATGGAAAGCACGCCGGAAGGGGCGTGGATTCACTAAGCCGCCAACAAGTAAGACACCTATGGCGCACGCAGGAAGGAGCCACGCCGGAGGTGAATCGCCATATGCAGCGTGTAAAACAGTTTGCGAGGGGTATCCCATGGGATCCTTAAAACAATCCTTTACAACTGAGGTTAAAACACAATGAAGTAAGCAGTTTTTAAAAACCGAGTTTTCAGTTACATGCTACATACAGCAATTCGCATCCGCGACAAACATGCGTCTTCTTAGATGCTCCTGCAGGAACACGGAAAGTCTACGTGAGTCACAGGTGCATCTGGACTGTGCAAAGACGACAACGACTCAAGTGACGAGTTGGAGGTGGGCACATGAGCGATGGAGGTCCGCCAGTTTTCAGTCACGGACGATTGTGTGTTGGTTCGTTCCGTGCATTGTTACAATGTTGCTTTTCTTGCTGATTTATTACATTACCGATTTTTCAAATGTTCGTTTTCTCCCTGTGCTTAAAAATCATTAAAAAACCAGCCTGATTATGCAGCGTATGGTACGCCGCGGGTTGGCTAGTTTACCATATATGCATAAGAGATACTCTACCATAAGGCAAACTAAAATCTAGATGTGAATGCACATTAGGGTCTTTGGTAACAGGAAAGTTTATTGTTTATTGAATAAATGTGATGAAGAAAAATGTTGGGGTAGTGTCTGATCTTTGTTCTTCATAGATGAATTAGCATAGCTAAAGTCTTAAATGACTATAACAAGGTTTTCTTGATACATTACTTCTTGACAGATGAAGTCATGTGTATGGCTGCCACTAGTGATATTTCCATTGCGTGGTCCAACATACAAACTGGTAGATACAACTCACTCATAATGAGTAGAGATTTTTTGTGCTGTGATTGCCAATGTTATCATCCCAGTAAGATCACTGCTGTGACGTCACCATTCCAGAGCTTCCATGACAGTCAGTAAATCTTGAACCTCAACAGACTGTGAAAAATTCTAATGGGTGTTAAAATCTTTGAAGTACAGATAATGAGATACAAGTTAACATGTTCTATCTCAAATTCACCTGTAACAATTAGTCAACATGATTTCTGAAGAATTTTGAGAATGATTTGGGAGATGAACCACAATAGCAGAGGCATGACAATGCATGAGTCTTCAAGAAAATATGTTACTCCAAATGTTGTTGAATATATAGAACTTGAGGACGGTGGGGCCTGTAGCTTCATGCTCTTTTCTGTTTACTGGCAAGGAGATCAGGACCATCTCATTTTGAATCTCCTCTTCCCTTCTTGCCATCTGAGTCACGGACTCCTCCTTATAAAACTGAAAGAGCACTCTGCATAGAAGGTAACATTGCTGTATAATTTTATTATATGAAATAGAGTTACCAAATGAGATGGCGTAGCTTGAATCACAGATAGAGTAGCTTCCTTTCTTGGCAAACTTCATTAATGTGATTTTTGCAGGTCTTGACTTTTGAAAATTTCTTTGACTTTTTTTTTTTTGTACATTTGATGTAAAATGCCTATACTTGTTCAGGCAAAGGCCTAACCTTAAACAATGGGTCCACTGGGCTCATATCTTACCATAAGTGGAATTAAACATAGGCAAAATCTTAGTGAGTCTACGAAGGGGTCTAAACTATTAACCAAACTTCAGGTGATTGCTTTGATATTTTTAAAGGGTTCTCTCTGATGGGTGATATATGAGTACCAGTTGTCAACATGGTAGATCAAATCATCGGTTTAAACAATTACAATGATTATCCCAAGGAATGGATCATTCACTGAAAAAGTGATGTTACTAATGATCTGAAGAGTTCTTCATTATAGGAATGTTTACAACAGTTATCTTATACTATGGTAATTATCATACTGATTCTTTGTGATATTCAATGTTATGGACATTGCTGACAAGGTAAACAACCATAATAAAGTTTCCTCTATAGGAATAAATGATCTTAACAAAGTTCTTTATAGACTTCCTTTTTAAAGATGATGTCAAAGGAGAAAGCTATCAAAATGTAAGCTTGTGCTTTTTTGGTACAAACTTAAATCAGTGCAAGGAGTTCTTTTTCTTGCTGGGATTTCATCATACAGTATAGACAATGACTGTGAAATTCTTAGTAGATCGGAATATCAAACTATAACAATCAGAGCAACTTTGAAGAGTCCTACCTGAATAGGGAAGCAGTAGGTTCAATCAGTATCAATGATGATATTAGGTCAAGTTTATCATGGCAGTGAACAAAATAGACTTAATAAGAATCTGTCATACAGGCTAACTTTAACAGATTGAGTAATCAATCAGCAAGAACTAAATAATGTAAGAACATAACTTAAACAGATAGATAAAGATGTTTCTATTCATGGCGAAATAAGTCATGAGCAGCATGTTTGAATTGATATGTTAATGATAAATTCTAAAAAGCTTCCTTTAGACATAGATTCAGGAATGGTGCTATGTGTACTTGGAAACATCACAGAATGAGCTGCAAAGGCAACAATGGTCCAAGTATTTAACCGCTACATCTCTCTCAAGGCAAGCTGAGTGAGTTAGAAAAATTAGGTAGATAAACAAAGAGGGACATTGAACAGTTTCTTACCTAATGCAACATGAACTGTGTCTTATTGGGTCTAGGAACGAATAAGTCTGAAGCATGATTATTATTAACTTTTTTGTTCCTTCACTTTAAACTAAGTTTAGTCCAAACTTCACTCTGATTTCAGTTTGTTCCAATAGAAGTGACTTGTTAATAGGCAACTGTTCATTGCAACGCTTTCCTTTTCCATCAAAAACACTAAATGCCTATGGGCTCTTACAGAGTGGAAGGGGTTACACTTTTTGCTGAAGGTTCTGTCTTCCTGTCGAGCACATTTAATGAGTGTTGACATTTTTTAGCTGGTTGAATGCCTCACTTAAGTGTTTAAAATGAAATTGCCATGGGGCTGCTCGTTCGAAGTCAATTAAAATAATTAACTACAGCAGGTCCAGCTATGGCTTGCTACTAGATAGGTTCTTTTGAAAGTGAATGCGACCCTGCCAGACACAAATCTATCACCCCTTTCTTCCCACTGGGAATCACTTGCCCTCATTTTGGTTAATCTGTAAATGGGCCACAGCTTTGGCCTGCTTTGCATATGTCAGACCACATGTTTAGCAGCACAAGGCCACTCCTCCTGTCTGCTTGGCACTAATGCCAAAAAGTGTAACCTAGGAATTATACCACACACACAGGACCTACAATTCAAAAAGCATAGCACATTAGACAAACACGATATAAGTTAAAGAAGGCCAGCTGTCATGACCAATGAGACACAACACATCAAAACTGGAAGGAAAAAAACAAAGAGGGCTTTGTGGGGTAAAGTCTGTTTGTGTTATTCTGACACTCTGTTGTGTATCATCACAACTCAATGAAAAGTCTGTCTAGGCAACCCAAAAGAGAACATATTATAGAATGAAATATGAAAGTTCCCAATTAGGAAGAAATGCAGCAAATTTGGATAATAGCTTAGAAAACACAAGTTAAAATTAATTTGCTTCTTCAATGTCAAGCATACAAAAAATGAGGCTGCTCACGTCATTGCTTTGGCCTTGAGCTAATGTTCAATAAGTAAAAGTGTGTTATTGTCCAAAGAAAATCCCTAGCATTTTATCAATAGCAGAAAAATGTCTTGATTTTAAAAGAAAGATGTGAAAATCTTCAGCAGGGAGCATAAAAGATTTTATCATTAAAGTCAGAGACAATGAAGGCTGCATAACATTGATGAAATGTAGACATAACCTCCTATCTATCTATCTATCTATCTATCTATCTATCTATCTATCTATCTATCTATCTATCTATCTATCTATCTATCTATCTATGTGCTTGATAAAATTTCTAAACTGCTTGATGGCTTTACATTTATTGGTCTGTTCATCGCCCTGAGAAATTCTTCTATGAAGAGTGTTTTTAAAAATAAATTGCTGTTACATATATACATATATAAATCAATACCTAAATCAAAGATTTATTTTACTCTGTTCTTTTGTCAAAACCACAGGCAAGAAATAATCACTTTTATTTTGCAGCCCACAGAATTTTCTGCTTTTGAGATTTAAAGCTGAAACATGGTTTTGACAGAAAGTGTTTGATTGTTGTTTAAGTTGTCTTAAAAGAAAAATATGTGAATATCATTTTTAAATTCTTATTCCAGCTCTTCTACTCTAAGGATTTTAAAATGATCCACTCCACTCTTTCATGTTATTTAATCTCAGACTCAAAATGCACTTCTGTGCTCTTTGAAATGGTTTCTGAGAGTACTCCCATTGAAAGGTTCAGCATATTACAAAATGAAGCAACTGATGGAAATTTACACATCTAGGTTAGGTTTGTATAGGAGGGGTCACAAATTGGACGCCTCTCAGCGCTTGTTCTTGGTTTGATTCCCTACTGTACTGCCCTGTATGTGCTATTTCATGCTTTGTTCTGTGTTCACATGGGTTTCCTTTGGGGCTTTTGATTTTCCCTGACAGCCTAGAGAGTGTGGGTATGTATGTGTGATTGTGCTCTGTGGTTCACCAGCATTCTACAAAGGGTTAGTTCCTGTCTTGCACTCAATGCTGTTCACTACTTTTAATATCCTGGGGACATAAGGTTAAGAAAATTGACTGTTAAAGCTTAAATCTCGACTGCCATATCTAAAATATCACATTCCAGTCCTACTTTGGTTCCACTTTTAATAAAGTGAATGAACTTGGTTATCATAGATAGATAGATAGATAGATAGATAGATAGATAGATAGATAGATAGATAGATAGATAGATAGATAGATAGATAGATAGATAGATAGATAGATAGATAGATAGATAGATAGATAGATAGCACTTGCTTTTCACTATAACATCATCATTTAATTTGTGTATGACACAACGGTGGTGGTCTCATCAGCAATGGGGATGAGTCAGCTTGCAGAATTCAGATACGACGATTGGAGGACTAGTGCAAGTGCAACAATCTGTCTCTTAATCTGGGAAAGATGTAACATGGAGGGTTCTGTGTTGGAATTGGTCACGAGTACCAAATTCCTTGGTGTGCACCTGGAAACTGATCTTACTTTCAATTTCTTCTGTGCATGAAGACGACAAGGCTATCTCTCCTTCCATTTGCAACTGTTTTAGAGAGGCAGCATTGAGAGTGTTATGACCAGATGCATCACTGTCTGGTTTGGGAACTGCAGTGTCTCTGACTATAAGGTCATACAACATACACACAGAAGAAAAGAACACTGGGACCTCTCTGCTCTGCATTAAATACATATTTATAAAGTGTTGCATCTGTAAAGCTTACTGTATAGCAGTATATACAGTATACAGTATATACAGTATAGCTCTCACTGTCCTCACAGTCTTTTTGTCCCAATTCCATCTGGCAGAAGATAGCATCCAAAGCAGTTCTGCCAGGGTCAACGTTTCCTTCTACTCCTTGACTGTTTTGGCTCTGAACTCTGTGCTGCCTCCTTTCCCTCAATTCTGCTGCTGGTACCTTATTTATGTGCAGTACATTTGTTACACATTTAGTACAAAATGCTCACCAGCTTATATACAGTTGTGACAATGACATCATACAATGATGATCCCCTCACCTCAGACAGTTGTGTCTTAACAAAAAAAACACAAAAGATTTATACCCACTAAAAAGAAGATGGTGTCACATTTTACCAAAATTGAAAATGGTACAATAAACTAAGAGTCCTAAAACAAAATATAACAATAAAATGAAATTGAAACTAAGTACTGCAAGGATCAAACCTATAAAGAACAAGTTAGACAAGGTATGCATTTGGCAACTAAGTTAACCGATTTGAAAGCTGGAGCATTTTACGTTTTTTATTTATTTCATCCAAGAGTTAGTTATTACATTTTATTAAACAACTTTGTAACAATGACTCATATTCAAAAGTAATAGCAATAATAGGATACAAATATATGTGGTAGTACACTATAATAAATATGTGCTTTTTAATAGTAATATATAATGGAGTTTAAAATGGAGCACAGATAGGCTTGTGGTGGTTTGATATACAAGTAAGTGGTGGAGGGTCTGGGACTAACTTTAGTTAACTTTTCTTAAAGATAACATTTTTGAAAGTATACCAATTAGAGCAGTATCTAATAATTAGCAACTGAAAAATATCTATTAATTCAAAATTACCAATACTTGCATTGAATTCATATCAATGAGAAAAGGAACTGAAAAAAAATTTTCCCTCTAGCTAGTAATATTAGTTAAAGCACCATAATTTGTTAAAATTATATAAATAAGTAAGAACTTGGAAAGGAACTGATTTATTGTATAACATAAATATGAATGGTACACAATGGGCAAGAAAATCAGGGCTTACTGTGGTTGTTCATGTATATCTGGGACTGAAAGATCAGGGGCTTAAGCCACAGAAGCCTCCTACCTCCCAATGCCATTGTCCATTTTTAAACCCATCCTTTGTTCATATCAGTTACGGCAGCTTCTCCTTTCCTGTGCTATTAATTAGCTTAAAATTCATTTTGAAGCAGGTAAATAACGCTGGTTCTTTACAGAAGTATAATCTACAGATTGTATCGTTCAGTCAGTTCAATGTTATTTATGCTTACATAATTGCTATCCCCTTCCATTTATCTCTAGAGGAACAGCTTTTTTTGCACTCTAGTGGTTAACACGCTCACATGCATTGGTCATCAGAGCGACTGTTAAATGCATAAAAGAGAAAAATATACAAGTTCAAGCAACCACTCTCAATGTAAAACTGAAACAGTAAACTCAATCCTAACTGAAGTCACACAGAACGCTTCTCTGTTTCAAGATGGATGAGTCCACAAATTTCCCCATGCTTATCAAAGGGAAATTTTGAAACTTGGTACAGTGCGATCATTTTGAGATATCTGAATAAAAAAGGAGCCTTCTCGACAAATTTCTTTGGAGAGTAAGTGTGCCACATCTCAACACAATTAGGCCATGGGGGACTGAGTTGTTTCATGTGCACAGACAGACCAACACACAGACAGACACACAAGTGCTTTGCATATTATACGTGAATGTGCCTAAAAATTCAAAGACTAAGACAAAAAATATTAAATAGAATAAAGATTAAAAAAGAATTAAGAATAATAATGTAAGTTCATTGTATTACCTGGCAAAGATCAGCATCCATGGCCACAAAACTGCAGTGCCCATGATTTTACCCTTGGAAAATCCTAGCGCTGAACGGAAATGCTATGACTTATGCAAGCATATAAATATGCATGTTAAAGTCACTCATGAATGTGAACTGTGGAGATTCTCTCCTTCACTTCATTACAGCAATTCGATGAAATGATATTTCCTTGTCAGCCATTTTCTCTCACTTATCTATCAACACATAACTGATGCAGGTGGCATCAGTTGACATGATAGGTACATCTACTGGTTACACTTCCACCTACTTCAGTATTATCAGGCTTTTCTTGTTAATTTCAATATATCCACTGTTTTTAGTATAATCCTTGTAATAATAGTGAGTGAATAGGTCGACAGCAATTCAGGTATCAAAACATAATGGAAAGATAGATAGATAGATAGATAGATAGATAGATAGATAGATAGATAGATAGATAGATAGATAGATAGATAAGATTGTGAAATGTGTCCAAATGTGGAATGAGAAGGCAAAGAAAGTAAATAAGGGCAAAATGGAATTAATCCAGCGTTTCTCAACCTTTAAGTATTTGCGACCCGAGTTTTCATAACAGTTTTAATCGCACCCCCCCCCAACATTTTTTTTAAATGTAGATGCATATTTTATTATACCTACTTAACTTTTATCAACATTTATCTAACTCTATATTTATTGTTCTAGTATCAGAATGTAGTTAAAGTTAATTTGTTTTGGTTTCAACAGAGGTTTTTTTCATATTTTTGATTCTTGTTTTCTTTTTTCACATCTTTGCACCCCCCTTTTTGTTACTTCGTGCCCCCCCTAGGGGGGGCCACCCCATCGGTTGAGAACCACTGAATTAATTAATAAAGAAAAAAAGAAACATCCATATTAATGGTGTAATAATATAAGGTAAAACCATTTCAAAAATATAGAGGCAAGTGGCATTTAAAAAATTGCCAAATTATCATAAAGATATATGCAAGTTAAATCTTAGCATAACATAATATTCTTAAACCTGATTAATCTGGTTGTAGTTTGCAATGGGCCAGAGCCTTTTAGACATCAGAAAAGTCCGGAAGCAGTTCTTGACGCATGTCTGTCTGTCACAGGACACTCTAACTTGTGGTGGGCCATTTTAAAATCACCGCTTAACTTTTGTTGGTGTGAGAGAAAAAGCCATGCAGATACAAACTCCACACAGATAACAACTGGGCACAGTAATGATGGATCTGTAAGGCAGCAGCACTAATCTCTACACCACCATACTGCCCACTTTGCTGGTATGTTTTCAGCTATATAAAGGGAAAATGGCAATGAACCAAAAAAAAAAACTATACAAAGAAGAAAAGACTATAGCCATTCAGCAGGAGGAGCCAAAGCCTAGGAAAATTAAACCCTAGAGTCACCAATAACTGTACATGGAAGGAAATGCTAAGACCCTGGGGGGAACATGAAAGGTCTGCACCAACACTGTCCAGGCTGGAATTTCAAAGCCAGTCAGCTGCTGTTCAGAGAAAGCAGAGCTACCCGTTGTACAAATTTAAAGAAAAGATGAGTTGAATTTTGAGATAGATTATGTCGTGGAGATATGACAAATAATGAAATAATTCTGAAAAATAATCGTACAGCAGATGCCTAATAAATACTGCCACATTATTTTTAACACGCTCAGAAGATGATCGCTTTTACAAATGTTTTGTTTTTAGGAATGACCACATCCCCTCTTCCTGTGCACAGTGAATGTTCACCAAAGAAGAGACCCCAGAGGGGCTCGTGTGGGCCTTGTAATGACCACGAAGTTCGGTCTGAATGGCTGAGAGGTCAAAATTTCTTTAAATACATTTGTGTGTGTTTTTAATAAAGCAGAGAACAATCTCCTTCTCTCTCCAACTCTCTCTCTCTGTATATTTATGAGACACAATAATTGAAAATGATTTTACAAACAAATCTGAATTACTAGGTTGTACAAACTTGTGACATTAAAGAAAGTATATTGATACCTTATGAGTGGAAAAAGACTACAATAATGCAACTTTCACATCAATCAATTTACATTTTGCATACTGTAGTGCCAGTCACTTTGCCCACTGTTTCAAAGTGATTTTCAGAAGTACAATTCTATAAAATACCAATTGGCTTTCATGTATTGTTTACCACAAAGTTCTTCCCAATCAGTGTATATAGAGCCTTTCAGGTTCTATCTTTTTCTTTGTACAGAGCACTCACTCAGTTTCTTTGAAACTGTTAAACTCCAATCTCAATTAAACTCTCAAGTACAATTACAAAGAATTCTGCATTTATTTATTCACTTATCTATTCAGGGTCACAGGTGATTCAGTCTGTCATGGCAGCATTGAATATGAGGCAGGAACTGATCCTGTGTGGGACAGCAATCCATTTCAGGACAACTCACTTTGAATTTTAAACTGAAGTGAACATGCAGGCAGACTGGCAGATTCATGCTGTAAATGCAAGCATTTTTAATTTAACACTGTGGCTTTTAAAAGATTGTGTCACACTGCTGTACCAAAGCAATGTATTCATTCATTCATTCATTCTTATGCCTTAAATCCAAAGCTTTATGCCCAAGATCTGGGAGCTGACACAAGGTGTTTTAAAAAGTGAATACTGTACTTGTGTAACACTTTTAAATCCCTTTACAAAACAATCGTTGCAGTCTTCAGTTCCATAGTAACTTTCAAGATGATCCTACTCTCAAAAATGGTAATCAACTTTATTGGTTTCAAATTACGATGGACTCAAAGCATTTTACCAAGGCAACTGATCGCTTTTATGCATCACCTGTTGTGTAGAGTGTAACCACAAACCTGATTTTAATTTAAAATCTACCAGGCTTTCATAGCATTTGGGAAACAAGGATTCGGTCGTTTTTATAACGCCTTTAACAACGGTATTGAAAAAAGTATTGAAAAAAAGTAATTCAAATATTGCGTTTGATAATGCCTTCGACGTTTGTCAGTGCTTATTTTACTTACTGAAAACTCATTTTGAGATCTGATTGAAAAGCAATCTATTTTTGCGTATCATCTCTCACAATTGTCTACTTCTTTCAAACAACTGTAAGCGAATCACTAAAACCGCACTGTTGTATTGTACTTGTATTGTATACAGTGCCATTCAAGGAGAATATTCTCAGCTTGAGAAGCAAATGCATTCGAATGATTTTGCTTTTATATAATACATCAAAATCTCATTCAATGATTTTATTCCATATACATTTCTAAGTAACGCATATAGATTTATTTATTGTATATACAGTGGTGTGAAAAACTATTTGCCCCCTTCCTGATTTCTTATTCTTTTGCATGTTTGTCACACAAAATGTTTCTGATCATCAAACACATTTAACCATTAGTCAAATATAACACAAGTAAACACAAAATGCAGTTTTTAAATGATGGTTTTTATTATTTAGGGAGAAAAAAAAATCCAAACCTACATGGCCCTGTGTGAAAAAGTAATTGCCCCCTGAACCTAATAACTGATTGGGCCACCCTTAGCAGCAATAACTGCAATCAAGCGTTTGCGATAACTTGCAATGAGTCTTTTACAGCGCTCTGGAGGAATTTTGGCCCACTCATCTTTGCAGAATTGTTGTAATTCAGCTTTATTTGAGGGTTTTCTAGCATGAACCGCCTTTTTAAGGTCATGCCATAGCATCTCAATTGGATTCAGGTCAGGACTTTGACTAGGCCACTCCAAAGTCTTCATTTTGTTTTTCTTCAGCCATTCAGAGGTGGATTTGCTGGTGTGTTTTGGGTCATTGTCCTGTTGCAGCACCCAAGATCGCTTCAGCATGAGTTGACGAACAGATGGCCGGACATTCTCCTTCAGGATTTTTTGGTAGACAGTAGAATTAATGGTTCCATCTATCACAGCAAGCTTTCCAGTTCCTGAAGCAGCTAAACAACCCCAGACCATCACACTACCACCACCATATTTTACTGTTGGTATGATGTTCTTTTTCTGAAATGCTGTGCTCCTTTTACGCCAGATGTAACAGGACATTTGCCTTCCAAAAAGTTCAACTTTTGGCTCATCAGTCCACAAGGTATTTTCCCAAAAGTCTTGGCAATCATTGAGACGAGCCCTAATGTTCTTTTTGCTTAACAGTGGTTTGCGTCTTGGAAATCTGCCATGCAGGCCGTTTTTGCCCAGTCTCTTTCTTATGGTGGAGTCGTGAACACTGACCTTAATTGAGGCAAGTGAGGCCTGCAGTTCTTTAGACGTTGTCCTGGGGTTTTTTGTGACCTCTCGGATGAGTCGTCTCTGCACTCTTGGGGTAATTTTGGTCGGCCAGCCACTCCTGGGAAGGTTCACCACTGTTCCATGTTTTTGTCATTTGTGGATAATGGCTCTCACTGTGGTTCGCTGGAGTCCCAAAGCTTTACAAATGGCTTTATAACCTTTACCAGACTGATAGATCTCAATTACTTCTGTTCTCATTTGTTCCTGAATTTCTTTGGATCTTGGCATGATGTCTAGCTTTTGAGGTGCTTTTGGTCTACTTCTCTGTGTCAGGCAGCTCCTATTTAAGTGATTTCTTGATTGAAACAGGTGTGGCAGTAATCAGGCCTGGGGGTGGCTACGGAAATTGAACTCAGGTGTGATACACCACAGTTAGGTTATTTTTTAACAAGGGGCAATTACTTTTCACACAGGGCCATGTAGGTTTGGATTTTTTTTCTCCCTAAATAATAAAAACCATCATTTAAAAACTGCATTTTGTGTGTACTTGTTTTATATTTGACTAATGGTTAAATGTGTTTGATGATCAGAAACATTTTGTGTGACAAACATGCAAAAGAATAAGAAATCAGGAAGGGGCAAATAGTTTTTCACACCACTGTAGCTCCTTTAACAGTGATATCCATTTGAAATCATTAAAAAATACAAATAAAAAGAATCGGTCAATGTTTATTCTATGTAGTATAACTTACAACGAGTTCCCATGGAGCGCTCACTTTACAAAGCGATCAATGTCTACTTTTATATTTCGCCTTTCACGACCAGAGAGAGCACAGAGCACTTTATAAATCCGCGCGATCGACTAGCGCAGCCTCTGTGCAGAACAGGAGAAAGAAACTAACAGAGTCAATCTGACTTCCAAAGCAAACCGAAGCCAGAAAGCGACTTTGTTTCTTTTCTTTTCTTTTTTTTTTTTTTTTTTGCCTTCAATGGTATATTTTATCCCTTTGATTATGCGTCTGTTTGCAGGGCCAAATCTTTAGGAGTGGGATCCCGGCGTCAATGCTAGCGCAGCTGTGTTTTCTACTGAATGCAAATAGGAAGGCACTTTTATTAAGGCATTTTATTTATTTATTTCGAAAGCAAACGAATCTCTGAAAAGCGCCGCGGCAGTAATTGATGCTTTGGGTAATCTCCTAAATATTAGTTGATGTTGGGTCTGGAGTGTCGCTTTGAATAACCTGATTCGTCTTGTTCTGCGACAGAAGGCTGCAGCTCCGCTGGAAAGTCGCACTCAGTCTGATGGATCCTGTTGAAGCCGTGCAGGCTATCGCGTTGACATTAGCGACCCCTAGCAGCTGATATTTTTACTTCAGTTCAATCCTTCATCTATCTATCTATCTATCTATCTATCTATCTATCTATCTATCTATCTATCTATCTATCTATCTATCTATCTACCATCCCCTAACTTTTTACTATTGGAGGTTTGTAAAAAAATCGTCATGTTGTATCTATATATCTATCCCTATGTTTCTCTCTCTACAATATTTCACCTCCCTCTCACACGCACACAATCCGTTTCAGGAGGCTGGGGCCTATCCTGACAGCACTCCATATTAAGCTGGAAACAACCCTGAACAGGGCAGTGGTTCATTGCAGGGCACCCCCGCGCACACACCACATGGGTGCCAGTTTCTATTAGCCATTTAATCCAACCTTCAAATCTTTGGGGTTGTGCAATAAAAATATTATAATGATAATGACTTGATATGCATGCTGCGCTGTTTTACACTGCTCTTCAGGGTTGAATCCTGCTTATGACCCTGAACTGTGTTTTCAGAAAAAGCGTGGATAGAATATTAAATTGAGTTTGCGAACAAGTAGCTTCCCATCAAGGGCGTGTTTCTGCTGTAGGCTCTAGCATATTGTCATGCTGTATTTTAAAAAGACAGTTAAAAAATTTGATAAATGGGTAAAAAAGCAATATTCTGTGGTTGTGATTGGATCACTTCAAGGAAATTATTGATTGGATGCTTCTAAAATGCAAAGACGTTCTAAATTGCTATATAAAAAATATTTCTAGTCATGATCATTATGATATAAGATTATTTAATGGATAGATGGGCGGCACGGTGACACAGTGGTAGCATAAGCTAGTGGTAAGGAGGTCAGGGTTTACATCCCAGCTCCTTCCTGAGTGGAGTATGCATGATTCCCCCTGTTTCTGCGTGGGTTTTTTTCACTCAATCCTAAGACTTGAAGGTTAGGTGGATTGGTGATACTAAATTGGCCCTGAGATGGACTGGCACACTGTCCAGGATGTGTTGTTGCCCTGTGCCCTATGCTAGCTGGGATAGGCTCCAACACCCACCGTAACGCTGTTCTGGACTAAGCAGCTTAGAAAAATGGCTTAATGGATAGTTGCTCACATGAGCTGTCCTGTACTATTATTTTAAATGGTAATCTATTATTATCTATTATTTTACACAGTCGTTTTTAGATATACGGTAAGCATTTTCTATCTATCTATCTAGCTATTACTTTACAGTGGCTATAAATGTGTTCAACCTATTTTATTGATTATTGTAATCACAAAGAAAGCTTTTTTACATTGGTCAAGAGAAAAAGACACTTTAATGTCAAAGTGAAAACAGATCCTTACAAAGTGATCTAAATTATTTACAGATATAAAGTATGAAATAATTACTGGCATATCTATTCATCCTGTTCAAGTCAGTATTTAGTAAAGGCACCTCTGGCAGCCATGACAGTCTTAAGGCGGTTTGCACAAGTCTCCCCCTATCAGTTTTGCACATCTTTACACTTCCATTTCTCCTCTAAATGATTTGCAAAACAGTTCAAACTCAGTCAGGTTGCATGGGGCTTGTGAGGAAACAGCCTTTTTCCAAGTCTAGCCACTAAGGCACGGTTGGATTGAGATCTGGACTTTGACTCAGCCACAACAGGGCATACACGTTGTTGTTTTAATCCATTCCTGTGTATCTTTATCATTATGTTCGGCTTTATTTTTCTTGCTGAGATACAACTTTCACCCCCAAGGAGTAGATTTATTGCAGAATGCATCAAGTTTTCCTCCTGGATTTCTCTTTCTTTGCTGCATTCATTTTGCCCTCTTGCCTCACAAGCCTTCCATAGTTTGCTGCAGAGAAGCATTCTCACAGCATGATGTGCTCACCACCATGCTTCAATGAGGGGATGACGTGTTTTTGTAATGTGCAATTCTCAAATATAGTGCTTAATCTGATGGCCAAAAAGCTTAATTTTGGTGTCATTAGACCTTAGAACCTTCTTCTGACTTCAGAGTCTCCCATACACCTCTTAGCCTAGATGTCTTGTGTGTTTTTCTCTTTGCATCTCTGCAATTGTTGAAGCACCTGGACAGTAGTTGCTGTATGTACAGAGAATCTCAACCACTTTAACTTTTAACTCCTTTAGAGTTCTCATTGCTGTCTTGGTGGCCTTCCTCAATAGTTGTCTTCTTGTAGAATCACTCAGTTTTTGTGGATGGCATGCTCTAAGCAGATTTACAGCTATACTCTCCATTTCCTATGATTGATTTAACTGAACTCCAAAGGATATTTATTGACTTGAATATTTTCTTGTCTCCATTTCTTGCCTTGTGCGTTTCAACCAACTTTTCACAGAGTTTCTTGGAGTATCCTTTTGTGTAGGTTAGACCATGGTACTGATAGCACCACAAGCTGGAAATGCAGGCACATTTATGTTAATATCAGTTAAAACTCTTTAACTATGCACAAGTGATTGCCATCTAACTCATTACTTGACTTCTAAAACCAATTGCCTGAACCAGTGACGAACTGAGGTGTGCCATATTAAAGGGGTTTGAATACTTAATTGAACAATTAAGATGCATTTTATATTTTTAATTAATTTAGACACCTTTGCAAAAATCTGTTTTCACTTTGACATCAAAGAGTCTTTTTCTGATCAATGTAAAAAAAACAAATTAAATTCACCGTCATTAACAATAAAATGTGAAAAAATCATGCATTCTATATTGCACGCATAATGCATAGCTACATACAAATCTATCTATCTATCTATCTATCTATCTATCTATCTATCTATCTATCTATCTATCTATCTATCTATGATAACCAAGTTCATTCACTTTATTGAAAGTGGAACCAAAGTAGGACTGGAATGTGATATTTTAGATATGGCAGTCGAGATTTAAGCTTTAGCAGCTTTTCCCAAATACAGAATCGGCTCCCAAAGCAATCTTTTAAAAAGTGATTGGCACCCGCAAAATCAATGATGTCTTGCTTTACAAATATAACTTCTTTATCCAAAGGGATCACACGACCACATTCTGTATTTGTGACACCAAGGCAGACAATAATATTTTTATGATAGGTTTTGCACTAAAAGAGCGAAGCAGTAATTTTAAAATCTAAGCCACAGAAGAATGGAGTGAAAGTTAAAGATAAAGCTGGTTTATTCATGGGTTACAGGGATAAGAACAGAAGAGCAGAAGCGGGTAATGCCACCCTCTAGGAAGCCAGCTTCTGTTCCAAGCACTGTCGTCATATAGAGACATGAACTTGGGAGATAGCATTGATGGCAGAGAGGCATCAATGTGAAATGAAAAAACAAGAAACAAATAGGCATTCTTTATGGTTAAAGCACTTAAAATATTTTAAGGAAGCATTTCAGCCATAGGTGGCATTAAGAGAACAATACAAGTCATGCTATTATGTAGAAGTGAGATATCAGGAGACAGGATGCACCAAATGATGCAAAATAAGAAAAAGCTGATCAGAATTACTATAAACAGACATAACAAGTTGTAGAGTACTATCATATGCATTGAACATACCAGAAGTGAGAAACCAAATGAAAGACGGTAGAAACGGACAAAATGGAGAATGTGCAACACTGGCTGAGGCTTAATGCTGTGGAAGCAATACATTTGTGTCACCACTTTATGGTCCCCTCAAGTTAGATGAGCTTTAGAAGTTACTTATAGATCTACAAAAGAGGAAGGTTGGCATCAATTAGAGTAGGTATTTGTGGAATGTATCATCTTTACCACAGGTGGCATTGATGTCATCTTGTTGAATCACAAAGACTCAGATGTGAGAGAGTTGAAGAGAACACATTATTTTATCAGGTTGCTGCTGCTGTTTGAAGGGACAGGGCAGCCTAATTCTGATGAATGGACACTTCACGGCAGAAGCAAAGAAAGAGCAAAGGATGTAAGGAAGGTTTAATTTGAGCCTAGGATGCGTGAGCGCTCATTAATCATGTCATTGTTCAGCTCTGTAAGCCCCCCAACCCCCAGCAAGCCTATCACCACTTTAGCGGACAACACAGACAGAGTCTCTAAAGTGTGTTTTTATTCCTGTAGGACCAAATAAAGAAGAGTCAGAATGTGTGGAGGGAGCTATATAAAATAGAGAAACTATCTATTTATTTTCCAACAAACTTATTTAGTGCAGAGGCAATGTTAGGCATAAGATGGGGCACCAGACTAACAAGAGACTTAAACTGCTTAAAAGTCATTATCTTCAGCCTCCATCTTAATGTATAGCTTACATGTTTAGCTTATTTTTAGCTTATATAGCTAAAGCCAAATGAGACTAATATGTGGCTTAATTCTGTCTATTGTTTGTGTTAATAAAATAATAATAATAATTCTTTGCATTTATATAGCGCTTTTCTCAGTACTCAAAATGCTTAGCAATTGCATGTTAAGGGCTTTGGTCAAAGGCCCAACAGAGCAGAGTCCCTTTTGGCATTTTATGGGATTCGAACCAGCAACCTTCCAATTGCCTGTGCAGATCCCTAGCCTCAGAGCCACCACTCTGCCTTGTGATCCATGTTTTTTGAAATTTTTGATGCTCATTTTGTATCTTTCTTATATTTGTGGTCTGTTATTTGCAATTTCACCTTTAGTTTGGTGAATGTTTTTTTCTCTGCTTTAAGACTGGGCACTGCCCAATGGTGTAACTATAGTCAGGGTGCGGAGCTCATGGAGCTCTGGAGCCACTCATCATTGCATGATTGTTGTTTTATTAACTTTATTTATTATTTACATGCTTGCCTACTTGATGTCAGAATGAAAAGGTTAATGGTGTTGTTATTCCCTCAACTCTGTAAAACATAAATATGACTACTGTGTATGTAGCTTACATTATATTCTTGATATATCTCATTAACAATGGTCATTTTTTAATCAAATGTAACTTAATTTAATTTTGCATTTGGTGTAATTTACTTTTTTGTACTAGGGTCCAGCAGATTGTAATTGGCACTGTCTTCTCCCTTCTGATATTCTCCCAGTTGCACAAATACATTCCCATCCGTAAGCAGTTTCTGCTTAACAGTTAAACACACTAGTTTAGGATTTCTTGTTTAATATTTCTCTTCCTTGTTGAACTTCTCCCTTTTCAACTTGTGCAGATTATAGCAGCTTACATGCACCCAGTATACTGTGCTCATAGGGGGTAAACAGCACGGTAGTCATGGACTATTCACATTTTTGCATAAACTATTTGTACCCCAGCTTTATACATTGACGACAAAAGTGAAATCACCTGTGCAAACTATTTTAATGCTCTCTTTTTAGTTTGCTCAGTTGATTGAGGTGCACTGAACAGTAGTCACACAGTATGGAGTTTTGCATGCCCTTATAAAGCTGGCCCCTCATGATAAGGCTCCCCCTTGGGGGATAGTGGAAGTGGTGCAGGCAGAGCACACCTCCCAGCCTCCCAGTCTCTTACATTGCACAGGCTGTGCTGCAGTTCGCCGGGGGCCCTGCCCTTAGCTCCTCCTTCCTTTTGGGGGTTACCGGAGTCTCACCCTCTCTGTTGGTTGCCTAGCAACACAGTCTGCCTTCAGTCACATATAAGGGGAATGAAAAGGTGATTTAAACATGTATACCTAATGCTAGCACTGTTGTTGTAGAGCTGAGGATTCATTAGGATGAAATCATTAGCCTTGGTTTTTTTCAGTGTTTTGGTTTTTTGCTCATCTTGTTGAGAGGTATTTTGTTTTTATAAACATTACTTTAAGAAGCAAAAGCCATGATGAATATGTTACTGGTTAATTGGTTTAAACTCTGTTATGACATAGCGAAGTCAATGTGTTTAATGCATTCAA
This sequence comes from Polypterus senegalus, assembly GCF_016835505.1. Classification (NCBI taxonomy): domain Eukaryota; kingdom Metazoa; phylum Chordata; class Cladistia; order Polypteriformes; family Polypteridae; genus Polypterus; species Polypterus senegalus. Next base: position 170,010,468 of record NC_053154.1, read on the forward strand.
TTAATAATACAGCTCTTTATCTGTTAGGCCAGTAGTTTACACATTAGTTTAAAATATTGAAACAAGTAAAAATTTTAATTTGGGGTTGTAAACAAAACAAATCCAAATCATATTATGTGATATCATCTAGTATTGAATTCTGCTCTGTAAAGTACTTGTAAGATTTCTATTATACTATTATATTGTATTGAGGATTACTTGTTTTCTGTTTTCTGTTCTCTGTATTGTATTGTATTTACCCCTTTTTTGACACCCACTGCATGCCCAACCTACCTGGAAAGGGTACTCTGTTTGAACTGCCTTTCCCAAGGTTTCCTCATTTTTACAAAGGTTTTTTTTTTTTTTTTGGGAGTTTTTCCTTGTCTTCTTAGAGAGTCAAAGCTGGGGTGCTGTCAAAAGGTAGGGCCTGTTAAAGCCCTTTGAGGCAGTTCTTGTGTTATTTGGGCTATATACAAATAAACTTGTGTAACATTTTTATGTTAAACTATTTTAAAAGCATTTCTCAAAATGTAGGAAATGTTTTCTTACCTTAATTAGAGAAATGAAGCACAATGTCCAAAACAGTGCACTGTTAATCAGTCAAGATTTTAATCGATTTTGGGTGCAGCCATATTTAATTAAAATTGATGGAATGGTTTAAATAAACTGCGGTGGGCTGGCGCCCTGCCCCTGGTTTGTTTCCTGCCTTGCATCCTGTATTGGCTGGGATTGGCTCCAGCAGACCGCTGTGACCTTGTAGTTAGGATATAGCGGGTTGGATAATGGATGGATAAATGGTTTAAATAAAGTTATAAACTTGTGTGCGCAGGCTGTTTAAAAGTTAACAATAACTGAAGTTTTAAGTTTAGTGTATGGAAAAGTAAACTGGGTAGGAGTTAGAATAATTTGTTTTTGGGGAGAGAGGTGTTAATTAGACATTGAAACCCGTATGAGTCAAATAGGAGGACACTTTTCTTCTTTGTTTTATTTTGTATGAAGTTTTGTTTTGAGGAGTAAAAACTGTTTATCTGGTTTTGACAGACACTCAACACTGACACTAATAAAATGTGTTAAAATTATTGTGAGATTTTTAGTAGGACATTTTTTTCCCCTTTAGACTGCAAAACTAAGTAAGTCCCAGAAAAGAGGGCTGATGAGCCAACCTGAACTGAATGTGTGCTCAAGATAACCAATATTATTATGATATTCAATCACAGTTCACTATAACTGTCTATTGCTTACTTTGTATTTTGAACCTTTGCTGTTTTGTCCAAGTCTTTTGGATTAAAAACCTGCCTGTTAATGGCACTAAAGCTTTCTTTGGCTTGACAACGAAGCCAAGCTTGACAGGGTATGACTCAGTTCTCCTTACTTACAGCACACGTTCCTTACCTGGGAAGTCATTCAGGAAAAGCCACCCCAAGACATTGCCCATATCTTAAGACAAGGCTGGACTGTGGTAACTTGACACAATCAGCAGTACAGTTTCATAGTCTGATATGTGAATGCACTGAATGTACACAATGTCCAAATGAGCAAATCCTTCAGATATACTGTAGCAATTTTTTTCAGTTTTACAAATTACTGAAGTTAAATATTTTGATTTTAACTTTATTACGTACAGCAGAATTACCTAAATATTTTCCATTCATTTAAGTTTTTGTAGTGATTAATGATGTCAAACAAGGTTATAATGTTACAATTTTCCCTTTTTCTTCCATAGATATTACAGCAACATTTCTAAAAGGTTTTGGCACCAATGCCATTTACTCTGGTGTGGCTAATGTTTTATAAATTAAATTTCATGGTAAGGTCTTCAGGGTCCATCCATCCATCCATTATCCAACCCATTATATCCTAACTACAGGGTCACGGGGGTCTGCTGGAGCCAATCCCAGCCAACACAGGGCGCAAGGCAGAAAACAAACCCTGGACACGATGCCAGCCCACCGCAGGGCACACACACACACACCAAGCACACACTAGAGACAATTTAGGATCGCCAATGCACCTAACCTGCATGTCTTTGGACTGTGGGAGGAAACCCACGCAGACACGGGGAGAACATGCAAACTCCATGCAGGAAGGAGTCTTCAGGGTCAAATTTTACAAAACTTTCAAAGCATTCATTTCCACATATTATGACCCAAATTGGGTTTTTTTTTTATATTTTGGATTTGAGATATTTAAGTAGTTAGTAGTCTTGAAAAGCGTGTGCTTTCATAATTATTGTAGAACTTTCAATAGATTGTGACCTGAAACATCCATAACAGATGAAAAACATGTCACTTTGTAAAGATGGGTATTAGTGATGAGAAAAATGTTAGTGTAGCACTTCACAAAAAAAAAAAAATCATAATACTGCATTTCACTTCTAGCAAAGTTCTTGTCATTCACACAAGAAAAAGGCGTTTTGTCTGGAAGTGTTTTCATGCATTAATTCTACCTTTCATTTAGTGCTTAATTAAAGATCTTTAGTGAAACAAAAAATCAGCAAAAGTGCTGATATCCACAACTAAGATGAGGCAGTTGCTAGGTAACAACAGGGGAGGGTAGCAACATTCTGTGTAGTGAGGTTTCCTGCGGAAAAAACAGTAATATGCACAGTGGTGTGTTTTAGTGTGTCTTTACATGGAAAATATGTAGCGTGTGTAAAAGAGACAACAACAAGCAGCATAAAGGTTTGGGGTTATCCAGCCCCTTATATTGTAGACAATCCACAATGAAGAAAATGAAAACTCAGGTCAAACGTAAACACAAATATGTTCATACGCGCGACGCCATTCTAGGCATCGGCTATTTTATAGGGGAGGAGCCGGAAGTGGAGGAATGCTGGGAAGGAACCATGAGGGAGGATGGGACTGATGACGTCAGGAAAGATGGAGTAGAAAGGGTGGAAGTAGACGTACTGCGGAAAGGCTTATGATGGTGGAGCGTCTTTTTTCCTGGAAAAAAATAATAGGAGAAAGGTTAGTACCCCGCCACTCCCTGCCGGCGAACGTCTTCTGAAGTGGTTTAAGGTCCATCCGCAGTCTCCTATTCGCACGTGCGTGACACGACCCCCCCTCAGCCCTAGACCGTCAGGTCGGGAGCACCTAACCGAGAGGTCGTGGATGCGAGAGAGGGCATCAGCATTGGCCTGAAGGCCGCCATGACGATAAGTGACCGTGAACTTATAGGGCTGCAAGTCCAGAAACCACCTGGTGACCCGCGGATTCAACTCTTTGTGCAGGGACATCCACTGAAGCGCAGCGTGATCAGTCACTAGAGTGAATTCGCGACCCAACAGGTAGTACCGGAAATAAGTTACCGCCCACTTAATGGCCAGGGCTTCCCTCTCTACTGCCGCATACCTGGTCTCTCGGTCCAGCAGTTTCTGGCTTAGGTACATCACGGGGTGTTCGACACCATCGACGCTTTGCTCAACACGGCACCCAGGCCTGTGTCCGTAGCGTCGGTCTGCAGGATAAAAGGCAGCCCAAAATCAGGGGTCCTTAATACAGGTGCCGACGTTAGGGCCTTTTTCAAGTCACTGAATGCGTGTTCTGCCTTGTTGTTCCATACCACATGTAGGGGAGCGCCCTTCTTTGTTAAATTAGTCAAGGGTGCTGCCCTTTCGGAGAAACGGGTGCGAACCGGCGGTAGTACCCGCCAGCCCCAAGAAAGCCTGCACCTGTCTCTTGGTATTCGGACGGGGCCATTCCAGGATGTCTTTGACATTGGGGTCTCACCTGTCCTCGTCCCACAAGGTAGCCTAAATATTTGGCCTCCTTCAAGCCAAAAAAACACTTACAGGGGTTAATGCGGAGGCCGGCCTTAGCCAGTGTCGCGAGGACAGCAGAGACCTGCAATAGATGCTCTTCCCAGGTGCCGGAATAGATGACGACGTCATCCAGGTAGGCAGCACTATAGAACTGGTGGGGCTTCAGCACGCTATCCACCAGACGTTGAAAGGTCGCTGGGGCCCCGTGCAGCCCAAATGGGAGGACCTTGTATTGTCAATGTCCGCTAGGGGTGCTAAAGGCCGTTTTTTCTTTTGCAGATGCCGTTAAGGGAATTTGCCAGTACCCTTTCGTCATGTCAAGAGTAGTCAAGTATCAAGCCACACCCAGCCGCTGAAGTAGGTTGTCAATGCGGGGCATCGGGTAGGTGTTGAACTTGGAGACCTGGTTCAGACGTCTAAAGTCATTACAGAACCTCCAGGAGCCATCCGGCTTGGAAACGAGGACGATAGGAGTGGACCAAGGGCTATGGCTTTCCTCAATAATGTCCATATCCAACATCCGTTGCACCTCCAGTTCCACTTCGGCGCGTTTTGCCTCTGGGAGTCTATAGGGCCTCTCCCGGACGATTACTCCGGGGTCCGTGACTATATCGTGTGCAATCAGCAAGGTCCGGCCCGGTGACTCGCTCACTACTTCGGGATGGCGTGGATAGCCTGGGTTATCTCTCGCCGCTGTAAGGGTGTCAGCTCGTCACCGAGGTTAAGGGCAGATGTGCTAGCGAATAGGGAGAGGGATCTACGAGTGTCGGGAGACTCCTCCCTGTCCTTCCAAGGTTTTAACAAATTGACATGGTAGATCCTCTCGCTCAGTCGACAATTAGATTGTTTAACTAAATAGTCGATGAGCCCCTTTCTTTCCTTAACCTCGTATGGCCCCTGCCAGTGAGCTAGCAACTTGGAATGGAAGGTAGGAAAGAGCACCATCACTCGATCCCCCGGGCGGAACTCCCGGATGACGGAGTTGCGGTTGTAACACCGGGCCTGCGCTGCCTGTGCACGAGTCATGTGGTCCTTTAGGAGTGGCCTGATTTTAGCGAGCCTGTCACACAGTTGCACCACATACTCCAATATATTGGAGGAGGGAAGGGCCTCAGCCTCCCAGCCCTCTTTTAGTATGTCTAAAAGTCCCCGGGGTTGTCGCCCGTACAATAATTCAAAAGGGGAGAAGCCCGTAGAGGCCTGGGGCACCTCCCGGTAAGCAAAAGCACGAGCGGTAGGAACTGTTCCCAATTCCTGCCATCGGCGCTGACTACCTTGCGGAGCATCTGTTTAAGTGTCTGGTTAAAACGCTCCACCAACCCGTCTGTTTGGGGGTGGTAGACAGATGTCTTCAGGTGCTTTATTCGCAGTAATCTGGCAACCTCCCTGAACGTATCTGAGGTAAGGGGAGTACCGTGGTCCATGAGGACTTCTTTGGGGATACCCACTCTAGAAAATAAGTTGACTAATTCCCATGCGATATTTTTGGTGTTAGCGGAGCGCAGGGGAACCGCCTCTGAGTATCGGGTTGCGTAATCCACCATGACCAATATGTACTTATGGCCACGGTTTGAGGGTTCCAGGGGTCCTACTAAGTCCACCCCTATTCTGTCAAGCGGGATTTCTATCAGGGGTATTGGGACGAGAGGCCGGTCCCTCCTAGGAATCTGGCGAATCTGACATTCCGGACAGGATTGACAGAAGCGCCGGACCTCCTCATTGATCCCGGGCCAGTAAAAGCGGAGCCAGATTCTCTCCAACGTTTTCGGCCCGGTGGGCCTAGGAGGTGGCGTGAGCTAGTTCACATACCTCCCGCCGGAAGGTACGCGGCACTAGCAACAATTTCCGCACCTCAACCTCGTGGGTTGCCACCCGATACAACAGATCATTCTCCAGCACAAAGAAGGGCTTGCGTGGCATGGAACCGTCAGCTTGTGAGCTGCCTGGAAGAACAATCGCATTCCGGGCAAACCGCAGGGAATCGTCATTCCACTGCTCCCTTTTAAATGAGGCAGGCGTGGACCGAAATTGATGGTCCAAATTGCTCAGGGGGTCTTGTGAGCGGGTTGGTGGAAGTGATTCCCGGCTCGTCCCTTCTCTGGTGGATACTTCCAGGTCAGGGTCCGTCGCCTGAGAAACGTCCCCCGATGGGCCTGCCCCAGAGCATGGCGTGGAGACCGTGGGAAGGGTGCCTCGCCCCCTCATAACCAGACCTAGTGAGGCCCCGGGAGTGGTGTTCGTCTTACCGCGTTTTCTGTGCGACCAGTCTTGTCCCAAAATTACTGGATAGGGGGGTTCGGTCAACACCACGACCGTCAAGTTGGATACCTGCCCCTTCCACGTGATGTAACAGCAGGTGGAACGGTAAGACTTGGTCTCCCCATGCACACAAGTGATTGGCAAATGCTGCGTAAGCCACTGTCGCGGTAATACGTAACAGCGAGCGACAATGGTAATGTTGCTGCCGGAGTCAAATAAAGCCACCACCGAGTGCCAGCTCAATAACACCACTCCCGTGTTTGGACTTGCCAGCGGGTGCGACGCAGTACTGTACCTTTCCGCAGCGCGTCAAGAGGGCTAGGGGTTGGCCGCCCGTCCCTGTCGGTTCCCACGAGCTTGCTTTTCTGACCCCCCGGCTTGGTAGACCGCGAGCTGACGCTCCAGGACTTTTAGGAGTCCTGGCATGTCCTTATAGGGGTGGTGCCGGACCTGCTGGGCGAGGGAGCTTGGCATGGTGTTCACCAGACCCTCACAGGCCACCTGCTCCATGACCTTCCGGGCCTGGGGACCCTCTGGCCGTAGCCAGCGTCCCATCTTCCCCCAGAAGTCGAAGGCCTGTGCTCGGGCCGGCCGCTCAGGGTCGAACTGCCAGCTCTGCCATTCGCTCGCCTGCTGGCCCAGGATCTCCTGTTTTAGGAGGTCGTAACTCGCGGCCTCCTCCTCGGGGAGATCGTAATAAGCCCGCTGCGCGGGTCCCTTCAGGTAGGGCGCCAGAATGGACACCCACTCGGACCGCTGTCACTCGTTCCAGGTGGCCGTCCGTTCAAATATGCCCAGGTAGGACTCGATATTGTCAGCCTCTGTCATCGGTACCAGAGGCGGAGGTGTTGGACGAGGTGGATCGGGCCTTACCCTCCAGGCTTCTGCCAACCTGGCCTTTGTTTCCTCCAACTCCCAGGTGGTGGCGGCTTGCGCTTGCTGCAGGGCCAGGATCTGGGCAGTCATCCCCTGCAGCACGGTGTTGAGGTCCTGTCCTTCGGTCATCTTTCTCGGACTTGTATCCTGCCGGCTACGCCACTGTAAAAGAGACAACAACAAGCAGCATAAAGGTTTGGGGTTATCCAGCCCCTTATATTGTAGACAATCCACAATGAAAAAAATGAAAACTCAGGTCAAACGTAAACACAAATATGTTCATACGCGTGACGCCATTCTAGGCGTCGGCAGCCATTTTATAGGGGAGGAGCCGGAAGTGGAGGAATGCTGGGAAGGAACCGTGAGGGAGGATGGGACTGATGACGTCAGGAAAGATGGCGGAGGAAGGGCGGAAGTAGACGTACTGCGGGAAGACTTATGATGGTGGAGCATCTTTTTTCCTGGAAGAAATAATAGGAGAAAGGTTAGTACCCCGCCACTCCCTGCCGGCAAACGTCTTCTGAAGTGGTTTAAGGTCCGTCCGTGGTCTCCTATTCGCGCGTGCGTGACACATGTCACATTGTTGGAAAGCATACTGCCCTCCTCCTTAGTGATGTGAACAAGAGGGTGTATTGGGGCAAATGATAAGGCAAGAAAAAAGCTAAAAGATTGAGGTGGCACCCGGGCAAGACCTCATTTAATTACAACAGAAATAAACAGAAAACTCTCCCTCTCGCTCTCGCTCTCTCTCTGTCAAGTTTTCAGGACTGCTGTCAGGACTGAAATGATACACAACCCTAACTGAATTTCCTCCTTTAATACCAAGCCAAGAGGGGGTGGGGCTTCCTTAGCTTTTCTGCCCTTAAGGGGTGGTTTCTTAAGGCTTTGAGGGGAAAAAGGAGACAACATTGATAGCAACAGCACCCTCTTTTGTCCTGGGGTGGTATATGACATATCTCAGGTTAGCCTGGAGGCGACCCTCTGGCGTGCTTGTGTGACAAGGCATAAACAGAATTGATTTAATCAATGTAGTACGGATTATGCCCTATTTTGATACAATAAGCTTTCAGGACATACAGTATGTCTGTAAAATCACTGTTACCACTTAATATCTGTAATTGTTTACCATGTATTCCCATGGTATAAGATTTGTCTGGAAAAATTAAGAGATGGACATGCTTTGCTATGATTAAAAAATGTTGTTACCTCAAAACAGTCACACATGTTGTAGCTACGTAACCATTGTTTCTTCCCATAATTAGAAAAGAATCATGGCGGATGCTGCAAGCATGAGTCCTCTAATCCATTTGGAGCTCTTTCATCCACTTGACTGACAGTATGAATCAGTTTGAAGTGGCTCAATGTGTGTTGCACAAAGTGTGCCTCCATTCTTTCTGTAAAAACTTTCTACACTCCTAGGGGAAATACTATTTTCACAGGAAATGATGAGATTTTAATGACAAGTCAATTCACACAACACTAGTTTAACCTGGGGTCATTTTTTACTGACTTTTTATAGAAGGTAAAAAGGTTCTGTAGTCGTTGCTGAGATGTACAGTAAATGCGCATTCTGTAGAAACTTATTGACATGAGCAATTCGGACTGGACTAAAATAACAGAGGTCCTCTGGTAATAATTATTTTACACCAACTCTTGATGTAAACCAAATCATATCTCAACAGCACTTTACGTTATTAGATGCATAGATGCTTTATGCAGCTGTAGAAATGAACACAGGTAAACATACAGTGAGAATATGGTTTTAGGCAGTAATATTTCTGGTTTTTCACTCACCCCAAAAAACCTTTAAAAACCCAAAAAATACATTTTTTGAGGATTTCACATATTTACAATTCTAAAAATCTAATTTTAGTGTTAGTTTTGCAAAACTATAGGCAAATTGAAACTTGCCTGTTGTAAAGAAAACACAACAGACAGGATAAAGGTTTGGGGATTCCACCCCACATACTATAGGCAAACAAGAGAATCACTCAAACAAGTAATCATTCCAGACTGAGTCTAAAATGAGACTAAACAAGAGGACTCAACGGGTTGGATTATATACAGAGGAGACAGGAAGGGGTGGGATCATAGCCGGAAGTGAGATCTTGGTAGGAGGTGTATTCTGGGAGGAAATAGGCGGAGTCTTAGGCAGGCTTCCCTTCTGCTGGTCTGTGGAGGAAGGAGAAAAAGCATTAGCAACATTCAACAACCCTAGTCTCTGTGTCTCACTCCCAGTTAAGCCCTTATCCTGCCTCCCAAGCATGCGTTTGTGACACTGTTTTTCTCATCACCAATGGGTAAATGGTGCAATATCTTTCTGTTCTTATTTATACATCCATTAGTTTTCTGCCTGTTTCATTTTAATAAGAGTCACAAGAGTTCAGAACATATCCTAGAAATATCATGGCCAGGACAGGACCCAGCCCTATGCTGGTTGATTGTCCATCACAAGATACACTCATGTTGTCTGGCAAAGTGGGAGGAAAACTGGTGTACCAGGAGTAAAATTCATGTTGACACAGGGAGAATATGATAATTGCTCACTGATAATGAGGTAGAAATCAACCCTGAATGGAACACTGCTCTTGTTATTATTGTTGTTGTTATTTTTATTATCAATGTGTTTGGTTTTATGCTATGTGGTACCCATTCATTACAGTAGCTAGTACTGTTTTATTTTAGTAAGTCAGCAATGAAGGGCTGTCTTTGTCTAATTAAAGGCTACATTCAGGAATTTACCTAAACAGAATGTGAGGTAAAGTGTGCAACCCTCAGCCAGTAAGTCTTCCATGCTATTATTCCAAAGTGCCTCCGAGTAAGTGCCTCAAATCTCTATGTAGATTAATTATGATCTTTTTGTTTTGGAGAGCAGAGGCAAAACAAAGTCATATCAAACATGATTTTCTATAGAACCCTTTATGATGAATCTTTTATGATTCAGAGCAATTGTCCAGACACCAACTGTTACAGCTGCCACCCATTGCAGATAAGCTGCACTGCTGTGAGTCGGCATGAGATTTGACTCTGGCAACCTTTTCCTTTCAAGTCTAGTGATTTGGCCTTTGCTGTTTGACAACGCTTGGCTAAACTTGAGTGCTTACGTGAAATGCTAGAAGAGTGTTCCCCAGGAAGAATTTTCTCCAAACCCAACAATAGTAGATGTGACTTCAAAAAAGAGCACATTTTATACTCTTTCAATTTAATTTTAATGGGCTGCTTGCCAGCGGCAACACTGGCCTTATCTGCTTCATATGCCTTGTACTGTTGACATTAAAGGTCACAGACAGATTAATTCCCTTACAAAAACTGTTAATCTTCAAAACCATCAATCGAATTAAAAAAAAAATTGTTGATGTTTCATCCAAATAGTGTATTTTTAGCTGAAAGAATGTATATGCAAATTAAATTTTTTTCCTGATTTCCTCTCACACCAAGTGGCTCAGGTGTGAGTTGAAGTCAAGCCAGAGGACGCAAATATGTTTTGTAAAAGAGTGAACACGCTGATCAAGCTTAAGATACTACATGCTCTCTGGATATTCAGTAGCAGTCACAAGAAGCACAACATCAAAAACTCTTCCATCTGCTACAGCAAGAAACAGCAAACATGAAAAAAACAAGTATGAGCAAACTGAGCAGGCTTTGAGTGTTTCAGTTCATCTTCAAGAATATAGAAGTCATCTTCTGAAATGAATGACATCTTCTCCACCCATTCTTATCAGCGGAGTGAAGTCAAAGCAAAGAAATCACCTTCTGGAGGAGTGACAACACTACATGCTGCATCACGCTGTGCCAAGCTGGAACCCATGACAAAGAAAACCCTTTCATCTGAACCTCAGGCTGAAACATTACATCTGATGGAAAAATTAGAACTGATAAACGCATCCTTCAGATTTGCACCATTGAATAATTACTAGAATATCTTAGTTATGCAAAAAACAAACTTCATCCAAGGGAGCAGGATGTCAGCCAAGTCTAAGAAGTCCGTTATGTTTTGATTTAATGGAAATGTTCCAGTGCAGAGTAATCGAGCTCTGCCCACTTCTAACACCAAATCGCTTAGTTAGTGCATTCCCCACTTTATGTTAGACATCATCACCTTATTCTTGCCCTCAATGTTTTTCTACATACATTGAATAGCAAAATATACTTGCACCTATTTTTCGACATCCACTGACATTCGTTACTTGAACACACATCCACACTTAGTTACTCAGCCAAATATCATGACTTTGGACAGTGGGAACAAATCATACTTTCAGAAGCAACACTACGTGAACAGGGTATGTCCATTGAAAATGCCTCAGAAATAATGAATGGAATTTAGAGGTCCTAGCATTAATAGGAGGGACTGTTTCTGGCTGCACTGTCAAGTCACCTGACAAGTGCGATATCTTTTACAAAAACTGTCCCCTTTTTGATTCTCAGGGTGTGACAAATACATCAGTATTTATAAGAAATAGCATAGAAAAAAAAACTTTGAAAGCTGTGTTACCTTTAGTATGCTGTAAAGAGTCAAATCAAGAGATATGCAAGCTTGATTGGGTCTGCACTTTCTATGGAGATTATTTTAAAAAAATCAAACAACAAAAATAACAATGACAAGCAAAACATGCACCCAACAGTGGAGACATGGATGGATGGCAGGCACAATGGTTAGTGCTGCTGCCTCATGCTGCTTTAGACCCCTGGTGATAAATATATTTATAGAGTTTACATATTGTTTCTATGCCTGTGTGAGTTTTTCTGTAAATGCTGTGGTTTAACTGATCACCCTGAAGTCAGGCATGTTTGGTTGATCATGAAGTCTAAATTGACCCAATATTAGAGAGTCTGTCCTGCCTTAGACTGACTTCCAGCCTTGCACCCGATGTTTCTGCGATAGGCTTCTTCCTACTGTGAACCTAACATTGTTTTTAAAAGTGTGACGATGTGTCAGGCTGATAAGAGGTTAAAAGAGAGTATAACCAGAAAGGCAAAAGCAGGATGAAGTCCCATAGCATGTGAGACAGTGAAAGGGATGCCCTAGTAGGTGCAGCTTCTTCACATGCCCAGTAGCTGCCAGTAGGCGGCATGTACTGCATGTGTGGTTTTGTGTCGCAGAAGTAGGCAGGGACACCAGCTTGACTTTAAGAGAGAGTAGGCCTGAGTGGGAGTTTGTAATGACAAAAGACGGCAGGTGATCCAGTAGTGGACAAGCCAGTGAATCACCCAACAGGACAGACGGGAATTCAATAGCCATTTGGGCAGACCTAGAGAGCGTGGCGATTTATAGATTTTTTTTTTTGTAATTTGCATTCATATATTTACTTCTCCCTTCCAGTTTTCTTTAAGGTTAATAAGGGCACTATTTTTATTTATTTCTCCTGTCTTGATGCATTTCTGGGTGCATAGTAAATAATAGTTTATTGTGATTGTTTGGTTAAGTACTTTCCCATTTGATACACAATTAGGGGCCACTTCATTAGGTACACCTACTGTTTAAAACAGATAAGTTTTATTTAATTGAACACTTAAATTTCATAACAATGCTGACAATGTGCATCCTTTTATGGCCACAGTTTATTAATTTTGCAAATGGATATTTCTATCAAGGTTGTGCCCTGTGTAATCAGGCATGCTTCATCTCAGGTTGGTTCCTTTGGGCATGACATTGACTTCCCATGCCTTTTCATATGTGCTCAGTGGCCACTTTTTTTAGCTAATCAGGTGGCTGCCACTTATTACATATACAGTGTGCACATATTGTCAAGTGGTTTACTATTTGAGGAGGCATTGTAACAGCCATGGTATAAGCACTTTGACTAAAGTATGATTATTACAGCCAGACAAAGTGGCTCCAGCATCTCAGAAACAGCTGTCCTATTTGAATTAACATGCAATGCAGTCTCTAGAGTTTACAGAGAATGACACAATAAACAAAAACATCCAGTGAGTAGGAGTTCTGTGGGCGAAATCACCTTATTAATGAGGTCAGAGGAGAATGGTCAGACTCATTCAAACTACCAGAAAGGCCACAAATACTCAATTAACAGCTCTTTGAAACAGTAGTGTGCAGAATGGCATATGAGAATACACACTGTGTAGGACTTTAGAAATAATAGGCTGTGGCAGCAGAAGATCACGCTGGATACCATGCCTGTGGTCTAAAAACAAGAAAAGTAGGCCACAGTGGGCAGATGATCACCAAAGCTGGGCAATTGAAGAATGGAAGAAAATGTCACCAGGCCTGCAGAATCTTAGATTTTGTAGCACAATGCAAATGGCAGGGGCAGAATTGGTTTAAACAGTAAGAATCCCTGGGCTTATCTTACTTTGTGTTAATATTATAGGCTGTTGATAATAGTGAAGTAATGGGCTTGACTCATATTAGGTTCCTTAATACCAATCAAATATTGTTTGAATTCAGTAGAATATATAAGTTTTATTGCGGGGGATATCTATCCCTTTATAGCCACATTTTTTTTTTTTTAAAGAAAGATAGTACTCAATGTCCCGAAACACATTTCATCTTGAACTGGTTCCACAGACATGGCAATGACTTCAGTTTGCCTCATTGGCCTGCACAGTCCCCAGATCTTAGCCTAGTAGGCAGCCATTTTTGGATGAGGTGGAATAGGACGTTCACAGCTTAAATGTGTGGCTGAAAGCCTGTGGACCCATGTGATGTTATGGGTTCAGCATTGGTCAAAATCCTTAAATATTGTTTCCAGTATCTCATTGTATCCATGACTGAAAGAATCCAGGATGTTCTAAAGAGTAAAAGTGTACTTAATTAGGTGACCACTGATTATAACTTTCCTTTGAAATCCTTGCTTCACAAAAGTCATGACTTACAGCAGGGGAGTCAATCTCCAGTCCTGAAAGGCTGCAGTTGCTGCAGGTTTTCATTCTAACCGTCTTCTTAATTAGTGACCTGTCTTTGCTGCTAATAAACCTCTTTTGCTTTATTTTTAATTAAGTTGACTCAGGTCCCTTAGTTGTTTTATTTTTTCCTTAATTAGCAGCCAAACAATAATGAGACACAAAACAAGCCCCCACACAATCAGTTCACCTGTGCCCATCATACAACATTTGAAAATAATGAAAGGTGAAGGTCTCAGTAAGGTTGATCTCACAACTCACCAAAACATTTTGACAATGTTCTTAAAAAACAGAAAATCAACAGATTTGGAAAAGTCTGATGTGGCAGAATGAAAGCAGCAACAAGCCATGGAATTAAATAATGAGTTTAATTAACTGAAAGAATCCGCTTCTCATTAAGAAACTGGTTAGAGTGAAATTAGTTTGAGTTTGAAGCCCCAATTTAGCTGGTCATCTGTTAGCTCGTTTCACGTCTCATTTCTGTTTGGCTATTACTTAATGGAGAAAAGAATTAATTCAGAGGACTGAATTCTTAAAAACAAGCCTATTAAAATAAAGTAAAAATAAGTTACCTAGCAGTGAAAACTGGTCACTGATTAGGAAAAGGGTTAGAATCAAAACCTGCAGCCACTAAGGCCGTCTAGACCTGCAGTTTGACACCCCTGACTTACAGCATCCATCTTGTTTTCTACTATCTTTTCTATTAAAATAAAAACAATGGCCTGATTAGAATTGTTCATTATTTTTTTCTGAGCTCTCTCCTAGGTCACTTGAGTTTGAAATCCTCCTGTTAAGGGTTTTGATTCATTACAAATTCATTTTTTAGTTATACAATTATCCAATGCTTACTAAAAATGGTTTATGTTCTATTGCAACATAAGCATCACTGTGGTTATTATGGTTTTGCTACCCAGGGATCACCAGGAGCGGGCATTGTGTGATGTCGCGTATGAGATGGTTTAAACAATCAGTGTGGTTCATTTCCTGATTACCCAAGAAACAAAACAAATCCTCTTCATTAGTGTGCACTTTACTAAAAGAATATTCTGGTTTCGATGCTTCCTGCATTGGCATTCTGACTAAGATTTCTAGTTAATGTTTTGAGTTTAGATAAAAGATTGGACTTTTATACCTTTAGAACTTTGCCTGGCTTTGGATTACATCTATGTTGTTGTTGCTACTATTACATTTAGCTGCTTCCTCAAGACAGCATAATAAGAATGAGTTGGACAAATCCAACAGTGCAGTGTACCACTCAGTAACCATCTGTGTGTTAGCACACTTGTAAACACTCTGAGGTTAGGGAGGGGATCATGCACTCTCTATTGTGACAAATGTTATTGCTCTTTCCACCATTGCTCACACCCACAGCTCCATATGTTTCACACTCCGGGCTGATTGGTTGAGGCCGTTCAAAAACCTTCCATTTGATGCATGTCCACAAGAATGTTAAAAATGGAAAGACTCATCACCTTATAGGATTTTGATCATCCCCAAGTTAATACAATTGACATCTATTCACCACATGCCAGTCTCCACATAGTCTCCTACCTGGAAATTAATAAATTATTATTATTATTATTTTTAATTAGCTACTTCATTGATAAGCTTTTATGATTTTTTTAGTGTTAATCATTTCGATTGTTTGAAAGTCAGTGTATGAAGAACAAAGAAAATTAAACAAAACCTTTGGCTGGCCCAGGAGAGCAAAAGTAATTCAGGGCTTTCACTAGATAATCTGGTTTTCCAGAATGAAGTGGTAGTAGTAATTAAAAAAAAATCTGTTGCACACAGGTGAGCAATGTGTGAAGCCCGATAAGCAGCAGAAAAAAAGAAAGTTAGAAGCCAAAGAAGATAATGGGAGAGGAACGGGAAAAAAAAAAAACTCCAACTACTTAGTATGGGGATTAAACAGCTTTTACTCCTATTAAATAAGGAAAGATGGCTGTGCAATTTTTAATAATTTGCGCACTGTTGGGTTTTTTAATTGCTTATTGCTTAAATATTTACTTTGCATTGAAAAATGTGTGAAGAAATAAAGATGCTTCATACTTTAATGCATGATCAGATCAGTCTTTACCTCATTTAGTGCAGGATTTTCACAAAGTGCCCCAAGAAGCTTTACAATGGGATGCAACTGATAAATTACCGAAAATGAATGCATAGCATGAGTGTTTGAAAAACATTGATTTAACGCCAAGCCAAACACAATATAAAATAGTCATGTGTGGCACAACGGTGAAGGGTCCCATTGTACATAGGAGCTGATGCACATCACACTTCAGCTCCCCCCAAATTATAGATTTAGCTATGAAGAAATCCATTGCTAATTTGCATAAAAAACATTGCCTTGTGTGCTCTCTCTGTTTCAGTTCAGTGTTCTTAACTCCTCTAAGGCAGACAGTGAAGCAAACTTTTCATGATTGAGGGAAGCATCTATGGCATATGGCCTCACTGAATTACAATCATTTTTTAGAAGAACATCTTGTATGATTTGGCTACATGTTGTCATTTTTTTCATGAAATGACTTTGAATTGCAACAAAAGAAAAACAACAAAGTAATACAATTGAAGGCATGCATGTTTACTGAAATTGGTAGGAGTGGGTGGACTTCTACAGGTTCATGATACCAGCACTTTCATCCTGCAACCTGAACCTGTTAATTATGGAATGTTTGTTAATGAGGTTTTTGGTTGTGTGCCAGCCACCAGCTGTTAACTTACTTGAAAGATTCTTCTAATGTGTAAAAGATGTGACAAATTTTCGAAAGCTTGTAGGTTTTTTCTCTTAGCTTTCCCTGCATAAATATTCATTCTTGTTCGTTCTGGGTTTTTTTGCCTACTACATCAAGTCCATAGCATAAGTACTGAACCTTCAATTTAAGTTGACTGCACATTTTCAAAGAAAACAAGAATAAGAGAGTCATCTGTGGGCTGCTAGGTTTGTAGGTGATGACCCCATTTGCTCTTTTTTAAGCCACTGTCTCCAGGCAAATGGATTGCAGTTTGAATTTACTGGGCAGGAATGGAAAAGTGAAAAGAATGGCCAGTGACCTCATTTTTCTGTCTCATCCATGATTCTTTTTTTCTTTTTACAGTGGGAGGAGGTGAGCGGCTATGATGAAAACCTGAATACCATCCGCACATATCAAGTGTGCAATGTATTTGAGTCCAACCAGAATAATTGGCTTCTGACGACCTTCATTGATCGTCGTGCAGCTCAACGCATTTATGTGGAGATGCGCTTCACCGTCAGAGACTGTAGCAGCATCCCCAACGTCCCAGGGTCCTGCAAGGAGACTTTCAATTTATATTATTATGAGACAGACTCTGTAATAGCTACCAAGGGTACTGCCTTCTGGACTGAGGCTCCCTACCTGAAGGTGGACACAATCGCAGCAGATGAAAGCTTCTCCCAAGTGGACTTTGGAGGAAGGCTTATGAAAGTCAACACAGAAGTGCGTAGCTTTGGCCCACTCACAAAAAACGGTTTCTATCTCGCTTTCCAGGACTACGGAGCCTGTATGTCACTTCTGTCAGTGAGAGTCTTTTATAAAAAATGCCCCAGCATTGTGCAGAACTTTGCCATATTTCCAGAAACAATGACAGGGGCTGAAAGCACTTCATTAGTTATTGCTCGGGGGACCTGTATTCCTAACTCAGAGGAAGTCGATGTCCCCATTAAACTGTACTGCAACGGCGATGGAGAGTGGATGGTCCCGATTGGAAGTTGCACTTGCAAGGCTGGATATGAGCCAGACAATGGGAATGTGTGTAGAGGTAAGAGGACTACCAATTGTCTTCACTTTATTTCAGAGCACAGGATCTATGACCAGCGTTATGTGTTAGAGTTCCAAACCTTGCCCTTTTACTGAGTAAGCAGATGTAGGTACAAAATTGCAGAAATGAGAAGGCAAGCCAGTGGCAAAGATATTAAATAACTGATTTGCTCATTGGTCAGATCTGTACTTGCCACATAAAAAAAAAAAATCTTGTTCAAAGGTTGCACTGATCTAGCCTCGACAAGCACCTTGGACTTCAGCAGTTTTATAACAGTGACTGAAAGGTTCAATTTTATAAGAAAAATCTGCTCATAAATGATGAGTCTTTAGTAGAGGTTATGGTCAGATTTTATTTCACTGGTGCTTAGTACATGTGTTAGGACAAATTTGCAGGCAGCTGGCTTGGGCTTTATGGTCTTTACTTTGCCTCTGTAATACGCATGTACAGCATGTTTAAATATATTTGCTGGCATATCTATTTGCCCACTCTCCTCTTTTTAAATCATCCCTGAAATTGCTTGTTATCTTCCAAGTTTCACTGAGCAGAACTGCAATAGGCCTGGGTTTCCTCCCGGCTCAATTAGAAACTGATTTAGCAGGTCAACATCAAAGTCTCTTATTCTATTTCACTTTTTAAAGATATTCTGAATTTCCTGCTGTGACTCAGAATTGTTCCTTTCAGTTATGAATTCTGCATTGAACTGAAGGGTAGTTTTCTAGTTATTCTCTTGCACGTTATGCAAATGCAGCTCCTTGTAAGAAGTACGCGTTTGGCACATTCAGCTAAATTGAAATCAGGAATTGCAACAAAAAAGGGACACTATTTATGAATTATATGACAGACACTGATTTACAGAGATGAGTGTCTAGCAGTTTTTGAAACTGTGTTGGTTTTTGGCACTATTGACAGCTGCATGATTTTTGTATTGGCTGTTTGAAAACTGCATGATGTAAAAAAAAGTAAAACAGGAAATAGAAATTTAAAACCACCAAAATATATAAGCGGCTACAGGAGTGGTTACTGAAAAAGAACAGAAAAGGATACTTTTGTTCCATTTCTGCCACCAATTTTATGGAATTCTTTATTGGACTCCTGCTCAGCTCACTGCATTTATATATTTACATTGAGACTCATTAAATCAATATGAAAAATGACTCAAGCCAGAAGAGAACAATTTCTAGTCAACTATCTAGTGTGCATTAGAACTCCAACCCTGGGTTTTTAACTCACCATTTCTAAACTGAGTTTTCATGCTGTGCGCTATGAAAGGATTTATGCAGGCTGGAAGAAGATTATTCCAAATTGCAGACAGCACTTCTACCAATGTGGGCTAAATGAAATACGAGATATAAAAACAGTGTATTACATGTGTGTGTGGAGCAGACCATTTGGCACACAAGGCCATTAATCATTAATATATAAATTAGCAGTTACATTGGATTTACATTGTGGAGGGCACCTCTGTCCAGAACAAGCTTACATCAAGAATGGCACCTTATTCAACAAAAAATGAACAATTAAAAGGAACTTTTATAGTATATATGAAAAAAAAAGAATGGCCCTAGCAATCATTTGCCAATCAACCAACCTCTCATATCACACTATTCCTTAGCTCCTTTTTTCCATCTATCCACTGACCACATTACCTCTTAATTCACAGTACCTTTGATAACCCCCATGCTGCTCTTGATAGTGTGACACTTACAGCTGCAACCTAATGCCCTGTTTCACCAGTTATCCCTTGAGCTCAAATTAATTTTAGTACCCTTCGAGTAACTGCTTCAAGGCATGAGTAAAATATATATTGTACAACACATTACCACTCTTCCAATGCCCTCCCTACCCCATCAACACCTTAGCCAACTGGATACACTGTGTGACACTAGAGAGCACTGTCGCTCCTAGAACCCCGCAGACAAACGTCCAGGACACCAAGTAAAAACACTTAGAAATATTTTAATTTCTTCTTTTCGATATTGTGCCACAGTAGACACCACTAACACCACCATAAACAATAAATCAATAATCAAATACAATAACACAATCCTCCTCTCTCAGCAGTTCCGTCACTCTACCACCCAACTCCGGCTCTGCTCGCTGGGTCTCGCATTGTACTTTATATAGTTCTTGACCTGGAAGTGCTTCTGTCCATGTGATTCAGTAGCACATCCGGGTCGGATGAAGACTCATATTTTTCTTCAGCCCAGAAGTACTTCTGTTCTTCAGTCCCCATGACTTGTGAGTACTTCCGGGCTATAAGGAAAATAAAAATCCCTGCGTCTCCCTGCAGCGTCACACTGTGGAACCCACGGTCCCCAGCAGGGTTTTGAATCCAAACTCCATCTCCCCTGATGCCCTGCGGGAATCCGGGGCACCTCCATGCTGCAGGGAAGACTCCATCTAGCCTGGATGTGTTGGCCGGAATAAGCTGCCGGCCATCTCTCACAGTTCCTTACCCGTAGCGAAGCACAGTGGGGTGCAGTAGCCAGCCAAGTGAGAGTCATCTTTCTCCAGGAGGTGCCCTTGGCTGTGGCTTTGCCCTGAAACGCAATCACAGGAGAACCATGGAGAGCCACTGTACATATGACTTCCTTTAAATTCCTCCCTGGTTCTCCGTGGACAATTTCTCCACACATGGCCCGGCCAGCGGCATTCATAGCACAGCCACCTTACCCCTGATAGTCTCGCCCTGCAAAACTAGGAACAAGTTGGAAATGTTTGCTCAGCCCCTCTTTCAACCGAGGATGGGTCGTGAGCCGCACATGAGCTCACCACCCTATGCTCTACTGTATCAGGAGACCTCCCGTTTCTTTTCCGGGATCTCCTTTTTAATCTGCGGCTTTCTCATAGTCTGGGTCTCTCTATGCGTAATGTCTTAAGGATCGCATCGATCCGGGAGGCAACACTATCCCGTTGCTCCAGCTCGTTCGATCCTTCCACCGTACACTCAGTCATCATTCCGTCCTCTTTTGTAGGGCTTGAGGTTACTTGGCACCCACAACTAATTAATCGCGGGTCTGTTTCACTCTGCGTCTCCGTTTCTTCTACGGTACAGGTAACACTTACCTGTACTGCCGAATTAACCATTTCGGGAAGCTCCTGACCAAATCGCCGCAGGTACTCTTCAACCCATTTCAAAGGTGCTTCTTAATTGAAGCTGCGATCTGTAAAAAACTTTGTGCTGGATGGAGTAGTTTTTCCAGTTCCCGCACGTCAATATTATTACTTGAATCGGCCGGAGGTGGGCTCGAGCCATCATCAGCCCTACCTTCCAGCCGTGAGCCAATGAGCACGCCCGTTTCTGGTGCATGCTCTGTTGGGTCTCGCAAGGGTGGCTGGGAATTGGAGTTCCGGATTTGGGCTAATGGCCGACTGTGATCTGCCTGTTTTAATTTAGCGCCGGATCGATCAGTCATTTCCTGGACCTCTTTACCTTTATGTGGGGTGCGCGATGCCTCGCTCACCTCCCCCTTCCCCTTCAGAAAGTCCAAGTCCATTATTTCGGGGACGAAGTAGGACACAGCAGGACATGGACCTTCTCCTTCCCACAATTCCTCAGGGCAGGTCACATGTGTCTTGCTGGCAAACGGTAGGCGGAAGTCTTCAGCGTTTGTGGAAAGCGCACTACCATCTTCGGGAATTATCTTCTGCCTCCCGCAGAATCTCAGGATGATCTATGAGGTATGAGCACGGGACAAAGTGCATTACTTTGAAAATGTACTCCATCCCTTCCCCGGCACATACCTCGACTTGGACGCCATCATCTTGAACTTCCTCCTAATATGCGTAGCCACTCTTTATCTCGTCCTGAATGTGGGCAACATTGAGCGCTTGACTTTCC
Source organism: Polypterus senegalus (assembly GCF_016835505.1). Lineage (NCBI taxonomy): Eukaryota > Metazoa > Chordata > Cladistia > Polypteriformes > Polypteridae > Polypterus > Polypterus senegalus. Next base: position 170,031,833 of record NC_053154.1, read on the forward strand.
CTTGTATTGTTGGTCTGCTTCGTCTTTTTCTTCCCCATTATGGACTGGCGATTGGGTATGGCGGGTTCCTGTGTGTCATGATGCCGTCTTGTGGGTTGTATGCACAGAAATTTTTTTCTTCTCAGGTTTTCTGCCAAACAGACGGCCAGAAAATCCTGCCAGCTATGCCACTGTGACACTAGAGAGCACTGTCGCTCCTCGAACCCCGCAGACAAACGTCCAGGACACCAAGTAAAAGCACTTAGAAATATTTTAATTTCTTCTTTTTAATATTGTGGCACAGTAGAAACCATTAACACCACCATAAACAATAAATCAATAATCAAATACAATAACACAATCCTCCTCTCCCAGCAGCTCCATCACTCTACCACCCAACTCCGGCTCCACTCACTGGGTCTCGCATTGTCCTTTATATAGTTCTTGATCCGGAAGTGCTTCTGTCCTTCTGTCCATGTGATTCAATAGCACTTCCGGGTCGAATGAAGAGGACTCCATCTAGTGGCCTGGATGTTTCGGCCAGGATAAGCTTCCGGCCATCTCTCACAACTGTTATAATATTTATCCAAAGCAAACAAAAATTACAATTCAAGATGAAAAAAAAAATTATAAGAGTGTTTAGAACACTCATCCATCTATCTATTTTACAATAAGCTCATGGAGAGCCGGCTTTTACACTGACAGCGTTGAACAAAAGGTGACAGCCAAGTCTGGATTAGGCACCGGCCCATCAGAGGGCCTACTCATGCATACACCTCCACCCACTAATACAGGGCTAGTTTAGAGTTTCCAGTGAACCTAACCAGCATGTATTTGGGATGTCAGATGAAAACTGGAGTACCCAGAGAAAAACGTACATAGACATATGGGAGGGGTTGGCAAATCAAAGTTAACACAGTCAATGCTTGAGACGAGGAGTCAAACCGAGGACTGTAGAACAAAGGCAGAACTAATCAATTCCTCAGGCCACTCAGTATGTTCATACCATATGTTTATTTTTTACAGGAACCATAACTTTACAGACGGTGCCTTAATTCAAATGCGTTTTTAAACAATTTATGGACTAATCAACTGCAGATCAGTAGAGCTATTTCAAACAGATGTTCATGACTCCAGTGTATATACTGATTTAGGAAAAATTCTACATTTTTTATAATCAGCCATGTGATAAATATTAATGATGTGCAATAGGTGCAAATCTTTAGATTTCCTTCACCAGTATAGTGGAAAGCTGCTTAGTTTTTTTGGTAGAATGTGAAATTGGAGTGTAGTCAGTGACATAAGGCATGCAAGGTTTGAAGGACTCCAGACTCAATTCAAGCAACTGACACCACAAGCCATTGCCTAACTATACCTAAGGTAACATATATGCATGAAACATCATTGGAAGGTGGAATTGGGAAATGCTAACACTAAGTGTCACAAAAGGAGATTATTGTACACGGCAAGCTCAACAGAAGAGACATCTTCTCCTTGTTCTCCTTGTTCCATTGTAGATGACCCTACTAATAAAGATGTGTAGATTAACCTGACAACCCCAAACCAAAGGTAGAAATAACCATGCAGCATTTGAAATCAGTAAATAATAACATTAGGGTTTCAAAATGTTTAATATGTTCGCAATTTTCCCCTGAAATGCAACAAAATGGCCAGGCATAGCATGGGTTTAATTTCATTTGTTGGAATAGTTACTGAATTCAGCAGCGAGACTGGTGAATTTGAAATACTACAGGACACCCATATAGTGTTTTCTAGGGACTGATGCCAAAAAAGTGTTAAATGCAGGAAAGTGTCATTTATTCCTCCGAATCCAATTAGTACAGGTGTGGGTTTGCTATGTTTAGGTATTTTTTGTAATATTTTCACAATAGTTTTTAAATATGATTAATATGTATGATTAAGTTTGAAGTGTGCTGATTTGGATTAGTAAATTTGTGGAATTATATTTTTTAAGATTGATATTCCTCTTTTTGAGCATCGCCGTGATGTTGAGGATGTTAACGGTCATATACTTTAATCCAAGTTGGTTTTATCAACAACCTGCCTAGCGTGTGGTTGTATCTTAGGCACCAACTTTACATAATCAGATTTAATTCTCTATAACCCTATTTATGTATAAACTAGCAAAATACCCGCGCTTCGCAGCGGAGAAGTAGTGTGTTGAAGAAGCAATGAAAAAGAAAAGGAAACATTTTGAAAATAACGTAACATGATTGTCAATGTAATTGTTTTGTCACTGTTGTGAGTGATGAGTGTTGCTGTCATATATATATATATATATATATATATATATATATATATATATATATATATATTTACACACATAAACATATATATATACATATCTATACATATACACATATATACACATATATATATATATATATATATATATACATACACACACATATATAAACATATATATACATATACATACATATCTACATATATACACACACAGCTATTTCGATCAGTGCAATACGCTGCTTGTTAAAACGGATAACTCCCGCTCTTACGTGCAAGTCTGCGTGGATATTATGAACTATCGTATTTGTTCAAGTTCTATTTAAATTTTAAATAGAAGGAATTTTTATTTAGTCGACAGAAATATCTTTGGTAGGAATGGTAAAAACAGACAGGAATATTATTCGTGAATAAATCAACTCAAACCTTAAATAACTTAAAAGAACAAACATTCAAATTTCTTTACTCTTATGTAAATTTATATAAAAAATAAACTTAGATTTTAAATATCCCAAAAGATTTTGCTCTCCATAAAAATATATCCTTTCAAAATTATACAAATTCAAATATGAACATGCTGCATAACAAAACCTGGAAATATAAATAAAATGTGTTCCTTTCAGCAATAACAAATCAAATCATTAGTTGTCTTTGCTCATATGTCATTTTAGAGCTGGACGCCTGGCATCTATTTTTGGCAACAGGTTCGTTTATGTTTGGTGTGAGGTTCTGTGTTGTGGAGATTCTCAGGATGGATTGCAGGTGCTCATCAGTGAGGCGACTCCTGTGTGCTGTTTTGTTAGTCTTTATCACTGAGAAGAGCTTCTCACACAGATATGTGCTACCAAACATGCACAAGGTTCGAGCCGCATGTAGACGGACTTTTTTTGTTCTTCAAAGTCACCAAAGCGCCGTGCAAACTCAGTGCGCTCGGTTTATCAGCAAAGTGCGTATTTGGGAACACCGTAGTGACGACTTGGTTTAACATTACTTGGCAACAGGGAAAGTTGCACTGGTGCATTTGTGTCTCCCATAAAAGCAACTTCACTTGAAATCACTTTGTGATTGTGCACGGGTAAAAACGTCCGCTGAAGTGTCAGATTCTTATTTAATTCTTCTGCTTTCTGTATCTTCTGCATTGCATTCAGGTCTTTCAGCCTCACTGATGAGCACCTGCAATCCATCCTGAGAATCTCCACAACACAGAACTCCCTGATGTTTTGTCTCATAGTGCCGTCTTAGATTAAATTCTGTAATTACAGCCACATTAGCTCCACAAATGAGACACACGGGTTCAGTAAACATATACTCAGCCTCCCATCGGTTTTTAAAGGCTCTATTTTCAGAATCAACTTTTCTCTTCAGCATCGTGTGAGCTAGCTTCGCAATAACTTGCAGCATCATAAGCTAGACTTGATTAGCGGTAAGTGTTCGGCAAGGCAGCTGAAGCGCTGCATTATGGGATCTGTAGTTTATTGTGTTACTAGCGCTTCATATACCCGGGCCATTAATAACAATAATACAGTATATAAAATGATCTCGGGCTGGATATAATTACGCCGGGCGGATGTGGCCCGCCCTTGAGTTTGACACATATGGACTAAATAGAACTTGAAAAGATATATTTTTTCAAATGTGATCGCGCAATTCAGATAGAGTTGACGCGCACTACAGCCTGCATGCCTCAATAAGTCATCCTCCCCTCGCTCTTACTTTTTACCGTTCATCTAATGAATACACTGAGTATGGCTTTACCAAAACAATCATTGATGGCGAATAAAGTATCCATTATTCGAGTATGTAGATCGGGATATATATATATACATATATATATATACCCGTATCGCAGCGAGAAGTAGTGTGTTAAAAAGCTAGAAAAGAAAAGGGAACATTTTAAAAATAACGTAACATGACTGTCAATATACAGTATTTGTTTTGTGAGTGTTACTGAGTGTTGCTGTCATCAAGGATTTGATTATCATTATTTCTTTCAATCAGGTTCGTATTTGTAGGATGTGTTGTGTTCAAGTTACATTCCGTGTTTGTCAATCGTTGTAAAGATGACAGGTTTCATTCATCGATTCGTTTCTTACTGCATCAATAAACAGCTCGTCTTCTTCTTTATCCGAGACCTGACACACTGCATGCACGGGTTTTTTACACTGTCTTCCTTTAGCGGGACATTGACTTTTTCCACCGTGTGCTTTGTTTCCACAGTAGCAGCATTTATGAATATGCTTGTATGTATCAGACGCTTCATATTTTTTGCTGCCTTTTCAATTGTGTAATTCGGTTTTTGTTCAGCGCTCTTTGGAACTGTTGCTTTTTATCTGTGCACTGCGTCAGTTCACGTGAGCCGCTCGGTGTACATGCATCGAAGGTTCCCAGCTGTGCTGGTGCCATCTCGTGCTATGTCCATGGCTGTATTTAATGTTACCTTAGTCCTGGCACTTAAAACTTTCTCTCGCAGTTTCACTGAGTTTGTGTCAAACACCACGCTGACCATCTCATCTTCCTCTGCATAAGCACAGTCCTTAACCCGTGAATATTTAGTGGGAGTTTGCTATTGGATTGCCGCTGATGGACGGCCTTATATGGGCAGGCACTAAATTACAAACGCCAGCGCAGCCTGTCTATGAACTTAATTTAAAGTGTAGGTTTACATCGTGCTTTGGTTCCGAAGTAGCAGAACTCATCAATATGGTTGTATATGTCACTCGCTCGCTTCTTATTGTTTCGCTGCCTTCTCAATTATATAATGCATGTTTTCTTCAGCGCTTTTTGGAGGTCTTCCTGGTTTTCTATGTACTGCGTGATTACGTGGGAGGCGTGATGATGTCACACGAAACTCCGCCCCACGGCGTTCAAGCTCATCTCCATTACAGTAAATGGAGAAAAACAGCTTCCAGTTATGACCATTACGTGTAGAATTTCGAAATGAAACCTGCCCAACTTTTGTAAGGAAGCTGTAAGGAATGAACCTGCCAAATTTCAGCCTTCCACCCACACGGGAAGTTGGAGAATTAGTGATGAGTCAGTGAGTGAGTGAGTGAGTGAGTGAGTGAGTGAGTGAGTGAGTGAGTGAGTGAGTGAGTGAGTGAGGGCTTTGCCTTTTATTAGTATAGATGACTTTCAGAATCTAAACTATTAACAAACACATACACATACATTCTCCACTCACTTAATCCCATCCAGGCTACCAATAGTCTAGCCTATTCCAGTAGAATTATTCATAAAGCATAAACCAGCCTCGGTTAGGGTGCCAGTCCATCACAGGCTCCACTCTCTCTCTCTCTCACACACACACACACACACACACATGCACATACACACAGACACGGCCAATTTGGAACTGACAATTAATGCAACACACACATATTTATTGATACAGAATGAAGACCTATACAAATGCCAAAAGAAAGTGCTAATTCCACATGGACAGGGACTGGTTGCTTTAATTTAATCCAGTAACCTGGATCTGGGAAACAGCAGGACTAATCAATACACCACCATGCTGCCCTCAGCTGATAAAGATAAATTTAATAACTGATTCATTTATCCATTCTTAGAAGACAAACAAAGGTTTGTTTCTGTGTATTTAGAATAAAAAAGAATGTCAACCGGCCTTCTATGTAATTCTGCACTTGCTTCTTCTTTATACAGATTATAGGAAGCTGGATATGAGTGAACAGTGTACAGTATGAAGTAGAGGGTGCAAATAAAAGATAAAATGTTCAGAGAAAGCATACAGAAGTTAAAATAGATGAACAATAAATAGCAGATGGCTAGTAAAATACCTAAAGTACTGTAAAATGCACTCTACCAACAGAAACCATGAGAATTTCCATTTCATTTAAATGCAGTTAAATGCAATGAAAACATAATAAAACTTTAAAGTACGCACCAGTTTTACAAGGAATACAAGTACAGTCTGCTCAACATTGTTTGTAATGTTCTCACATCTTAGGCAACCAGTATTTCTAAAATAATATGTAAAGATTAAATTTTCATTAACAGTTGCTGTTTTATTACCATTTGTTGTGTATTTAGAATTGACAAAGCTGTGCATAGATAGCATCCTTCAACGCGACGAGACTTTTAGGAGACAAGACTTTTTGGAAGAGAGATTTTTTCAAGTCCTGTGAGACAAGACTTTTGCCTTGAGATTTTTTCAAGTCACACCCTCCTCTCAAACATTTTCAAACAAGACCACGGTCCTCTCAACTCTCATTTGTGTGAATGCTTTTGTCAGACACACTTCCTGCGCTCTCAGCTCTTATACATTTTAACATTTTCCTCACTTTACTTTCCCAATTAAAGAGGACCTATTATGTCCAAATCTTATTGAAGAATTTCATTACCAAGGGTTATCAACATAAAAAATGAGTACATGTGCAATCCTAGCACCGAGAAACAAGGAAGTCAAACAAATTAATACCAAAAATGTTGAACGGTTACACGGCAGATTAGTTAAATGCGTATCAATAGACTATGCTGAAACAGTTGGTGGTGATCGTGTGGAAGATGAAAACAACAACATACAATATCACAAAGAATATCTACAACCATTAACACCATCCGGTCTTCCACCGCACAAATTACTGTAGAAAGGTGGATTTATCCAAGAAATGTAATGTAGTAGATCTTCCATGGATAACATTAGACAACAAAGGAGATCTTGATATGCCATTTGTATTAAAACACTAACAGTTTCCAATTAGAATAGCTTTTCCAAAGACAATTAACAAACCTCAGAGCCAAACATTTGAAAAAGTCGTTTTATTTAATAAAGAGAAAGAAACGAAATTCAATCACAGGCAGTTATACGTTGCATTGATGCATATGTAGCAATTCCCATGAAAATAAAAATCTGTTTAAATTGTACATCCGCATCCCCATACGTGAGCAGCTGGACCGCAAAGAGGCTTGCGCGTAGCACAGGGCAGGGGATTGGCAAGCAAAGCAAGCAGGGGGTAAAGCTCCCTAGTAAAATTATATTTTGAATAATATAATAACATTTTAAAATGTGTGGTCCTCCTTATGCTTTGGATCTTCTGTTCTTTTGTTTGTGTAATTTATTTATTTTTTTTTTTTGCTCAAGTTGACCAAGCATATTCCCCAGCACATCCACTACTTGGTATGCAAAATAATGGAGAAATAAGAGCTTACCTCTGTGAATATGCAGCTAGAAGTGATGTGGCATGAGACCTGCTAAGCACTTCCCTGTCCTTGCATTATCATGAAGAATGTGGCATGCTGTACATACCATTCATTTCATCAACACCACACTCAGGTGTTGATTTTTAATTTATTTTGTTTCCAATTTTGTATTTTAAAGGCAAGGAAAGTGATGACAATTAATTTATACAGATTGCACTCCCTGTCTTTCCGCTGAGGGCACTACTGTTCTTCATGACTATTCTAGGCAGCCAGCAAAAGCTGTAAAACGGGATTCTCTTTCCCAAAATTTATTGTTTAAAACATATGCTTTCTAATGAAAGAAGTCGGTTTTCATTTCCGCCAAATTTGCATCCACACACTGAGGCAGTGATCATGTCAGATGAAGCAGAACTCTGATTAACAGCAGTTTAGAAGAGGATCTCCACTAAGCCTGCTTTTCACTACAGTGGGTTCAGTTAGTCTAAGCTTCATCTGGTTATATTTTTCTGACACCATTCTTGGGGCTACTGGTGACATTATGAAAGTCTGCAAACACTTTCAACGAGATCAAGTAAAAGTTCTGGGATCCAATTTATAAAACTTGCATATGCACTAAAAGAGGCTTGTGCGCACATAGTGTTCCACACATTATAAAAGAAAACTAGACTGGAGAATGTGCATATATTTATGGCAGCTCTGAGCTATATGTACACAACATTTCAGAGAAACTGGGAAATGATGGCACCCTCAATCAACTTGGGAAATGCAGCCAAGCCAGCTAAATGATGACAGACTCATAAAATAGTTGATATTTTCAAACCATTTTTTGAATATGTGCTGATGTAACAAACATATTATACCTCAAAAGTGATAATTATGATATACAGACTCTATTTTAGCTCCCTTTTAAGAGTATTTGTACTGAAGAACTTTTTTATGTTTTCGTTAGTTTATATTGGCTACCTATTGTCAGATTTCAGGGAAATGGCCGAGAAGACAGAAATATCTCAGCCAAGCTTGAGTCCATCATGCCTGTTGTGCTGGAAGCCATTAACCGAATGAGAAGGCACTACATTCACTTTTTTGTTTTATGTGAATGTACAAATATAAATCATAACAGGTTTTTGCTGACATAAAAAGTCAAACAGCAGCAGGGTCCAGCTTTCCTAACTTAATCAGAACATTTCTTCAGCACTCATACTGTAATAAGGGAACCTTATTAGCAAGAACGAAGCTGCTTTTATTGACTGCAAGCAGTTGTATTCCATTAATACATAAGTCATCAGTGATGCCAGGATGAGACTGACATACGTCATGGCTTATTGGTTTGGGTCAACCCATGATTCAATTATTTTAAGGCAAAGTAGCTTTGGCAGACAACTTGTTGATTGTGTTGTATGTGGTGGCTGGCTTCTTAGTGAAGTAACTACCTGAACCCTCAGCTTTTCATATGGCCTATACTATCCACTGTAACAGCAATTATATCATTTCATGTACCAGGTGGCAATGGGTACCTGCTCAGATGCTGGCATTTAAGCCTTTCTGACTCCCATAGTGCAAAGTTGAGGCCCTATAATGCTGCTCTTGGTGCAGTACGTTGCGGAGTGCATGATGAAGACTGCTCTAAGAGCCAATGAAAATCTTCAGCATTGTGATTGAATATGGATGAAGTTGATTAGCATCATCTATATATAGTGGCAACCAGGCAAAGTTAGAGGAGCGTTCATGTACGCACATTTACAAAATGACCTTTATAAAGGTAAATTGAAGAGAAATGTATGTATGCCAGGTTTTATAATTTTTTTTTTTTTTGCAGTATGCATTTTCCTGTTTTTTCATGTTATTTTAAGGCTCAAATCCACACAAAGTTTTATAAATGCGACCTCTGGTAACCAACTAGTTTAACTACGTACTGTGCAAAAGAATGCTGTAAACTAAGAATGCATGCACCAATAGAAGTGTTAATAGTTTATCTTTATCAATTAACAATGCAAAGTGAATGAACAGAAGAGAAATCAAAATCAAATCAATACTTGGTGTGACCACCCTTTGCCTTCAAAACAACATCAGTTCTTCTAGATAGCCTTGCACACAGTTTTTGAAGAAACTCGGTGGGTAGGTTGTTCCAACCATCTTGGAGATCTTACCACAGATATTCTGTCAATGTAGGTTGCCTCAGATCCTTCATTCTTTTCATATGATCCCAGACACGCTCAATTATGTTGAGATCAGGGGTCCGTACGTGCCATACCAACATTTCCAGGACTCCTTGTTCTTCTTTATGCTAAAGATTGTTTCCATGTCAGAGGTATAGCTTTTTGGCTGCAATTCTTCCGTGTAGACTCCTTCAGGACAGTAGATGGGCATACCTGGGTCTCACAAGTTTCTGCCAGTTCTGAGCTGACGGCTCTGCTGGACATCTTCTGATTTCAAAGGGAAGTAAGCATAATGTGTTTTTCATCTGCAGCACTAAGTTTCCTTGGTTGACCAATGCGTGTAAAGTCCTCAAAATTGCCCGTTTCTTTGTGCTTCTCCAAAAGAGCTTCAATAGCACATATTGAAACCCCAGTGCCTGGGGGAGACATTGCTGATGTAGCATAACTACCTTGTGTCCTGTGACATGAACAACCTTAAACAACCTCACCTTGGTAACAGAGTTTGGCTGTTCCTCATCCATTTTAATCCTCCTACACAGATGTTTCTGTTTCAGTTAATGACTGTGTTTCAACCTACACATTGTTTATTTAACAATGAATTATCCACAGCTGTACTTTCAGAAGAATCCTAATATGGCGGCAGGAAACACCTTGTAAAGTAACAGTTACACTGAAATTAGGTGTGGCTGTTCCTGTACTACTTCTGAAGTCTCATTGACTTTTGCAGTGTTCCAGGTCATCTTGCAGTGTTGCGTGCTCTCCATGATCCATTCCCCCAAAATCTTCTGTTTCTTATCTTCTATTTATCCAGTACCTTGAGTGTCCCCACCTGCCTTTTTGAACATTCCCAGACTTGTGAAGTGTAATGTTTGTGTAATGCAGATCTCAGCATTCCCGTGTGACATTTCACTGTCAATCACACATCCAGGGTAATATGCTGGCTACTATAATGCAGTTTACACCCATGACCACCTGTGTGTTGCTGCTTGGATATCGTTTGCAATTCACATATGTATGCTCATCCACACTTGGGGTAATGATCTTTATGGATGTGTCAATTTGCATGAATGCAGCTTGCTTTTACATTGCCTCACATGAAGTGTTCAGCTCTTGAGGTCTCTTAAATCCTGGTGAAGCTAGGAATAGTTTCCTATTTTTATAAAATGAATAAAATGCTTTTGCACCTACTCCTAGGAGCTGGACTGAATTTGCATAACTCTTTAATTTTATGAGACTGTTTTCCTACTCTGAGGTGCGTGATAAATATGGGCACAGGTCTTTAGATACAAGCATAAAAGTATAACTCAAGAAATTCAGTGGGTGAAAGCCATCAATATTTACAGATCCTGACAACTAGATTAGTTGGTTACTTATTTAAATACGCTGCCTAAAAATATTCTGCCTGAAAATCAACACAACACAAAGTATTTCCAGACAAACAATTTAAAATTAAAAAGCTGACATAGCCTTCAGTTTCCAAACCCACACCAGAAATTGATGGATGGATGCAACAAAGAAAGCTGAAATATTAAATTTTATTTAATGTGAATGACCTCAATCCAGCTCTATCCATTATTAATTTATTGGCATTTGTTAGCATTTTTTAAATTCAGTTTAGATTTTATTTTGTGGCAGGAAAGCTTTTTAAAGTGTTGTTTAATGGACTGGAAAAGCTGACTTGTTTGCTGATGTTTGAAAGGCAGAGGCAGAGGCCGTTTGGCTCTTAGAAATCAGAAAATGCATCTGGGACTAACAAGCCAATAAATGATTGCTGACCTCAAAGGCCATTCTTAAAACCACACGGTAAACATTAAGGGCATTTTTTTTTCAATAATAAAACACGGGAAGGTCAAAAATAATTCTATCTGTATAAGTCATATTTGACCTGGAGCGAGACCTTTTTTCCTCTGTCACCTGCAGTTAGATAAAATATCTCATCCATATGGATGTGGTCACTAGCATGTTTGGCCCTTGTACATTCACTCTTTTCATGTGAGTATATTTTTGCAATTAGGAAAAAAATAAGAAAGTTGAGAAAATAAACATATGACGTTTAATCTACTGTTGACCAAGTTCTTTTGTCCTCCATTCTTTTCAAATGGTTAATGGTGTAAAGTGCCAAATCCAGATCTATACGTAGGTTATGTGCAAAATTCTTTATACGGATCTAATTATTTTTACTGTAAGTCATGTTCCAAGGTATCAGGGGGCCTATTCTGACAGTACCAGTCCATCATAGGGCCCACTCACTGACACACCAACATTTGTCAATTTAGAATCACCAGTCAAACTAACACACACAGAAAAATGAAAATGTGCAAAGTCCACATAGACAGTAGTAAGGTACACATTGTGAACTCAGGGTGCTAGCACTGTGAAGCAGCAGTAGGAACCTATGCACCACCATATGTATAGTGTGACCACTAGGGGGTGATAATCAAACCAACAGGCGAGATCACTGAAATTATATTTTGCTATCCCAGACATGCTGAGCCTTTGATTGTTATCAGTTTTGATCAATGCAACCTCACTAAATCTTAGTTAACAAAGTGGGGTTATTATTTCACAAATAAATGCCTCAGTGATATAGAAAATTGGGATTATCATTCAACCATTAGTGGAATGTGGCCTTTTCTTGAAATTAATCGCCTAAAGTATCCTGACTCTGTAATAGAAAACCATGGCTGAACTGCTGTTCTTGCTTTCCCATACCCTTTTATATTGCTCTTCCACCAACTGACCTTACGCAGATCCATTTCTTTTACCCAGGTTCCTTGGAATTTTCAGTGACCTTTCTGTGTGTGTTCTGTACAAGCCACTTCTATCTTCATAAAAAGAGAGAAGAACTAGCAGCAAGGTATTTGGATGTCTCCTGTGTTCCCTCCAGATGGAATGGCCGCATTGCCTGTCTGTCTTTCACATTACATATACTGTACATACAGTTATATGTAAAAGATTGGGCAGCCCTCTGAGGTTGAATGATAATTTGCTTTGTCTTTATAAGAGAGACCTATGGAGAAATTTAGACAAGGGGATGTTTATCAGACCAAAATTCTCAGTGTAGCATTATTGAGTTCATGAAATAAAATAAAATTAAAAAAATGGGATGTGCAAAAGTTAGGGCACCCTTTAATTGCATTAATTTGAAAACCTGTAGTTATTTAATTGCTTTGATTAATTCATTAGATCTTAAACTACAAAGACAGATGCAACCAATCATGAAAAAGTTTTTTTAACATAGGTAATTGCTAGTTGGGCTTGTCCTTGGTTCTCTCTTAGAAAGTGGCAACATGGGAACTTCTAAAGAACTCCCTACTGACCTAAAAAAGTAGATAATTAGTCATTATGAATTAGGAGAAGGGTACAAGAAATTATCACAAAGGTTTGGACTGTCTGTCTCCTCAGTCTGAAAAGTAGTTAGGAAATGGAAGGCCAGTAGTTAGGAAATGGAAGGATGTGGTGCCAAGAAAAATATCTGAAAGGCATAGCTGAAGGCTGGTTAGAATGGTCACAGACAAACTGCAGACCACCTTCAGAGAACTACAAGAACATCTGGCTGCTGATGGTGTCATTGCATTCATTCCTTTGTCCAGCACACCTTGCACTGGGAACAGCTTGATGGAAGGGTGATGCGCAAAAAGCCTTTTCTGAGGACTCACTACAAGAAGATGTGCATGGGGTATGCAAAAGCACATCTGGACAAGCCAGAAACGTTTTGGAAAAAAAATACTGTGGACAAATGAGACTAAGGTAGCGTTATTTGGTCACAACCAGAGGCACTATGCATGGTAAAAAAAACACACAGCATTCCAGGAGAAGAACTTGCTGCCTACTGTAAAATTTGGTGGAGGGTCCATCATATTATGGGGCTGTGTGGCTAGCACAGGTACTGTATACATATATATGTTTGGGGCAGCCACCCGTATATTGTTCCTAGCTACAAAAGGATTATATTGGTACAGCAATGTTGCTTCTTTGAGTTCCACACTGAACTGCTTGAGTTAGCCAAGATGGAGGCTTTTATATCTTGTAACCTGGAAGTGACGTCAGTCTGGGTGCCAGAACAGGAAATTACATCATTCCAGGTGCTGGGACAGGAAGTGACGTCAGGTCAGGCAGGTTTTCCCGTATTTGATCTGCAGAAATAACAGACAAAGGTTTAGAGCACCCCGCCACCCCCTGGCCTGGTGGGTAATCACCTTCACTTGGTCCTTTTAGCTTTCTCCTAGTCGCACATGTGTGACAATATACACTATATATATATATTGTCGCAGTAGAGGTTCTGATCCACCTCTTGAACCCTCAGGTACCACTCCAAACACCAGATAAAAGTCCAAGACTCTTTTATTTTTTTATAATGCAGTGCACTAAGCACCCTCCACTCCACACTACTCCTAAATAACAATACTCCAATAATAAATCCAATAACTCACAATCTTCCACTCCCAGACGCTTTGCCCTCCTACCACCCAGCTCAGCTCCCCGTCTGGGAGCTCCCACAGTCCTTTTATATTCCCTGACCTGGAAGTGTTCCCAATCCCCAGTCCATGTGATTCTGTATCACTTCCGGGTCAGGTAAAAAGTACCTTTCTTCACCCCAGAAGCCCATCACTCTTCCTTTGATGAACTTCCAGGTTATAGGGTAAAAATGAGTCCACTGGCCTCCCGACAGCGACTCCCAGTGGTCCCCAGTGGTATATACAGTGGGATGCAAAAGTTTGGGCAACCTTGTTAATAGTCATTATTTTCCAGTATAAATCGTTGGTTGTTACGATAAAAAATGTCAGTTAAATATATCATATAGGAGACACACACAGTGATGTTTGAGAAGTGAAATGAAGTTTATTGGATTTACAGAAAGTGTGCAATAATTGTTCAAACAAAATCAGGCAGGTGCATAAATTTGGTCACCACAAAAAAGAAATGAAATCAATATTTAGTAGATCCGCCTTTTGCAGAAATTACAGCCTCTAAATGCTTCCTGTAGGTTCCAATGAGAGTCTGGATTGTGGTTGAAGGTATTTTGGACCATTGCTCTTTACAAAACACTACAGGGTCACGATCTGCTGTAGCCAATCCCAGCCAACACAGGGCGCAAGGCAGGAAACAAACCCCGGGCAGGGCACCAGCCCACCGCAGACTCAGCTTAATACATTACCTAAAAAAAAGAATGTAAAGATAAACCTGTATACTGTACTGCTATGTTTCCTGCAGTGCTAGAATATAAAATACCAGTGTTACCATTATATGTACGGTAATTCATGCAAACGCGTTTTCATTAGCAGAAGCCTTAGAAGGTGCAGGGCGTTTCGGTGGCATCTTGGGGCTTTAACTTAAACCACCACATACTCGGGAATTAATGCATCCCTGGATGCCAAATACTTTTTTGCTGCACTTTAAGTAAAAGTCACAATTCACAAAGAAAAAGTGAAATTTTAATGGAACACATTTTTTTCATGCAAAGTGCATCACAATTACTTATCATTTTACACACTGCTAATGAACTGTAAAAACTATTTAAAAAAACTACTGGAACAATATGTACAAAGTGCAACTAACACCTTGGATGAAACTCAGTAAATCACTGAGCCAACTGCGCTTGAACTGGCTGCATGCAAGCACACCGAGGTAAGCGCTGATGACTGCAGGCTAGTCTAGTTCAGCGGCTCAATCCCAGGGACAGTGAGGCTGTAGTAATGCAGGGTGTCATGCTTGTGTCACAAAATTGCACAGTAACACAGAAGATTGTAGAGACAGGAACTTTATTCAAAAACACTTCAAACAAACATGTCTCAGAAGTAAAATGAGCTCAGTATGCAGTTAGTTCTCCATTAAAGAATAGACAAACATCATAGGGGAGCACAATGGGAGCGGGACCCCAAAAGGAGCAGAGGATGTCTGAGGGAAGAGAGAGAGAAACAAAGCAATCAGCTAAAAAGGACAGTTGCTGTTCAGGCTTTTAAGTATGCATAGTGTCGTGCGAGAAGCATATCATACGACAGAGCAGCCACAAGTAAGCCCAGCAAGTAAGGGAGCAATGTGAAAGTAGTCTATTAACGTTTTTTTAAGAGGGGATTTTTGAACAATGTCCATGTCTTCTAGGCGTGTGTTATGTCCCCTGCTCACAAGGGGCTGGCAGTGGTCATGAGCTGGCTGCTCAACGAATGTATGGCACTGACTGATCAGCTCCTGCGTGCGCGGAAATGACTATAGCTGGATGTGGTGGTTTAAGGGTTAAGAGGAACAAAACGGAAAACACAAGAACAAGATGCATCACAGTCAATCAGCAGCAAGGAGAAATGAATAACACTGTAGTGGTCCAGTGTTGCTAAGATTCACACCATCGAGAAGACTGTGATTTATTTATTTTTATGGTGGAGATTCCAGGGATGCACCCAGCCTTGGCCCGACCCGCACACACTCACAAAGAGAGACAAAAACAAAGCAAACTGATAATCAAACAGCAAATAAAGAATGTAATGAGAACAATGATACCACCCCTGTTCCCCTTATGGCGATTACACATTAAATACAACAAAGCACAAACAAAACACACACAGTAAATCATAAAAAACGTTCATGAAAAATGGCAACGGATGAATTATAATGATGAAAATAGATAGTCCAGAGATCCACACGTTAAATGGGAATGTAAAGATATTCCTTCCGGTAGTTCCTGAAATGGTGAAGACGGGTGGACAGGTTCAGGAGCGCTCCTTATTTGCAGGATGGCCATGAATCCACTTACAGTTCTCATGTACACAGGCAGATGGCAGACAATCCAGACGCACGAAACAATCCAGGACAAAATGAATAAGTACAGATAACCCAACAGAAGGCAGGCAGACAGACAGGAACTTGTAACACAAATTACAAAAACTTTTTTATTGTTTTTGGTCACCCTTTTTAAAAGCCGCGCTGACATCCTTTCGCCATAAAGGCCATAGAAATGGCAGGGGATATTTGCGGTTTCTGCTAACAATTATTAGATAGGTTCTAAGGAAAAATCTGCGAATGACTGAGGCTGCGAACTCTGAACCGCAACTTTAAGGGGGTCTACTATATATATATAAACAAAGTCCGTGGTACAGTTTGCATATTTGTAGCTGGAAATCCACAAAGAGAAAATGAATCAAGTATCTTAAAATAGTTTTTTATTCCTAAGCTTTCAACACCAATCAGGAGTCATCATCAAAGGAAAATGATTAGACATACAGGAATCCAAGGCAATATATAGCAAATAAGGAAGGAAGGGGAAGTGGATGGGTCATAAAGTCTTATTTATTATGTGGTTGTTCTTCTTTTCAAGCCTGCATATGCTGTGTTCATGTCCAAATGTCTGTTAATGACATTTTCATTTGAGAGCCACGATTCAGCCAGCTCTCTGGCACTTTTAGTATTAGCCTTGAATTTTACTTGCACTGAGTCCCATTTAAATTTGATTTGTGTCTGGTTGAACTTGTAATGTATAAATCAGAGACTGGGGGTCCTTCCTTCTAACAGCATTACGATGTTCCTGTATATGTGTTGCAAGTGTTTTTGTCGTTTGTCCCACGTATACAGCTGGGCATGAACCACTTGGTATGCTGTAAACCATGTTCTGTGTCTCTGCTGTCTCTTCTGCTAAAAGCTCCAACTCCTGTTTAAAAACTGAAAGCTTTCCACCTCTAGCAGAACATACACACCAATTCCCAGGCATTTGTGGTAATAAATTGCATTTCATTCTTCATTCCAACAGATGGTGTATTGAATGGTCACTATAACCTAATAAAATACATTTTAAACAATAAAAAGAAAGTAAAAAGACTGAGTAAAAGAGTAAAACTAATCCAACTGGAGCCCATTGCTGTATGAGACCTGATGGTATGATAGCAGGACTTTCAAGCTGGGAGGTCATTGTGAATTGTTTATAGCTGTTAACAGAAGTTGTTATTTATTTACACAAGATAGACTGCTGATGTTATATTTTTTTATTGCATTGGATGTCATGATGGTGGAAAGGATTAGAAATGAGCACACTAGAGGGTCAGCTCAGATTGGATGTTTTTGAAGACAAAAACAAAGAGGCAAGATTGTGTAGATTTGGACATGTGCAGAGGAGAGATGCTGGGTATATTGGGAAAAAGATGTTAAGGATAGAGCTGACAGGAAAGAGGAAAAGAAAAAGGCTAAAGAGGTTTATGGATGTGGTGAGAGAGGACATGCAGGTGATGGGAGTAACAGATCAAGATGTAGAGAACCGGAAGATATGGAAAAAGATGATCTGCTGTGGCAACCCCTAATGGGAGCAGTCGAAAGAAGAGGAAGAAGACTCCTGATGTTATTTACGTGGTTATTGTTTAGTGTTGCTATATCATATCTTCCCACCTAGACCCTGCCTATAGTGACTTTTCTCCAGGTACTTTGATTTCCTCCACATCCCAAAGGTATGTGTAGTGGTGTGTGTGGTGCAATAGACTGACACTCCTCCTGGGTTAATTTCTGCTATGTGCTCAAGATTGCCTTGATAGGTTTCACCCTCACATAACTCTGAATTGTATCAAACAAATCTGAAAATAGGTAGAATCGAACCTGAGGCTTGTAATGGTAGCAGGAGTAACAAGGTAGGCCAGCTGCTGCTTTTCCCCAGTGGGCATTTTAACTAAATTCCCAAACAATTTCAACTTATCCCTCTCAATCAGCTGTGGCCTTACTTTGAGGTCACTCCAGATGTTCAATATCCTTACCTTTGCCCATGGAGAGAAATTAATGTAATTCAATGTTAATGTATACATTAACAATAGATATTTAAATTGAGCGCCATGTAGCACTAGAAAAAAAAAATACATATATATACAGGTATATATATACTGTATATTGTGACTGGCGGCCATGGCCCATGCCCAGCTAGGACGTCACTGCTGCATATGTTCCGGGGGAGCAGCCATGGACAGCTCAATACCTCCCCCGGAACATTTGGTGGCAGCCTCCCTGGCCGATGGTGATTTCTCAACCTCCCGCAGCCTGGTTGGGAGCTGATGTGGCCGCTAGGGGGAGCTGCCTGGATTCCACAGCCCGGCTGGACAAATCTTCAGCCCCACCAGGAATGTACAATTGGGACCAGGTGGCCAAGCACCTGGAAAAAGGTCCAGCCACCACCACTCAGGGGCCAGAGTCGGGAGGAGGAGGACTAAGCTTGAGGAGGAGTGGTAGTAGAAGAAGAGAGAACTGTGTTGTGGGTCTTTGTTGTGGTTTGGGACTGTGTTTGGCTGTGGGACATGGGGAAGATGTGCCCCAAGGCTGAAGAGAAAATAAAAAAGGTTTTCATTTTATATGTGCCTCTGTGTCCATCTGTGTCGGGTCAGGCACCTATATAGCACCTTTTATCACTATATATATATATATATATATATATATATATATATATATATATATATATATATATATATAGTCATAGGCGGCTGGGGGTGGAGCCCATCGGGGATGCCTGAAGGGACTGGAGGAGGGCTGGTGCCTCCTCCTGACCACGAGGGGGCGACCGCCCTGGTTTTGTTGGTGGCTTCAGGTACGCCCCGGTTCCTGAAGAACCCTGGAGCCCAGCACTTCCTCTATACCCGGAAGTGTTGGGGGGAAGAAGAATATATATGTATACAGTGGAACCTCGGTTCATGACCATAATTCATTCCAAAACTCGTAAACCGATTTGGTCATGAACTGAAGTAATTTCCCCAATAGGATTGTATGTAAATACAATTAATCAAGACCGTACGAACTGTATGTAAATATATATTTTTTTAAAGAATGCACAGCATAATAGTAAACTAAATGTAAAAATGTTGAATAACACTGAGAAAACCTTGAACAACAAAGAAAACTAACACTGCAAGAGTTTGCGCTATAGCGCTACGAACCGCTCACTAAAAACACTTTTTTTAATGAGTTTTAAGCACAGGAAAAAAATGAACATTTGAAAAATCTGTAATTTAATAAGCCACCAAGAAAAGTAACATTGCAACAATGCACGCTACGAACCTATCGCTGTAAACAGAAGTGGAGTGGCGGTTAAAATCCAATAGAAAAAAGTCTTCATTAAATACAATGAGGTTAAAACAATGCTTGGATCTGTCTCTTTAAAAACAAGCCTGGTGCATTCTTTAACTGCCTTCACGGCCTTGTGCGTCCATCCGTCTCTTTCTCTCTCTCTCTCGCGGGTGTGTGCGTGTGTTTCTCTCTCGTGCATGCTTGTCTGTGTGTCTCTTTCTCTCTCTCTCGCTCGCTGCACAGGGAATGCACAGGAAGAGACTGAACATGTGCAGAAATCATCGGCGCACACAAACCTGAAAGGGAAACTGGCTTGTTTGTATACCGAGTCTGTGGTCGTATACTGATTTGTATGTGTCCCGAGACGTTCGTGAACCGAAGTTCCACTGTAACTGATTAGCATTACAAGAATAGTTTACATAACTGCAAGAATCAGGAATTTTGTACATTTGCAACAGTGCTACTATGGATACGATATGTGACTTTTCTGACTTGTCATAGAGGCATTATGTGAGATTGCACCATGCAGAAATTTGGTGGAAAATTCTGCATAAATTGAGAGTCAGCTATGAAAAAACTTGGTAACCTTTGTAGGGTACTTCTAATTTTTAAAGTTTTGCTTTTTACAGTTTTAACAGTTATATGATAGAATCTAAAAGCTATGTATTTGCACTATTTTCAGTTAGAAATTGAGAACACAAATACAGTAACACCACTGCTCACTAAGAAACAACACTTTGGCTTGCATGGGTCTTTCTGACTGGGATCTCATTTTAGAATTTATAATTAAGCATAAACTCACATTAGATTAGATTGCCCAAACAATTTGTGCTATGCTGAAAATGTGGTGTATAGCCTCCATCCATGACAATGTTGTCATGAAAATGAAAAGACAAAGCACTGATGCTACATGTTAAAGGAGTGCAAGTTGAAACTCCATTTTTTGTTAAACTCAAACACAAGACAGAAGTCCAGGGGTTGGGGAGAGACTCCATTTTTTCACCCCATCTCAATTTCTTTTTTGTGTTGAGTACCAATAAGTCAGTCCTGACAGTGCAGACACCCTAGAAGTTTCATGAATTCAGTAATGTAGGGATTTAAACAGCAACACCAGACGGTGCACAGTGGATGTGGTCACATCCATTAAAGCTTATACTTTTTAAAAATGTTATGACAGAAATAGTGTGGTTCACTCATACAGTATGTTTGCTATTAAATATGTCTGGGGTACAGTACTGTAAATACTGCTTTTAATGCTTATATTTTTACTTTTGACTTATCTAGAAATTAAGTTGCATAGAGCTTTAAAGACTGATTTTGAATGTCATTTATATTTTATAAATACAAATAGTTTACCCTTAATGAACTATTTTGAAAAATTAAATTATATTGAATGCATTCTAGAAACCATTCAGTCTTCTGACAACTCTAATCTAAAATAAGGGAAAAACTGTAATGATTTTTTTTCCGCTACTCTTTACTAAGTTTAACTGAAGATTGCAGGACAACCTCAAACTGCCTTTAACCCCTTCCCACAGCGCCGAAACGTGATTTATAATAATAAAAACGATATTAACAAACCCACACAGAGAAACAAATGCAAAAACAAAAAACTATAATTAATACACTTTTAAAACACCAAAACTTCCAAATATATACTATGAACACAAAGCATGAAATTATATTTCCAAGACTTTCCCCTCCGTCCTTTTGATTTAGTTTTTTTCTTGTTTTACTATTTCTCCATAGTCCAGTTCATCAGGCATGCCAATCCCAGAATAAAAAGATTTACCGCTCACACTGTTTTCGATCATTTTCCTGGTATCCTCAGTGTATCCGGAAACTTTGAGGTTGCCACCCCAGACTGCAGTTGACTTGTGGTGCCCCCCGAAAACAAATCTTTGTCCTGGACTTAGAATGGTCATGTCCTTTCCTCCTTCGCCATAAAACTCGGGCTGTCTTTTCTTTCTCTTCCTCCTGCCTTTTCCCACCTCTATTTAAATAGTGTATCTGTTTCCATGGCACTCCCGGAAATTGTAAATAACAGCCCTGTACCTCCCAAAAGGTCTTCTCTATCTAACCCGCCTATCTTATCTTCCGTATATATATATATTTTTTTTGACAACGGAATTTTACATAGAGAAAAGAAGAAAAGAAAAATATATACTTTTTTATGTGGCAATGCTACAAAACAACACTGGGAAACAAGGAGTTAAATTTCCTCCAGCTGGGTTTTCTTCCGTAGTTGGCTCAGCTGAGTTCAAAATTTATGGAGCACTCCATAAGTTATAAGATCACCCAACATTATTATAAGATATGATTTGATCTTCACAGCACTTTCAACACCCCTGTTGAGAGGAGATAACATTGATAAATAGCCATCAGCAGTAATCGATAAATCAAATCAGACTTCTTTCCAAACACTTTTTTTCTTTATCTGAAACAATTGCCCTTGAGGGAGAACATCTTATTATGAGAGCTTTTTTTTCTCCTCTTAAAAATATGTATTGTTGCTTTTGTTAATATTTTCGATAAATACCGGCAAAGTGGATACACTGGTTAAAAAAATATTTTCTTTTAGTTCTTGAAAGTCAAAAAAAAAGACAATAGAATAAATGTATAATGTGATTGGCTGTACTGACCAAAGATTTTTACAAGTATACTTTAGTCTTCTTTACTGCAAATAAAAAATTTAAAAAAAAAAGAAGAAAATAATCTAGTACATTTCAACGGGCTACACTGTCCAGCTAACAGTAACCCCTACATATACAGTATCTCAATACAATGTTATATATTTATATGCATGTGTTGTATATATACAGTATACAACATATCTATGTACTGTATATATATATGTATATAAATATGTATGTGTATTTGTACAGTATTGAGAATACTACACTATGCATATTAATAAAATTCTGTTATAGATAGATAGATAAATAGATAGAGCATTTTTTGGAGGAAATTTGGCTTTTTAGAGAAGCTCTTTAAATAAATACATACATACATACATGCATACATACATACTGTCGGAGATGACTGGGAGAGCGACCCGGCTAGGATGCCCAGGAAGACCGAAGGAGGACTTACGCCTTCCCCAGACCATGTGGGGGTGACCACCCTGGTACTTTTGGGGGCCACGGGTACAGAGCTTTGAAGCTCAACCCTGTAAGGGCCCGTTGTCACCACCAGGGGGCACCCCTATGCCTTTGGAGCCTTGGACCTCAGCACTTCTGCCACACCCAGAAATGCTGGGGGAAGAGGAGCAGGGACACACGGAGTGCGTCTGGAGATACTGCCGGCACTTTTGCCACACTGGGGCGTGTCGGTGGAAGATTGCCGGGAAACACCTGGAGTACATCCAGGTGATTATAAAAGGGGCCGCCTCCCTTCATATGATGGCTGGAGTCAGGTGGTCGAGAGACAAGGTCTTGGTGTAGAGGCAAGGAGATGGCATGAAGAAGGAAAGGCATTGTATTGTGCCCAGGACTTTGGGGACTTTGGGGTTGTGTGGCACTGTAAATATGAGCAATAAACGTGTGTTGGTGACATTGACGTGTCTGCCTGTCTGTGTCCGGGCCAGTCTCCACAATACATACATACATACATACATACATACATACATACATACATAAACATACCAACACTATGGTCTGAACAGACAACAGAATGACTAAAAGGGAAGAAACTTTTAAAAAGAAATAAAACGTTTTTCCTGCCAGTCCCAGTCACAGTGAGGCATTATGCAGGCATATTGCTGTTGGAATAAAGGAGCCCCAGTAGCATTTCTTGATGCACTTCTGCTTTCGGTTTTGGTTTTGCTGATATTAAGGACCAGATAATTCTCTCTGCACCTCACTCCTTTTTGATGATATATTCATGCACTTAAAACTCCAAGGGGGGACCATAAACCTTGCTCTTCAATTTAATATTGCATATTATGGTTAGAAGGGAAAGTACCTAATTCATTAGGCTGGCATATAATGCCATTAAGTGGTTTCGAGCTTTCATTGGGCTGGGAAGTTTTGCTGGACCTGGCACCCTTGCACATCAGTGGAGAGATGGATATTGTTCGGATATCCAGAGGAACTGTCTGGGTAAAGACTTCCTGAATTATGGTTAGAATGTCCTCAATACACATAAATATTTAACTTAGATCATCGTAGATTTTACTGTCCCCTTGTAGACCAGGTGGGGTAACCCATGATGACATATATAAAAGTACTGAATCAATGTTTCATGTTTTTACTTGTTTGCTTTGATGTAGGCAGGGATTTTGGGAATCAAAGGATTAGGGTATTATGGTGAAGAGAATCAATATCAGCACTCTAGAAGATGAGACTACATACAGTATTAGCATTAGGAAAGCAAAGATTACAAATGTATTGAGTAATTCTAATCAAGCTGTAACCTTAACCAGCTTTGAAATGGCATATTAATAAAAGTGTGTTCGTGAAGATAAAGCTTTGGATTTGATTGGCTTAGTTTCTATAAAATGCTTAAAATGCACAATGTATAATTTCATCTTTGTTACATTTGGCTATATTATGTTCAATTACCCTAGCTAATCCATCCATCCTACCATCCATTATCCAACCCACTATATTCTAAATACATGGTCACAGGGGTCTGTTGGAGTCAATCCCAGCCAACACAGGGTGCAATGCAGGAAACAAACCCCAGACAGGGCACCAGCCCACAGCAGGGCGCACACACACACACACACACACACCAAGCACACACTCGGGACAATTTAGAATTGCCAATTCACCTAACCTGCGTGTCTTTGGACTGTGGGAGGAAACCGGAGTACCCGGAGGAAACCCACGCAGACACGGGGAGAACATGCAAACTCTACGCAGGGTGGACCCAGGAAGCACCACCGTGCCGCCCACCCTAGCTAATCCTCTAAGCAAATAAGAAAACCGCAAACTTTGTTGTGATTTGTGCAAACATTTTTCTGGAATGTCTTATGTAAAAATGATGCTGTTGCTAAAGAAAGGTGACATAACTGCCACGAATAAAAGTGCAGATTATTACTTTTACCTTATCTTTTAGATTAAACATTTGCAATTCACATTTTACCTTGCTTATTTACATTTTCTTTTTACCCAACAGCATTGACTTAACAGACCTCGCTGACAACTATCAGGCAACTATTATTAACTTTAAGACATGACATTTAACAAGTTAATTTGATCCTTGATATTTATATAGGACCGAAGGCTCAAACAACTAATATTTTACTTATTAGCTAGATATTATAAAATATAAATTAGACATGTACAACAAATATTTGCTTTATGACTTGTAAATTACAAATAAAAGTGAGATAAAAGTGAGAAATTTCTCATGTAAGATGGATATTTGTAATTTAAACTTTTGACATAGTACTGAGGCATTTGCCTTCAAAGAAGTATATTTGCCATTTAAATTGCCTATTTAAAATTTAATGTGGGTATATGACATATAATTTAGGCATTTGCCATTTAAGTTAAATCTTTGCTATATATGTAAGACATTTGCCATATAACTTGTATATCAGATGTACTGACAACTGAGATATTTGCCATATAAGATGAATATTTGAAATTTAACCTTGGTATTTAACATACTGTATAAGTGAAACTATTGTCATAAAACCTAGATACTGGCTGTATAAACAAGACAACTAGGATTTAACATTTGCACTTGATATTTCATAGAAAGACATTTACCATACAAGCAAATCACTTGCATTTACAATTTTATATATTTATATCTAAATATATGATTAGCTATAACTATTGTGGAAGACATAGACAGGCAGACATTGTATAATCACCCACACATGTTTATTTATAATTGTTAATATATTATAAAGGTGCAACACAACCCCAAACTCCCCAAAAGTTCAGGCCTCACAATGCGTCTTCTTCCTTCATGCCGCCTCCACTCCTCTCCACCAAGAACTCGTCTTTCGTACCTTCTGACTCCAGCCATCGAATGGAGGGAGGCGGCCCCTTTTATTCCCACCCGGATGTGCTCCAGGTGCCTCTCGATTAGCTTCCGCTGGCACTCCCCAGTGTAGCGGAAGTACTGGCTGCGTACCGGAAGCACTCCGGGTGTCCCTGGTCTTCTCCCCCCCAGCACTTCCGGGTGTGACAGAAGTGCTGAGGGCCAGAGCGCCTCAGGCATTGGGGCGCCCCCTGGCATTGACCACGGGCCCCTATAGGGTTGAGCTTCTAAGTTCTGTTCCCATGGTCCCTCCTCTGGTCCTCCTGGGTGTCCTGGCTGGGTACCTGTCTCAAAGATAAGTGTCAGTGTGTCCATCCAGTTGCTATGTCTCTGTCATTCCAAAAAGATGGTGCTTCTCAAACACGAACACTGCTTTTACAAATTCCATACCAAATGGCATGGTGCTCTGCAAATGTTAACACTGAGGTTTATGTTTCAACTCATCTTAGACATGTAGCATAGCTAGTATACGAGTACATTGTATAGTATAGTATTATTGTGGACAATTTATGTTCCACATATGGTACGTGTTTAACATGATGGCGAACAGGTTGAGACATTCCTGTAAATCATCTTGCACATATGAAGTATGTTTTGTGAATAAATTGTTTCTGCCATTCAAATGTTAACATAATTTTGGCTCACTCTGTATATACAGTGCAGTTTACCATGAGAGGGCATTGCAGTACCCAATATCCCAGATACAACAGCACAGACACAGATGCAAATAAATTGACTTATTGCCACAAATAACTTATACAGATTTCTTTCTTCCATCAACAACTCCAGAGACATAATTCTTCCCTTCTCCACTCCTCCCAGGTGAGCTTATTCTGATTACTCTCCCAACTCTGACTCTGACACTGAAGCAGAGCAGCCTCCTTTACACCAGACCCAGGAGTACTTCCGGTACTATCACACTACATCCAGGAAGGATTTCTGGGTCAGACGGAACCTCCCTGTGACAGGAAAGCCAGTCGCTAGCAGCTCCCCTTAGTGGCACATGAGGACCCCAACAGGGCTGCCAAACAAAATTACAATTCCCATGCAGCCCTGTGGGTATCTAAATGCGATGCACATCAGGGGGGTGTTATCTCCCAGTGTACTGGGAAAGCACCTGGCCCAGGCAAACAATCTCCTCCTGTCCATTCATTATCATGGCCTCCCAATCAGGAAAAGTAGCACTAAACAATCTATTTGGGATGCCTGTCCCTTCCATTAAAAAGGCCTCCCGGCCAGGTAAAAAGTCATGCATCCTGCCCTGGATGCCAGCCCACCAACCCATGTTGTCTATTACTATATTCTGTGTATTATTTACTGCTTATATAAATATATCCATTGCTCTGTAGAGGCTCTCTACTATTATACCATTGACACTTTGTATTCTACACACTTTCTTTCTCCATTCCTAAATGAGGTAAGTATAGTGTAACTAGATATCTAAGGCTGGTTCCTGCCTTGTACCCAGTGATGATGGGAAAGGTTCTGGCTCCTAAAGGAGATTGAATTGGAGTCACAAAAACTTGTGTTTTTCATATGGACAAAAAACAAGGATATGACACATCATAGTATTAAAACTAATATGTTAAATGTGTACCATCTTGCACTTAACGACTAATGGCGAGTCACTTGGTCTTTATTATAATATACGTTAACACAAACTTAATGGCAGGGAAGGCATGACCGTAATAGAAAGGCTGCATTCAGAAAGACACACAGTTCAGCAGTAGTGAGTTACAGTGACAGTGGCTGGTGGTTTGCAAAGTTCTTGAAGGTGGGGGGGCGAGGGAGAGCTGTGGTGATTGCCATCTTTTTTCAGTGGTGTTTTGTTGTTTCTTTTTTTTTTCAAAAGAGATCAGCTTGTCTAAGGCAACAGTGTCATTCAGGAACATTAGACCCATAATGGTTGCTTTTAAAAGACAGATTTAAGAGCACTTAGTGAATCATTTCTACGTGTTTTATTATAAAGCTTCAGAGAGAAAGAGGGAAAGACAAAAGCAGGGAAGGTGTGTGTGGAGTACAAATTGAGAAAATGAACAATGAGAGAGCCTGAGCAGGAAGAGGAGATGCTGGCATTTATTGCACCACAGCAAAGAGAGACAATAAAAGAAGGAGAGAAGTCATCTGCCCGTCTGTCTGCTCAGTAGCAGGGTAGGGGAAGTGGCAGTGAGCTAGAAGCCAATGAGGACTAAGAATAATGATACTTGAAATAGAAAACAAAGACATCACACGTCTTTTATCAAATGTGTAACCTGAAATTGGTGACACCTTCACCTAAAAGAGAATATCCAAATTTAAAGTAGCTGGCTTTTATTACAAGCTATGCAAGAGAGAGGTGATCACAGTGACTTATACAGAGTGGCAATAAAGCAGTAAATGACAAAAGTTTATCTGTTTCTTGGGTATGCTGTTCCTTAAAGCATGCTGGTCCTTATTCAGCTTGTTAGGATGACATGCCTGTTGTACACTTAACACTGCCCCTCACTTTCTATGACCTCTATGGCTGCACTACTAATTCCCCTTCCTCTTCTATACTCTTCTATACAGTTAGTAACTATTTAACCTGGTTCCCAAAGTCTCATTTAAAAGTAACACTGCATCTTGAACCACCATATTATTAGATTCCCGTTTTCACGTCATCCAAATTCACAGACTTCCTTTTAAACAATTTAGGAGGTTTTACTGGGGAGCTCAATAAGCAAATGCAAAAATACAACAATTCAACCTTAAAACCCTTACATCCCCTAATTAATCACTCCTGAACTTATCCGTTAAATAATAAATTATTAACACAAAATTAGACAGCAATAAACAATGAACTAATACATTCAGAATAATACTATTAAAATCTAGTGGAAATAAGCAAAACTGGAAAGGAATTTAATACTGGGAAAAGAACAGAAACATTATATTCTAATTAAGTCACAAACTCTTACAGCTTTGGCAAAAGTAAAATCATGCAAAAAGAACAAAATCTGAAACCCTAAATTCAGAGCCTGAAGTCTAAGAATAAGAAACCTGTCAATTCAAAACTCTATGATCTGCTGACAAAATCACAAGCTGACACCAGAAAGACAGAAAGCAAGACCTCAAAGAAGTCTGGCACTTGAACACTTGAAAAGGGTTACAAGGCAATGCCTTATCAAAGAACAGAGTCGAAATTTGCCTTTGGAAAATGGTAGTCTGAAGGCTTAATGAAAGATTTAAATTACTCAGGAAAGGAAACAATAAGATTTAGAGACAAACCAAGGGAGTGCTCCATAGCCAAGTGGCAGTCAATTACCAGAATAAGGTAAAAGGAATCATTCATCAAAATCAGAACATAAAACAAAAAGTTTAAAACATGTGTAATGTTCTTTCCTTAACAAATTTCTGACAAACTGAACCTTATTTGGCACATCCTAAAGATTTGGATGCCAAGTACTGCATGCCTCCATCTTAAACAGGTGAAACAGGATGACATTATATGTGATGCAACTTCCTTATCACATAAATGGCAATAGGCACAGTATGAATAAACAATATGGCTGCCACCATGAAATTTGTTAAGAGAATCGCAACTCCCACACAATATGGTGTCACAATGATGTCAATAAAATGTCAAAAATTATTAAGCATAAGAAAAATGTATTCTAAACACTAAGTAATCATTGAATAAAATTATTTAAAAAAAAACATTTTATTGAATGCATTAAAAGCAAATAACATTCCAAACAAGCAAGTCAAAATTAAAAAAAATAAGTTCACATCAGTTCATCCCCCACCGATGAGAAAGAGAGCTAGGCCAACAAAGTAAGACTTGAATGAAGGAAAATGTGGATATTTGTGTGTGAGTATGTTCTACAATTGAATTGAAATGTTTTGCACAGATCCTCTAAGTGAGAATTTGATTTTTTTTCCAATTTCAAATAATGTATAACATCAGTTACCCACTGACTTAAAAGAGGCGAGTTAGGATTCTTCTATGCTTTTGCCTATCTGTTCCAGGTCAGTCTCTACCAGGCCATACATTGAGCTTGAACTTGAACTTGATGCCAGTTAAGGCATGGATAAAGCTTTGGTTGTCTTTTCCGTTTCTTTCTGAGTCCTTTTTCTGCCACTTATGCTTATATATGCTTGCATATACTATAATTGAGCCCCCTATGTTTAAAAGATAGAAAAAAAATAGCAAAGCTGCTAACGCAGTTCCCCTTCATATGTCTATCTTCTGTAATGGATGAGACAAACTCCATTGAATATAATTCTTAAATGACTGTGGTACAATTAGCAGTGGTACCTGAGTATGACTTTTATTTGGAGGCTCAATCACCTGGCAATAGTCTCAAATAATTAAGAAGTAAAATATTCCACCAGTCCAGAACCAGGCACTCACAACCCTTCTTGGATTATTTCAGCTCTGTAGAAAGTCAACTTTATCTTATATTTGAAGAATATGGGTTAATGTCTTGTGTAAAATTTTACTGACTGGAAGAAATCAGAGAAAGTTATTTTTAAAGTGAAAAGGCGTAGTTTAAGAGATGAGGCATAGGTCAAAACTAGAAGTCAGAAACATGATGAATAGAACCTAAAATGCTAATCAGTAATCAAAGTCAAAAAGAAATGTGGAAGAAGTCAAGTACCAGAAGAAACATGAAGATAGCAGACAGAAAGTAGTTTCAGCTATGATTGGCTAGATTCTTCTTTAATTCTTCTTTAATGTCTGTTTTGTTAAATGTTGATTCTTTGGATTAAGTTAATATTGTTATTTACCTTAGCTTTTTACTTCCACCTCCATAATATATCCAGTGTTTATTTATTCCTCTCCTTTTCTAATGCTGAGAAACTTGCCCACGCTTTTATTACATCCCACATTGACTATTGTGATTCCATACTGGCAGGTGCCACTTCTAATCTTTTATCACACCTCCAGTTGTTCCAAAACTCTGCTGCCAGAGTCCTTACACAAACCACCAACAGTGAGCACATCGCACCCATCCTGTTTCACCTTCACTGGCTCCCTGTGTCTTACAGGACTGAATATAAAATGATATTATTAACCTACAAAGCTTTAAATGGCCATGCACCAGACAACATTAGTGACTTTCTCCATCACTCCTTTTCACCCACTAAGGTCCTCTGATTCTGCACTAACCTGTACTCTATCAGCTGACTCAATTCATTCTTTTAAAAACAACTTAAAACTCATCTATTCAGGAAGGCTTTTATCCTAACCTAACATTCTGCCCTTCCTTTCAGTTTACCTCTCTGTGCAGGATAATTTGTGTGTGTTATATCACAAATTATTTTATTTGTTCAGTCTTTCCTTCTAGTATTGAATTTAGTTTTTTATTATGGTTTATTGACTTATTTTACTTAATGTTTTTTTATATCCTGTATTTATCTGTTTTAGTGTTTTATGCAGAAAATATTTGTATCCAAAGCTACATATACCCTGCTGTTCTTTCTTGTGAAAAGCCTTGATCATTGGAAAGGCATTATATAAGTAGAATGTATTATTGTTATTGTTATTATTATTATTATTATCTATGTAACTGTTGATGTGTTCATTTTGTTTTGTGGATGGTTCCCCAAGAGGCATGACCACCTAGATAGATCTTTAGAACTTTATTTGTCTCTCGGGGGTAATTTGGCTTTTTGCAGAAGCTTTTTAAATAAACCAATTAATCAATAAGTAAATATGCACGCACACTTTGTTCTGAACACACACCAGAATGACTATAAAGCAAAAGAGACAGTGAGTGTTTTTGTGTCCCATCTTATGTGTATTGTGTTTCCTGGATTTTTGACCTTCTGTTCTGTGTTTTCATCTTGCCTTGGATTACTGTATTGAGACTTTGTTTGCACTGGATTTCCTTTTTTATGCTCCACAGAGCTTCATTTTATTGCAGAGCATTTTTGTTCAAAATTAAATTTCATTTTATAAAGATTCTACATGGCCCTCTGTGTTACCAGCCAGGGTTTTTGACAGGATTTCCCCCTCCAGTGGGCATTTTTGGAACTTTATGCTACTTATGTGGTTTGGGACGCTTGAAAGACACAACAGTAGTAGTTTTTATCCAGTCTCTAATACTAAGGAATGACTCAGCTGACCTTTACTGCAACAAAATAAAATGGGGTTAAGACTAATGTTAAAAAATCTAATGTCAAGAGTAATTTTTCTGTGTTTGAAACTCCCCAAAAAAAGCAAACAAAAAAAAAAACATGTGCAATATAATTTGCATAAGAGAATCTAGGACAAAATTAATGAAAAACGTCAATCACGACAGAAACAAATTCACTGACTTTTTCCCTTGGAGCTCCATAGTGCGGTGTAGGGTATAGAGGAAAATGAACAGTACCGTGTAAGTTGTCTATGGCACCTTGCGTTTCCTACCATTCTTATATTCTTTGCTTCTTTATTTTATATTCAAAACATTCACAAAGCTACTTAATACAAATCAGGGTCTGAAGAGACCAGAGTCTACCCTAACAGCTTGAAGCACAGCCACCTTTAATCAGGTCTTTCTTAGGCTTATGCCTCCCATGTGCCTATCATGTTTTTGGGAATTACATTTGAAAGTATTATTATTATTTTTTTATAATACTGGGATATATTGCTTCCCATAAGCAACTATGAGAACAAAGGAAAGGTGGTACTGTATTTTGAAAATTAACAGGTAATAGTGAGGTATTATTATCCATCTCGCTGCACTTCATTATAGCCAAAACATTTAAGAACATTTCCTCTTCTAAAGCCCCACTGAATTCAGAGCTTACTGGTAAAGTGATTAGTTGAGGCTACTACTGGGAAAAATCCTTATAGCTGGCAACCATTATATTGCTGAGCTCCCCATGTACCCTGCTCTAAATGGGTAAGGCTTTGCATTCTGTGTATCCATTTAATGATCCTTTCTTGTGTGTTTCAGTGCAGACACACAAAAGAAATAAAATTCATTTGGTTTAACTCCCCTTGGTTAGCCTTTTTTTTTTTTTTTGGCTAAAAGCCTGTTGCCAGCTGCTTGCTGGATATTTTACCGATGTGTACCCAAAGAGCAGAAATCTGTTTGGGAGAATGATCATTTGTTAGTGGTCTTATCTTATCTTGGCTCCCAGGCTTGAGAGGCATTTTTTTTATTTTTCATTCTATCAGGGCTGTAGCGAATAGATTAGTACAGTTGGATGAGAATGGAGGCAGAGAACAGGGAGGAAGGGAGGGTAACTGAAGCAGACGATGCTGGTCTCTGCACAGCGGTAGCGCAAGGTGGCCCAAACTGAATTGGCCACAGTGTGACTTGCAGGAGGCGTGTGCAGTGAGCCAGGCTGGAGCTGTAGGGGTGAGAGTCCCGTTTCAGGTGACAAGGCTCCAGGCAGTCAGGTGTCAAAATAGCTGTCAGCAGAGCAGAACTGGAGCGTTTAAGTGGCAACGGCAAATCCACAAGAGTGCCTCTTACCTGACACACTGTACATTTACAAGAGGAGGACAGCGGCCGCTTCAGGCTGCTTCTCATTTCACCTCAGTGCACATCGAATCAGCTTGAACCGAGGCAGACATTTATCAAGGCAACAGTTGTGCTAAAGTGCTGGAGCATTACAAACCTACCCATCATGCCATGCTCTCACTTAAAAAAGCTTTCAGCATAGAAATAGGGTTCTTTCATTTGTTGAAGCTTGTATTTATGGATGCTTGTTTTTTATGACTTGTCTGCTGTCTCTTTACTTATACTTAGAAAGTTATAAAGAAATCAGTTGTTAAAATTCAGTGCATGCTTCTCTGAGGTAGGTTTGTAAAAGAATTGTGCATGCAGGATTTCAGAAAAGGTAAATACATTCTGTAGCTGAATTTGTTTTAATGGAAGTCTGAAATATTATTATATCATGAAACTTTAAAAACCCTAAACTGAGTTTACATTAGCATTTTGATATAATGTTTTCATTGTTAATTAAAAAATAATCAATCCAGTGCTGGCTACACAGAAATCAAATCAGAAGGAGGTGCCAGTCCATAGGCAGGTACACATGCTCACGTTAGGACACTTTAGAGTCCTTCAAGGAAATATGCCTCTTGACAGACAGTAGCATGTAGATTAATGAAAATGTTTATGATTCAGTCTAACCATACTTGGTTTTGGGATGCAGGAAGAAATCTACGCAGACATGTGTAGAACTGGGCTGGAATTCAAAATCAGTGTCCTAGAGTTTTAAAGCAGCAGCTTTAAGCACCATGTCACTGCATACTCCATTTCAGTGGAATTTTGCAAATATACTAAATCATTTTATGGAAGTCTTCATTTACCACACAACCCTCCCAAACCAGTTTAATCCTATTTAGGGTCTTGTCAGGCAACAACAGGCCTAAGAAAGTTTTCAGCCCCATCATAGATTACACGCACACATGAACCCACATTAACACTGACACTGGGCCAAGTTGGAATTGCAAATTAATCCAACCCTGCACATCTTTGATGACATGCATGTCTATATTCATTCTTCCCTCAGTTCTGACTAGTGTCTGTGTACCTGCCACTGAGAAGCACCTCCACAGGATGATGCTGCCACCAGTATGCTTCACCATAGCAATCGTCTTGAGCATTGCCTGGTATTCACCAGTTATAGCACTTGGAGATCTACCCAAAAAGTTCAATTTTTTGCATCATCAGATCAGATCATCTTTTTCTTCATGTTCTCAGAGTCTGAAAAATACCTTTTGACAAAGTCTACCATAAAGGCTTGATTGCTCCCGACATGGTTGTTTTTCTGATTTGTTCTCCTATCTCAGCAAAAGACTTCTAAAGCTCTGTTAGAGTAACCATTGGGTTTTCAGCCACCTCCCTGACAATGGTTCTTCTTGCCAGGTTACTTAGATTGGCCCAAAAGAAAACTCTGGGAGACTTCTGGAGGTTGTAAACCTTTACCATATTACATCTATCAAGGACTTTTGGGAAGGCTTAGAGCTTTAGAAATGGTTTTACACCTTTGCCCTGATTTGTGCCATAGCACAATTTGATCATAGAGGTCTTAAGAAAGCTCCTTGGACTTCATGATTTGATTTTTGTCCTGACATGGAGTGTGGAATCCTATATACACAGGTGTGTGACTTTCTAAACGATGTCCAATCAATTCGGTTTGCCATAGGGGGACTCCAATCAAGTTCTATACAAATCTCCGGAAGAATTAATGCAAACAGGATGCACCTCACCACAATTTGGAGTGCCACAGCAAAGTGTCTGAATACATAATATGAATGAGAGTTTTCAGTTTTTGATTTTTAATAAACATGAAAACTTTTCTGAAACCATATTTTCATTTCATCATTATAGGCTTTACAGAGTAGATTGATAGGCAACAATGGAAAATTTATACACTTGTGCAGAAAATGAAGGTGTCGAAAAACTTTCTGAATCCATCTGTATAATAATATTACTACCATTTAATCCAATTTTGGGTTACAGGGGACAGAAGCCTATCTTAGCAACATCAGAAGCAAGGTAGGGACCAGCCAAACATGAATTGGGATACCAGTCCATGAAAGGACCGTCTCACGCTCATTATAGGAATCAGTATTTAACCTAATATACACATCTTTAGGAATGCTGGAGGAAAACCAGAATACCCAGAGAAACACCCAGGCCAACGCAGGACACAAGTAAAGGTAAAGAATACAAATCTAGGGAGCTGGTTTTTTCAACAGTAGCACTATCTACTGCACATCTGTACTGTCCTACGATGATGATGATGATGATAATTATTTACTATCCCGGTCACTTTATTTCTCAATATGTACTCAACTGAAGATCTGAGATAAATTCACATTTTTTAAAGATGTGTGAACTATATTTTCTATGACAGGGATAAGCAATCCATTTTTATTTCACTTGTGTTCCTATTTAGAGACCTATATGTCTTTAAAGTCTTTTTATAAGTTTCCTGAGGTTGCATACCATGTTAGGACTACTCTTCTCTATGTGTTCTACATTCTTTACATTTTATGTTGCATCTCTTTTTTAAAGCAAGAGTACAGAACAAAAGGCATTTATAATAGTGCGCATGATGACCATATACATATGTAATGTATGGCATTTCCTAATAATAATAATAATAATAACAATAACAAATAAGTACTATTTACGAATTATACCATTTATTGATTAAAGCACACAAAAGCATTTCATTGGCTTGTTAAGGTATAATGTCAATCAAAGATGATGATGCTTTTAAGTTAGTATATATTTTTTCCTTAGATAGATAGATAGATAGATAGATAGATAGATAGATAGATAGATAGATAGATAGATAGATAGATAGATAGATAGATAGATAGATAGATGACATAAGTACTTTGGTGTCAGCCTTCTGGTTCTTCACAGATAAGTGAGTCCTTCTGCATCCAGGGAACATGCCTCTTGACAATGAACAATAGATGAATGAACAGATTTCTGTTTCTCTAGTGGCAACACTTTTGAGTTGAAACTTGACGTGCCTAATGAAGAAGTAATCTTCTCACTTTCCGTCTCTTTAATCCTGATGGTTTTACGAGATGAACTTCATTAATCCTCTTATATTCCATTGCAATATTGTTCATACAAATTTTATCAGAAATTTGTTTTCTGATTAAAACATTTAATTCTTCTAAACCACAGGAAATGTTTTTTTTTTTTTCTAGTAGATATTTTTGCCTTCCTTTTAAACATATGTTGCAAAAACTGTACTTTTGGGGCTGTGGAAACTGAAGTCCTTAGTGTTGAACATAATATCACCTCTGTCTGCAAAAAGGCATGAGAGTAAAACACCAGTTAATCATTAATTGTAATCCATGCCAGTGGGTAGCACAGTCTTTTGTGAATAGCCTGTGGTTCAAGACATACCCTCCAGCTTCACCATCTAGTGGTGCCACAGCAGGGGAGGAAATTTAAATTTTGCACAAATAGCAGAGGATAAATGAGTGGGTACAGGGAGAGATAGAGAGCAAGAGAGAAATAGCAAGAAAAAGAGAGACCCCCTCCATGCGTCTCTACTGAACTGAAAAGATAAAAGAGTTCTTCTGCACCCCTGGTTCTTAGCTGCTGAACTGAGGCACGGAGGAGCTGGGAAAATCCTTGAAAGAGGAAAAAAAGAAAAAATGTGATTCAATAATTATCTATCTATCTATCTATCTATCTATCTATCTATCTATCTATCTATCTATCTATCTATCTATCTATCTATCTATATACTGTATATATATATAAACTCACTATTTACATTTACATTATCTTAAATATACACCTTTCTTTAATTCTGCATTATCTGGTTATCAAGATCTGTCATTAAGTTAATTAACCAAAACTTTAAATTTGCTTGGTATGGATGTTTAAGGGTGTTTAGTGTTCCATCATTGCCTTGCTCTTTGTGTTGCACAATAGACTATGGCTCCCTTCAGTCTTGTAACGGATAACATGCACAGCATATGCAGTATATAGTAATGCAATATGTAATTTATATACTTAAAAAGACACCCCATACTATTTCTCCACACCTTTAAAATTGCCAACATACTTGGCAATCAAAATAAATGCTGCCTTTCAGCACATATGCTGCCAGACTTTCTTGTTTCTGAATGTTTCCAAGACAATTTTGCTTTTTTCAGACACTCCTGAAAAGCTTATTGTCTTTTTAAACAATTTCAAAGATGTTCCTCTATGTCTACATTTCAAACATTATTTTCTTTCTTCTTTCGCAATGCCCAGATATCCATAGCATATGATGCTTTGCTCTACCATATCACCTGAAATATCTTTTTTGCCTTAGTCTTGACTTCATAGCTGCTGTTGTTTGAAATATGTAAACCTGTGCTAGTTAATAAAATTACTTCATTTCTACCTTTCCTATCTGTGACGCAAAGTGAAATCAAACTGATACCTTTCAAGTATGGCTAATGTCTTTTGATCCCTTCTCTTTTAGCTATAATTCCTGGAGTGCCCTTCCATCTGTTTTCTATCTTTTCTTTGATAGGATCTCCTCAAATAACAGTCTCCTTTCTGCCTTTTCTTAAGAATGCTGTTGCTTTTCTCATGTTATTTTACACTATTTATATTATCTACATATATAATTCACTAAGTCAAGACACCCATAGAAAGCACGCCAGAAGGGGCGTGGATTCACTAAGCCGACGACAAGTAAGACACCTATGGCGTACGCAGGAAGGAGCCACACCGGAGGTGAATCGCCATATGCAGCGTGTAAAATGGTTTGCGAGGGGTATCCCATGGGATCCTTAAAACAATCCTTTACAATTGAGGTTAAAACACAATGAAGTAAGCAGTCTTTAAAAACCGAGTTTTCAGTTACGACTGCGTGCACCATGGCAAACTGTTTTACATGCTACATACAGCAATTCGCAACCGCGACAAACATGCATCTTCTTAGATGCTCCTGCAGGAACACGGAAAGTCTACGTGAGTCACAGGTGCATCTGGACTGTGCAAAGACTACAACGACTCAAGTGACGAGTTGGAGGTGGGCACATGAGCGATGGAGGTCCGCCAGTTTTCAGTCACGGACAATTGTGTGTTGGTTCGTTCCGTGCATTGTTACAATGTTGCTTTTCTTGCCGATTTGATACATTACCAATTTTTCAAATGTTAATTTTCTCCCTGTGCTTAAAAATCATGTGGGTATGGTACGCCGCGGGTTAACTAGTATTTATTAAACAAGAAGGTACAGCAATCTCTAACAGCAGCTAACCCATATTTCCATAACTGTAGGTCCCCCCAGTAACGTTTTGACCATTCTTAGCCTGTATACTGTAAACTCCCTTTTCTCCCTTCTGTCTTTAATACCACTGTGCCAACTTGGCTCCATGTGTCCTCTCTTTCACATAACATGGAACAGACCCGAAACTGTGCAATATGCTAACTCCTTGCTGCCTACCTGGAAGTAGAAAAAACTCTCATTCGGGTCCATCTTCATTTCTAGTGTCCTCAAAGTCGATGCTTCTAGATCAATTCATGGTAGCTCATCTGTCTTTTTATTTATTCTATTTGTTAAATGAGAAGGTACAGCAACTAAAAACAGCAGCTAAACCCATAATTACAGATCACATCAGTAAACTGTTGACCATTCCTGGTTCATATCCAATCAATTTGCTTTTTCTAACTTTTTCTCTCCCCAGTACCACCATATATACATACATACATATATATATAAGTGATATCTATAAATATATAAACATGGAATCTACAAGACCTCTGGTATCTGCCACTAGGGTGTTAGCAGGAGATCCTTTAAGTCCCATAAGTTGTGAGATGGGGCATCCGTGGATTGGAATTGTTTTTCTAGTACATTCCACAGATGCTTAAATGGATTGAGAACTGGGGAA
Organism: Polypterus senegalus; assembly: GCF_016835505.1. Classification (NCBI taxonomy): domain Eukaryota; kingdom Metazoa; phylum Chordata; class Cladistia; order Polypteriformes; family Polypteridae; genus Polypterus; species Polypterus senegalus. Next base: position 170,070,746 of record NC_053154.1, read on the forward strand.
TTTGGAGGCCAAGACAACACCTTAAACACGTGTTCAAGTTCCTCAAGCCATTCCTGAACAATTTTTGCAGTGTGCCAGGTTGCATTATCCTGCTGAAAGATGCCACTACCATCAAGGAATATTGCTGCCATTAAGGGGTGTATGTAGTCTGTAGCAACCTTTAGATAGGTGGTACATGTCAAAGTAAAATCCACATGAATGGAAGAACCCAAGGTTTCCCAGCAGAATATTGTCCAGAGCATCACACTGCCTCTGCCAGCTTGCCTTCTTCCCATGGTGCATTCCGTTGCCATCTCTTACAAAGGTAAATGATGCACAAACACCCAGCCACCCACATGATCCTAAAGAAAATGTGATTCATCAGATCAGGCCACATTCTTCCATTTCTCCATGGTCTAGTTCTGAAGCTCATGGGCCCATTATAGGCAGTATTGATGGTGGACAGAGGTCAGCGTGGGTACTGTGATATTATTGGTATACACAGACCCATAAGAAGCAAGATGCAAAGCAATATGTAATCTGACAACTTTTTCTTACGGTCAGCATTACGTTTTTCAGCAATTTTTGCTACAGTAGCTCTTCTGTGGGATTGGACCACATGGGCTAGCCTTTACTCACCAAGATCATCAATGATTCTTACAATCTGATGATGCTCTTGTTGGTTCGCTAGTTGTCCTTCCTTGTATAACTTTTGGTAGATATTCACCACCGCATACTGGGAACACCCTACTAGACCTGTGTGTTGGGGATGCTCTGACTCTGCTTCCAACACATCGTCTTCAAGAACTGACTGCTGAGTTGCTGCCTAATATATCTCACCCTTTGACAAGTGACATAGTGATGAGATAATCAATATCAAATCAGATGTAAGACAGGAGTAAAACATAGAGACAGCTCCAACCCATCACAAGTCCCTCTCACACACAAACATTTTTGGGTATAGAATGAAAACCAGAGACAACGACCCTACATAGAAATGGGAATAGAAGAAGAGGAAGTAGAAAAAGGATACTATATATGGAGGAGAGCTTTATTTAAGTTTTGTTTGCTTTGTAAAACACCTTAGTAAAAAAGTGCTACACAGAAAAGTGTTTATCCTACCCTCTTGTTTCCATTAAATAATGAAGGTTTCTGGCAGGGCTGAGTGGGTAATGTGCTTCTACCCACAAGAAAGTTTATTTATTATTGTTTTTATTTTTCATTTTCTTTGTTACAGAAGAGTTTGGACATTTTTTAAAAAATATATTTATAAATGTTAGGCTATTTAAGTGTATCTGTCTGAATATGACTGACGTTAGAGGCAGATAGAAACAGACCAACATTGTGAGAGAGCAAGAGCTTCAGGATGCATTGCACATAATTCCCACTGGACAACCTGGCACTCTGCCAGATACAAAATATTGGCTTAGCCAGCAGAGTTTCTTAACACCTGTAGTATTACTGAGTTTTCATTTAGTCAGCTAAACAAAGAGGTCTTTTTTTTTCACCCAAATTGACATTTTGGATTTATTTTGTAGCTGATTTAAATAATTGCCAGTTGGCAAAAAATAGCACCTATTTTAAAATGTAGGGGAGTTCCACAGAAATTAAATTTGATTGTGCGTGATGTTTGGAAATGCAGGAGCCAGGTAAACTTTAAAATAAATGTTCAGATTCCACTGATTGTAAAGAAGCGTTAGGTGTAATTGTTATTTCATTACAACATGCCGACAGAGCCGAAGCATTGAGACAGTTCCTGTGGTGAAGCCCTAATGAATCCGGCATCTACACTATACTGTTTTAAAACTGCTTGCATTTTTCCTGTCAAAATTTTTTGCACAGCAATTCATAAGGGAACCACACCTAAATATAGAGCAAAAATGAAACATAAATGAAAGCTTGTATGTACCAAGATGATTAAAGGTGTCATCCTCCAGTGAGACTCAGCAGCCTCTCATCACTGGATATTTATCTTCTTTTATTGAGCAGCTTTTTTTTTTGCTGCTCCCAATGGCCACATAGAGTACAAGGCTAAGTAACTCTTTCAAGTAAAGATGCTTTATTTACTGCTGGTGCTTAGCATCTACTAGTAAATTAAAAACAAAGCTCCTTGAAAATTGCCATGCTTACCTAATATGTGTGTATTTATCATTAGATTTATGCAATGTACAAGAGCCATCCACTGAGGTTACGCCCCTTTGAATATAAATAGTAAAAATAAATTCAGGATATAAAAACATATTTCAATATAGCAAAATGAGTAATGAACAAAAGAATCACATAAGTAACCACCAAATAAATCTTCGTTTGCCTCGCTGGATTAATCAGACCAAGGATATACCCTCACTAACAGGTCCAGTACCCGTCACATATCCATCATCATAACAATACAGACTTGCATATCTATTCGTATTTTCTTTCAATACTTCTTGGTTGCAGTGCCTCCCTTTCCTTCAGTTTACATTAAATCCTCCAACTTGTCTGTATGGGGCTGTCCATTTAAACTTTACCTATGGTTCACTTCCAGAGTCTGTAGTGGCTGCAAATTATGCAAACCATTGAATCCACTAGGTATGGCCACTGCTGTTGTTCTGCACCTATATGGTTGCTAAAATGGTTCCTGGACCACCACATCTTCCTTGGGTTACCATAATTCCTGAGCTAAAAAAGAGGACACAAAAAAAATAAAAACCTGTGGTCAGAGCTAGGGGACTGGTGTCATTCCCCTTGGAGTATCACTCCTTGAAAATGAGAGGGGGGTGGGGCTGAGCGTTTGTAATTATTCAGATAATGTGTTTGGCAAATCATTTCAGAACCACTTATCTATGGCGTGTTTGTTATGAATATGATTGGAAATACTTTCAAAAGAGAAGGTGAAATGAAAAAAGTAAACCTGGCTGGGAATGATGGTTTGCAGTGTTAAAACACAGAGAAACTGACAGTTTTATAAAATCTGCCTGGACAGCTGAATGGGCTCCTAAAACTTGGAGAATCATACCTTTCCCTCCCCATGCCTTAGGCAGGAAGGCTCCAGTACTTTCCCCCACTGCTAATTATCAGCTTGATTTTAATTTTAAAGCATCCCTGGACACCTTCAACTACTGTACCACCCCCTCAATTGTGCACCAGGCCCTGTACTTCAGACTCTGCACCACTGACTATGAATTGACGCAATTATGTCATGAACAACATTCCATGGCTTCTGCCGTGCCAAGATGAAGTGTCCCTTTCATCTTTCTCTTTTTTTATCTTGTGATATGGCTTTTTTCTCATCCTGACAAGAAACATATCACATCATATCTCAGTAGTCTGTAGGACCTTGGATAAAGTAGTGTCTTTATTCATGAAGTCCTTTCATTGCTTAGGAGGCGGGTGGCATCCTAGTCAGCTTCTTTCCAGATGTACATCAAACAAGGTAACTGTGCAGCAGAATCTCTCCAGGACAGAAAATTCAGAGAGTGCAAAAGAAAGTGCTTCTTAATCTAAATCTAGATAAACATTTCATAGAATGTTCTTATACATCTGTTCACTGCTTTTTCTGAGCTGATTAAAAATATATCTCCATGTACATTAATTTTAAGTAAGCATAAGAGAAGTCTGTATTGCTTTGCTGCTATAAATATAAAAAATTGTGCCAAAGAAAAAGCAACATATATTTTTGAATAGATGAATAGATACAAGAGGAAACCTATCTATCTATCTATCTATCTATCTATCTATCTATCTATCTATCTATCTATCTATCTATCTATCTATCTATCTATCTATCTATCTATCTATCTATCTGTGATGTATATCAAGATGTAAATATTTTAGTTTTTGCAAAGAAGAATTAGAAGATGACACTCGGTACCTTTCTCTGCACATACCAGCTGAGTGTTAACTTGCACCGTCATTTAGCATAAAAATTCCATACTGCTATGCCTAAAAAAAGGCTTATACTCACCACTTAAAAAAATATTTAATTATTTCATAAACAAATTGCATTATTTCTCAAAAGTATTGTGTTGTTTCACAAATATACTTGCATTATTTTGTAAAATTATTGCATTATTTTGCAAAGATATTTCTTGCTTACTGCTGGTAGAGTTACACACACATGGTTTCTTCTTTTAGTGACAAGTAAAGAAAGACTTGGCATGTGCATAGCTGATAATCAAGTGATAAGAATCAAACCATCATTATATATTTCTGTTTTAATCAGCTTGTTTGACATATATTTTTAATGATAGTGAAACACTGATACAGAGGTAACATTTCTTCCTTACTGACCCAAGACCTCAGGTCTAATTACTAGCCAGGTTAGGCTCTATACAAAGCTTGCACATTCTCACCATATTCTGCCATGATGGAAATTGAAAAGCAGACCACAGAGACAAATTAAATTTAGACACAACTGGGAAAGAAAATTTGTCAAAGGGAATATAAAGGTCAAATCTTGTAAGCCAAAATACTGGCAACAAGACATTGACTACGAAAGCACGAAAGCATAAGCAAGGAGTTAATTTTCAATATTTCATGAACAAGAACTTTAGCAAACAAGCATTCTACTAGTAATTATCTGCAATCCTATCTACAATGGCAGTGTGACATACAGTGGTGTGAAAAACTATTTGCCCCCTTCCTGATTTCTTATTCTTTTGCATGTTTGTCACACAAAATGTTTCTGATCATCAAACACATTTAACCATTAGTCAAATATAACACAAGTAAACACAAAATGCAGTTTTAAATGATGGTTTTTATTATTTAGGGAGAAAAAAAATCCAAGCCTACATGGCCCTGTGTGAAAAAGTAATTGCCCCCTTGTTAAAAAATAACCTAACTGTGGTGTATCACACCTGAGTTCAATTTCCGTAGCCACCCCCAGGCCTGATTACTGCCACACCTGTTTCAATCAAGAAATCACTTAAATAGGAGCTGCCTGACACAGAGAAGTAGACCAAAAGCACCTCAAAAACTAGACATCATGCCAAGATCCAAAGAAATTCAAGACCAAATGAGAACAGAAGTAATTGAGATCTATCAGTCTGGTAAAGGTTATAAAGCCATTTCTAAAGCTTTGGGACTCCAGCGAACCACAGTGAGAGCCATTATCCACAAATGGCAAAAACATGGAACAGTGGTGAACCTTCCCAGGCCTGCATGGCAGATTTCCAAGACGCAAACCGCTGTTAAGCAAAAAGAACATTAGGGCTCGTCTCAATTGTGCTAAGAAACATCTCAATGATTGTCAAGACTTTTGGGAAAATACCTTGTGGACTGATGAGACAAAAGTTGAACTTTTTGGAAGGCAAATGTCCCGTTACATCTGGCGTAAAAGGAACACAGCATTTCAGAAAAAGAACATCATACCAACAGTAAAATATGGTGGTGGTAGTGTGATGGTCTGGGGTTGTTTTGCTGCTTCAGAACCTGGAAGGGTTGCTGTGATAGATGGAACCATGAATTCTACTGTCTACCAAAAAATCCTGAAGGAGAATGTCCGGCCATCTGTTCGTCAACTCAAGCTGAAGTGATCTTGGGTGCTGCAACAGGACAATGACCCAAAACACACCAGCAAATCCACCTCTGAATGGCTGAAGAAAAACAAAATGAAGTCTTTGGAGTGGCCTAGTCAAAGTCCTGACCTGAATCCAATTGAGATGCTATGGCATGACCTTAAAAAGGCGGTTCACGCTAGAAAACCCTCAAATAAAGCTGAATTACAACAATTCTGCAAAGATGAGTGGGCCAAAATTCCTCCAGAGCGCTGTAAAAGACTCATTGCAAGTTATCGCAAACGCTTGATTGCAGTTATTGCTGCTAAGGGTGGCCCAACCAGTTATTAGGTTCAGGGGGCAATTACTTTTCACACAGGGCCATGTAGGTTTGGATTTTTTTTTCTCCCTAAATAATAATAACCATCATTTAAAAACTGCATTTTGTGTTTACTTGTGTTATATTTGACTAATGGTTAAATGTGTTTTATGATCAGAAACATTTTGTGTGACAAACATGCAAAAGAATAAGAAATCAGGAAGGGGGCAAATAGTTTTTCACACCACTGTAAGCCTTTATAGCCATCACAGTTTTGGTCCATCATTGTATAAATTCTGAACAATGACACTGCAAAATGGTGGCAACCAACAAAAGACAAAATAGCATTGCGGTAATACTTTTTATTAGTTATTAATCTTAGACACATACAAATTATAAATTCTAATTCTCTATGTTCCAACCGTCCCCTGAAACCACTTTCAAAACCCAGAAGAAAAATTAATTTTGACTCTCTCACAAATCACAAAACTCTATGTGTTTTATAAGACTGTTGGAAATGTGTCATTAATCCCTTTAAATTGCCAAAATATTTTATTGCTCCATGACCTGTTTAGCAAACTAAATATCATATATTAATACACAAAACAAATTAGCAAAATAACACAATTCAGATTATTTTTTGCATGGCGGGAATATAATTCTGCAGAAATCTGCCTTCTTTAGCAATAAAGTAAATAAGAGGGTATCACAGTGCAATGTGGTAATTTAGTGTAATCTACCACAAGATCTCAGAAGTATAATAAGAAAGTGTGAACTGTGTGTTTTATAAAAGACAGGAGGCAATTTATAAAAGAGCACTTTATTTCTCCCTTTACCACTTGTCCTTTAGACTGTGTTTTGCTTTTCAGATGGTGCTAGTTTTAATAGTTTTAGGTAAGGCATAATTTTTCAATGGTATGGAATCCTGCAATTCAGTCTTTGATGGTAATAGGCAGTTAAACTTACTATTCAGGAAAGCTGTGAGGGTTCATTTTGTAATGTGATATCACAACAGAGCCTTTTTTTATTTATTAAATATTTTTATATTTTATTCAATTATGAAAGTTGGACTTTGGAGTTCTGTCATGTGTGAAGCCACAGGATTTGCCTTATCATGCAGTAATTCTTTTGGTTTCGCTGAAGACTCTTTATATGGCCTTCATTGCCATTTAAATCATAAAGGCAAATAAGCCTGCATCTTTAATGTGCTAAAACAGAAGAAAAGGGAGCTGAAAATGAAACAGGCCTCCTGAATGGAAAAAAAATCCAGCCTGAGGGGTCTCGCATTCACAGCTTCATAATGCAAGGCAGTGCCATAGGCAGTTATTCAGCTAAAGCTCTCCCTCAGCAAGTGTCTAATTGTTGAATTTCCCTGTTTTTGGTAGCCAAGTGAAAAAGAGCAGCACCACAGTAAGTAGCTCTAAATGTTTTCCCTTTTTACCCATGTATACTGTTTTAATACAATAAAATGAAAATGCTTACAAATTTTGTGCACAAAAAGGAAAACAGTCAATGACTGTCATGGATGTCTTGAATGGATGCCAGAGATTCATAGACTCCTTAGCATTATGTTTACCCCTGGAAAATTAATGGTTTTTTTCAACAACATAAAATGATATTACATGAAATACAGAAACATCTAAATGCTAAAATGTCAACATAATCACAATGACAAAGTTATGTCTAGTGTCCTAAGCTGTACTCATGCAGATTTAGTATATATGATACAGTATGTTTTGAAATTGTCACAGACATGCATAGGCACTGTTTGAGCAGATGTCAAAAGATTATTTTGTAATATTTTTTCTACTAGTTGTGTGCAGTACCTGACCTGCACGATCAACACCACACTTTGTGTTATTGTATACTACCACAGCGCATGGTATAGTGATTTCCATTTCCTTGATAGTTTCTGCATTATGATCAGTGCTTAGAAGGCACACTTCTTTCTTGTTCTTCCACTTGATCACAATCATTTTGCCTTTTTGCCTTACAGCTACTGCATCATGTTGTAGCTTTACGCATTTATACAACTGATTACCGAGCATATCATGGAGGTTCAGTCATGCAGCACCATATACATCAGATTTCCTTAGAACTGAAATCTCAAGCAGTTTTGATGAGGTATAGAAACTCTCCAGTTATTTTGGTCAAAGAGAGGGTCCACCAAATGACAGCACAGACGATGTAGCGATGCTGTGTTAACTGTATTTGCCATCCCTCTTTGTCCCTCTACTAGTGTAAAGTATTCAGTTCCAGATGTACCCAGAGCTTGCTTCAAAAAGCATATAGAACTCAATATCAAATAATGATAATTTGCATATGCAGTCCTATACCCACGATAGCTTTCCCTTATAACCCATGAGACTTTCGTCAATAATTATGTCACAACTGGGAACATATACTTTCTTCACATTTTTGATGGTCACTGGATACACATCCTACAGTCTGTATGGTTTTGGTGCTGGAGGGACTGGCTTCATCATAGACATTGTTATTAGTGAAATGCGGGTATTTTTTACTGACTTACTCACTTGTAGCTGTGCTGAAAATGGGTGTGAGCAATAACTGGTTTGTGGATCGTTACCATCACTGGACTGGTTTTACCCACTATTGCCTGCGGTATCAGGAGATTGAAAAACACCTACACGTCATCTGCAGTGAGAGACTGCCAGCAACTGTGACAAGTAAACGAATTAGTGTAACTTTTCCAGCAATGCTCAGCAAATGAGTTCATTTCAACAGCTGTTTCCTCCACCAGACTACTATTGACAAATCATAAATAGTCCAGATAATTATGATCAACAGACATGTTTAAACTGAGTGCAGGATCGTCAACAGTAGTATGAAGCCAACACCAAATATCATCATCATGTGGTAGGTTGGAATTTACTGAACAGTTGTTAGTTTCACTGTTCGTCTCAACTTCTGATGGCCTATTTTCGTTGTAATGACTATTGCTTGATTCAAACAGTGGTTTACTTTCAGTTTGTTTTAAAACTGGTGTTTCATTTGTCATTGCGTCTTTGGTTGAAAGCTGTGTTACAATAAAATTTCCATAAAGTGGCAGAACACATAGAAATATTCATAACTGTTTGAAGCATGATGTTATTTCATCTACTAGATAGCAATAAAATACTGTCCTGAGAGTAATGCAGGCTTAACTATAAAGCAAATCGTTACATGTCACACTGAGTTTGACTCAGGCTTAACCATAATTTAACTTAAGCCAAGTCACACTCAGGGTTAACACCAAGGAAGTTATTAAGAAATCATCTTTGCTTCTAATGTACCTCTCTTATTCTATTTGGACTGAATGCTGCAAGGAAATTTGACCAACTTTTCTCCTTCTTGATTCCAGGGCTGATATTACATATTTCAACCGAATGGATGTGTAACCTTTATGTCCTCCTTAAATATGTGGCCTCATATTTATTTATTAATACTTATTTATAAATACTTATTTATTTATTATTATTATGCTAGGCGGAGTGGTGGCTCTAAGGCTAGGGATCTGCACTGGCAAGCGGAAGGTTGGCGGTTCGAATTCCATAAATGCCAAAAGGGACTCTGCTCTGTTGGGCCCTTGAGCAAGGCCCTTAACCTGCAATTGCGGAGTGCTTTGAGTAGTGAGAAAAGTGCTATATAAATGCAAAGAATTATTATTATTATTAAAATAAACAGGTGTTTTGCTGTAATAAAGTAGTCAGTCTATCTATCTATCTATCTATCTATCTATTCAAACTCAGAAAGTACAGTAAGTGGATCATTTTGAAATAACATAACACAGATTTACACATTACATAATATCCTTATTCAATCAATGATCAATTCAAAAGCACATTGCAAGAAGTTTGCCTATAAAAAAACAAATCCATTTTGGCAACATTCAGCCGGAAAAGAACATGCTGGTATCTGTGCTCAAAAATCTCTAAGTAATTCCTTGAACTTAAGTAAGATAACAATTATTGGTGCAATCCCAGAATTGCAGTAGCTACTGCTAGCTAGGAATTGTTATGCAGCTAGTTCTTTTAAGTTGTTTTATTTCTTTGTTCATTTATTTATTGCTAGAGGACATCATACTATGCAAATTTTTGTGAATATGATATTGCCTCTCTGTAGTATTGTTTCCTATATTTCCTTAATTTTATTATAATTTTTTTATTTTATCATTTATTACTTTCTTAAAATAAATTGTCAAATACAATATATATATATATCAATAAAATGTCAACAAAAGATATTTATTAGCTCTCTCTTTTTCCTCGTGCATAAGAATCAACTAGACTGAGTCGTATGGTAGTGCATTGAATAAGGCTGCCTGCCATCCCCTGTCTTATATACCGTATCTTACATTCTGGATTCCAGCCTCAGCCTGAACAGTTCCAATGTGGAGTTTGCAAATTTGCCCCATAATGGCATGAGGCTTTTTATGGGTGCGCCACTTTTATTCCGATGTCTCCGTGTCTGTGAGTTGGCCTTACAAGGGACTGGTTGGAACCTGCCATGTGCTCCATGCTGCTGGGACACACTATGGACCTGAAAGAATCTCAATTTGAATAAGTGGGTTTGTGAATTGTATATTATGTTAATTGTTACAAATATTCACTTCTTTTCCAACAGTATGATTTTGGATATTTTCTTACAGATAGATTATCTAAATCTAAACCTTATCTAAATTAAGACAGATAAAAGAAAATATTACATTAATTAGAGAAAAAAATGATGTATAATTAATGAAAGTTTTAATTTAAAATGTACAATCTTTTTAATTTCATATTCAATTTTAAATATTTTCTTTAATATAAATATTGTTCAAGTGGTCAATTTACCTTTAATTCCTTACTAAGCTCAGATTGTGTGTAGCTTTAGTTTCTTAAATGCTATTTTTTGGTAGCATGAGTTTCAAAGATATATCAGAGTAAATTGATCGCCTTGTGCAGCCCATAACATTTAGAAATAAAGGATTTAAGGATACAGCATGGAGGTCAGGACTCGGTTTCTCAACACCCACTGTGTCAAGATGTGAGCTGAGTCTCGTCTTCAAAAGACAAAAAGAAAAAAAAATGAGCACTCAGCTACAACATCTGCTCTCTGCTCTTGTAGTGTGTCAGAAAGAACTTTCATTAATAAAATGACAGCCTCATTAGACCAATGCACTTGTAAAATAATATTTTATACACATTGTATAAGAGACCTGGACTCCTTTACCAAGTACACTACACATTCTGCTGAGAAGAGATCAAACTATCACTTTATGTAAAGATTCTGACAACTCACCTCATGCAAGATATGTGTGAATATATAAAACATTATATAAATTAGAATCATCTGTCAAAGTAAAGATTCTTTGTCTTGGGTGATGGATGCAGAGTTTAGTGAAATTGTCTTTCTAATTTTGCTCACTCACAAATGGCATAATCCTGTTAGCAGCTTGCTTATTCTACTTGTATATATACTTGTATATAAGAAACACAGGAATATACAATAAAATGCAGCTCACAAGCTTATAATTTCAGTGTGTAAAACCCATCAACAATACCACAAGGAGCTTCCATTTCTATACTACTGTATAGCAATATGATACATATACACGCATAATTACAGTAATATTATGCTAGGCAAATTAGCAAGAATATTAGTAGTAACCGGAACAAAATGGCAAAATCAAAAAAATCTAAAATGGAGAAATCAGATGCACTGATACAAAAGCCACACCGAGAGTCAGAATTTTGAATTAAGTCAAAACCAGAGAAGCAAAAAACTAATACAATTTTGAGGCAAGAAAGGTTGATTTGAATCTGCAAACTCAAATAGCAAGGTGCTTCCAAAGGGCATTTTAAACCTGTCACATCCTAAACCAAAGGTCACAATCTCTGAGGAGATGTCCCTAACAAGCATGAGAGGCTGCCCTAAGTATGGGATGTGGAAATAGCAGTGACTGTGAATAAAGTGTGATAAGACGGCCCCCGGGCACAGAAAGACAGACACCAAATGTCCAAAAACACACAATATTTATTAGTTTCCTTTAGCACCACCTTGCACAATGCTTTACTCAGCCCACACTTAGTCCCTTCTTTCCTTCAATCTTCTTATTCCTGTTGCCATTCCTCCTCTCCTCCCAAGCTTCGTCTTCCTCCTCCCAACTCCGGCTTCTGAGTGGAGAAAGCTGGCCTCTTCTATAAGCACCCGGATGTGTTCCAGGTGCTCCTTGATGATCTTCCGGTGGCACTTCCTGGTGTGGCGGAAGTGCCGCATGAGCACTTGGAAGCACTCTGAATGTCCCTGGAATTCCTTCCGTCAGCACTTCCACCACACTTGGGAAGGCTCCAAAATCCTGCAGGGGCTCCCCTGTAGTGACCAAAAGCCCCAATAGGGTTGAGCTTCTATGTTCTGTTCCCGTAGCTACCATACAAACCAGGGCAGCTGCCCTCTCATGGCCCAGGGGAGGTATAGTCCCTCTCCGGGTCCTTCCAGGCATTCAGCCGTCCGCCACAAAAGAAAAACAGACAAAAATTAATAATAAAAGCAAAAGTAACCTTTAATTTAGAAAACTAAAATCATATTCAGATTCTAGGACTTAAGAAATGTCCCAAAATGAATGATAGATGTTGTAAAATGATAGAGAATAACGCACACAAATAAAACAATGAATACATTTTTAACAAGTACATTTGTAGAGCATTTATGGATCTTCAGGGTGAAATCCAAGCTTCCTCCAGTCGATAATACTGAGCCACCAAATTGCATCCAATTGGAGCTAGACATGGGGCTTAGTGCCACCACTGTTGGCATCAATTGGCAACATCACTTCCTTCACATTGATCCCAAGCACTGGCACTCCATAGGGAGTGTATTGAGACCCCTTCTTTAATCTTTCATTACTTACAACTGTGTAGCCAGATGCAGCAATATCTCCATCGCTAACTTTGCTGATGACACCCCCAAGACGCCAGTCCCTGATGGCAAAACCAAAGGAGTAAATTGGGGAAACAGGAGGCAAACCATTCTCTGTGAGGATATTGTGGAGAAGGTTAGTAGCTTCTAATTTTTTGTGTGCATCCGGCTATCATCAAAAGAGCTCTAAAACTCCTTTGCTTTCTTGGATGTCTGACGAAATCCCAGATGTCTCCATCTTTGCTTATCAGTTCCTATAAATGCACTGTGGAGTCCATCCTCACTGGCTGCATCATGTCCTGGTACAGTGTCTGCTCAGATTAGGAGCACAAGGCACTGCAGGCTATGTAGATCATGTACGTAGTCATACACAGCTCCCTTCAGCGTGTATATCTAAGGCAAACAGCAATATTAAAAAACTCAGGCATCCTGCACAATCACCTTTCTCCATCCCAAATGGATACAGGGCCAATGGCACCACTAGCTTCAGAAAGAGTTTTATCCGCGTGTCACAAGACTACAGAACTATGTGAGTGTACCTGATGTGACTTCATATATCTCTCGTTTGATGTTGCATTCTTTGTCTGTGGATGGTAGACTGCTACTAGTCTGTAAGAGATATTTAAGTTACTGTGACTTGTCTGTTTATAATATTTTTATACGTTTTCCTTTGAGATATTTACTTATTTAAAACTAACAACTAGGGTTTTCTTATACCAAGATTTCAATTTGTTCATCAGAATTTTGATTTGCTGCACTTTTCTCATAATGAATATATTTATTTAATGTCTTTGATGCTATTTTTTGTTTCAAACAAAAGATATTTTGTCCACCCATTGTTAGGTAGATTTGGCTGTTGTTAGAGGTGGAGTCATGGGGGCTGTCAACCTGGCATTCAATGAAACAACGGGTTAAAAAGACAACTGTTAGAGTGCTACCTTGTCCACTTTTATGGGTTGAAGATAACCTTTTGTGTAGTACATTTTACCTCTTTAATTTCTTCTTATCATGTTTTCTGTTTTTGACCCTTGCTATAAGATTTCTAGCCCTGAAAATTTGTCTCTTTGTGCTTTTTTGATCTTCCAATTTTGAGCTTTGTCTCCAAATCTGTCTCATAAAATCTTCCTCTACTTCCAACAGCACAATACAATTAAAACTTTTATTGTAATATGTACAAATGACATTACAATTTAATTTGTCTTTGAACTTCAAATAGGACTCAAAGTGTATGCTTTTCTAAACAACTCTTCTCAGGAGAATAATAGTAAGACCTGATATAATACATACCTACCAATCAGCATGTTAAATAATATTAGTTAGATTTTTAGTAGTATTTCATGTATTTTTAAAGTAAGTAAGTTTTTAATAATGGTGCCACTGCCTCACAAATACAGTGCCCCACTGTGTCATTTTCTTTTATGGAGTTGACATGTCTTGGTGTTATTTTTTCCCCCCACATGGCAGCAACTTCTGTGATATGCTGACTGTGGACTTAGAAATGACTGCTTGTTTGTGTGTGTGAAAATGTGCCCTGCAATTAACTGGTGCCCCATCCATGCCCCTGCCTTCTGCCCAGTGCTGTGGGGATAAGCTGAGGCTCTTCCCAATCCTGAAAATTATTAAGAGAGTTTGTGTCTACTGTGTTTCATTTGCTTTTTTCATGTTTGTGCATTTCTTAATGATAGTTTTAAACTCCATTAACTTCTTTCAGTTGCCTTTTTCAGAGTGCAATGAGTATTTGGTTGATATTAAATTATCAATGATCGGCCACTCAGTTCTTTAAACTGAGTTTGGCCAAGTTTCTTGCTTAGAGCCGACTTTTATTTCCCAAAGATGATAAAAAAACAGATAAAAACAGAGAGAAGGGAAAAAAGACGCTAAATATAGTTACTTAGGAGGAAAATGTAGCACTCATGATTTATCTTTCCCGTCTTTGAAGAAAGCCATACAGCATCCGCAGCATCACATGCGGCTCTGTGCTCTCTGCTATTTGAAAAAAACCCTTACGGCTTGATGTGATTTATCACAAGCATATTTGCAGCTTTTTGTGGTGATAAAGTCAATAGTGAAAGTCAAAATGGAGAAAGTCTGCCAAGCAGGATAATTGACTGATTTTGAGAACATTCTCTGAGATGCACTTGCAATTAAATTCATGACAGAACGACAGCTTGCTTCTCAACATGTTCAGTTTTTGTAGCAAGAGCATTTTTCCTTTATGGTTTCCTGCCTTTCTAAAGCAATTAAATTTTCAAAAAACTTTCTTCTTTTTACCATTATGCTCCATTTACTATACATTCAAGAGCTCACAAACTTACAGAGACGCGACCAATAATAACATTTTATAATGAAAATCGTTCAAAACTTTCCAGCATACTACTCCTTGGTTAGCCTCACAGTCAGAATTGTAATGCTAACATTGGGATAGCAGGTTATTTCCATTGTAAGATGCAAGCCTATGTGCATTTTGCCAGGCCTCTCATTCACTTGTATGTGTCATTATGACAGTCTAGTTCACCATAAAATGCATTGGCTTTTCTGATAATATTAGAAAACCAGATGTTGTCCACTTGACATTTTGGCACGTTTGTAGGAAATCTTTTTTTGTTACGATTGTAATTTTTAGTTGTCTTGCCTAATATTTTTCTTTCTGTGTTTGTATTATTTTGTATTGCTAGCTCTGTGGTGTTTTTTCTGCTCAATAAGAGCTAGATTATTGTAAGCAGATGCTCATTTTAGTTGTAGAAGGACATTGGATCAAAGTAAACCCGTGTCGATCTACCATAGTTTTCCACAAACATGCTGGTTTCATTTTTTTCCCTTTGTCTTAGCAACTCAATAGAATATCTTCTCTGTAAGTTATCAGACATTTTTAACACGAGAGTCAGTATCAGTAGTGACATGCTTTGCTCTTCTATCATTAACAATATATAGCAAATTAAGTTATTCTATAGAAAGAATCTATACTTAAAGAAGAAAAAATGTCCTGCCTGGTCCTAAAATATGGACATACCAGGTTTTAAGAAATAATTGAAGCATATTTTAAGTTATATGTGTTTGCCCACTATCTCAGATACATTAAGGGTGCTGTTATAATGTATAATGATTGATATAATGTTATGTACTGCTAGATGGCATGTGTTCTAACAGTGGCTATCTATTTAAGGTTGAACGCTCTGTAAAGGAAAGAAACAAATCAGAAATTCCTTTTTAAAAAACAATCATCTTCAGGCAATAATTTCATGTTTTGACCAACCTTAAAGTTTGATTTGCAAGAAGAGCCAAGTGGCTGATCCATGATCTTTAGTGTTTTGACCTTTGCTTATAGCTGAGTAGGGCAACATAACCATGAAATAAGAGAAATAAAAACTGGCAGGCACCCAAAAGTTTAGCACACTCACACGTGTTGCCTTTGCTGTGATGTCTTACTGATTGCTGACAATGTTCTAAGTGTCGAGTCAAGGATGCTGCTCGTTCATTTCACCCTCTCTCTCTGTCTTTCTCCACAAATTTCACAGTGCTAACAGGGCATGTCATGATTGCATCAGGAAGCAAAACTGATTGCAAAATAGAGAAGAAACTGCATACATGATTGATTCAGTTAATTGTAACCTTGATGCTGATTGTCAATGATGGCTAAGAATCAGTCACATTCACGTCATCACAATATTTATTTTTTTTCACTCAAGTGTGGACACCAATATTCATTTTACAGTATGAATGGTTTGTTGTTAAAAATATAAAATGTTGCTAAAAGCATTTCTCAGAGCAGCATGATTTTCTATTTATAAGAAAAAGTTTAGGAGAGAAGCTCACTTAAAAATCTTGATGCAAACACTATGAGGTACCTCAGAACAATGGAGGTATCCAGAGTATTCTTAGTGGATCAAAAATATAATGCTTTATAAGGCAGTAAGCTTTATAAAATGCTTATACAGTGCCATTCATTTTGAACATTATCATAAAACATTTTTCAAAGGCCACTATCATCTTTAATTCAAGCTATCACAAGAGCCTACATTTCCACTTAGCTTAGACTGAAATGCCTATGGAGAAGACAGTAGGCACAAAATAGATTATGATTACAAAATGAAATGCGCGACTAAAATGTGCAGCAGTAACTAGGAGCAGCAAGAGCCACCCTATATTCACAAACTGGAATTTCAAACTTGTCTGCCTCTAGCAGCAGAAAATTAAAAGAGATTACATTTGCTCTTAATAATTTATCTTAGCAACATCACCAACTGGCACCTGTCACACTGTATTGGCACCTGTGCTCATATCAGTGGGGCATCAGACTGTTCGGCATGCGCCTGCCTGTTTGGAGAGATAAAAATCAATTAGAGGAGGCCACGGTGCAATTTCTAACCTATGTGACAGAAAAGCAGACTGTGCCTTATTTATTATCCTTTCCTAGCCCGCCTAATTTCATCTACCCATCCATTTTCATTACCCACTTTATCCTATCTAGGGTCACGGGCCGTCGGTGCCTATCGAGGCGACAGCAGGCACCAAGATATCATCCCATCAATATGCCCAGGAACATCATTTCAATTTAAATCTGAAAAGGACTGGGGTGCAAATTTTCCTTCATTCCCCCACCGTTTTTGCTCTTATGGCAGATTGGAAATGATCCAATGTTCATTTCCAAAGAATTCAGCCGCATCTGCGGCACATTGAAATCTTTTAATCCTCGAGACATTCTTTTGAAGCCGTCCGTAAAAGCAACTGTTAAAGGATCTCGCTTGTGTGAGTGCGGGTGTGCATATTTTTTCACATTTTGCCATCCGCAGTTTGGCAACAGTGTCTCCTTGCTGTTGAATTAGCACTGAGGGAGGCCTGTCACCTCTGATGGCTGCCAATGGTCCCCTATGTCCTTAGCTTTGTATTTTGCCAACAACTACTGCAGTGGCAAATTGAAGGGAGCTAGGGCCATCTGCTTGGGCCATTGAAGCAGGCGCTTTGTGTTTCCTTCCCTTCATTCTCATGGCATCTCTATCTATTATTCTCTGCACTGCAAAAAGCACCAGGGGCTAATTAGAAACGAGGACCCGGGGAGGCTGTTGGCAAGTTACTTGTTCATGGTGTTGGGGTGGAGGGGTGGGGGGCTTATTTGTCTGATAACTTTGGAACACATAAACAATGTCTATGCAGCAGAGAACGTCCGGAAAGTGAGGTGGCGGAATGAATATGTGGCTGAGTGGCAGGCAGGTTTTTTTATTTTTTAATGGAAATGCAATGAATTTCAGGAACACATTGCAGATGAAGGACCTGGCCACATGGGAAAAGGACTCCATGGATCTTATTAGTGTCACTGCCTTCAGGTGCCAGAAATGTTCCAGTGGGACTCTTTATTTTGTTCATTTTGTTGCCTTTAGATTTTTATACCTTATTCTCTCTGTGACTTTGTGCTGTTAGTTCTCCACTCTGTAAATTCTTCAGCAAGAACTTCCCTTCCCTAATTAGATTTCTATTTGAGGAAACTGAAGGAGAGTGAGCACATACTTCTGTTAATGGAAGGACAAGCATGTTCTTCACATGCAACTCGTCACCTCTGGGGTGCTGATTTGAGGTTTTAGAACTAGAAGCTAGGTATGGATTACAGAAGAAAACAACTAAAAGTCTCCATGAATATATTGCCGCATTACTAGTAAAGGTTGACTGGTTTATTTTAAAATGGACTTGTTATTGTGCTTGCGCTCACTATAAATGGCATCATCTAAAGTAAAGAATAATTGATTTTTTAGTGGGCAGCATGGTTTGTACTTTACAGCTCCAGGAATCTGTGATCAGTTAGCAGCTCGGCTCTGTCCATGAGGAATTCATGTTTTCTCTATGTCTGTGTGGGATTTCTCCTAGGACTTCACATCAAGTGCTTGTGAGATGAATTGATTCTATGAGTTTACCAGGCTCCTGATGCTTCTGGGATTGACTCATGGTTCATAAAATGGATGGATGATTGCTTAGGCAGACACTATGATCTAGCGGTGTAAAAGAAGAGTGAAATCCATAGTGGGAAGGTGGCAAGAAATGAGATTAGAAGAAATCCACACCATTCTCCCTCAGAGAGCTTCAATCTCCATCCCTGACTTAGTCGTACATCACGTAATCTGTCTGTCTTCAAACTGAAAAGACACATACTGCGCGTCTGTATTTAAATTTGTGCAATAGAAAAGGCACTATATAAAATAAATGTTTCTTGATTGAAATATACTGTTGGACACTGCTCATGAGGAAAGGTGCTACAGTATAAAATAAATAGGCCGATTCATAATGTGCTTTTATAGAATGTGATTTTCTTACCCCCTTAATCCAGTCCAGGCTCATATGGGTGGTGAAGCCTATCCCAGCTAGCACACAGTGCAAGGCAGGAACCAAAACCCCTGGACAGGATGCAAGTCCATCACTGGGCAAATGCACACAATCACTCACCCCCACACTTGGGCCAATTTAGCTTTGCCTGTTCACTCAACATGGATTTCTTTGGACAGTGGGAGGAAACCAGAGCAGACACGGGGAGAACAACCTGGACAAAGCAGCAGCGCTACTACTGCATCACCATTCCATTGATGAGTTTATATACTGTAATGCTGATCAAAATATCGAAAAGACTGAGTGCGACAGAAACAGCCTGGCCATTTTTCACATTACGTGTCTGAAAAGATTTACATAAAAGCTTATTTTTACTTTGTATACTTCATTGTAGACAGTGCCCATGATAAAAGACATTGTATCATTTAAATCTGTGAAGTACTGAATTATGCAGTGTTATGTAGACATCTTCAAACCTGACTGATTTTTTGTGTAGTGTTTTGTGATTGTGTTTGCCAGATTTGTGAAACAAATTGCATTGAATGAAAATAACTGACAGACTCACTAAAAGCGAAAAATAAAAATGAAACCTTAATCCATAAGCAGATATCCATCCCAAACGATCATAGGAAGTGCATTTATTTAACTTCTGATTTATTATGATTCTGACTAAGACAGAAACAGACACAGGAGCATGTGCCATTTCACCTTTTCTACTGCCTACTGAGCATCTTCATTCTTTGAAATTGAGGGCCAGGAAAGTAACTGCTTACAAGATAAATTAAGCTTAATTTTACAACCGCTTCAAGTAAGATAGATGGCTGCTTCCTGCCTTATTAGTGCACATTATGCACATTTTTCTCTCAATGCAAAGATGTGCCCATGTTTCCTACGAAGGCAGTAACACACTTTTAAGGTGTGATAGCACGCTTCTAGGTGCGATGGCAGCTCTGTCTCAGATGCTGAATCCACTCGGCTTCACTGCCAGCTCTGTCACCTCAGATCCAAATGTCTCAGGCCAAGTCAGTGTGAAAACAGCTGCTGGTGACAAGTTGGGAAGCCAGGTGTCAGTGAATTGGAACTGCATGGCATGATGGGTACGCACCCTTTATTCGGACAAAGGCATACAATACGATGTTGATGTTGTTAGACACAAGCCCAGATAAGGATGAGATGAGCAGAATGACAGAAGATCTGTGTACCCTTCCAAAAATCTTTATACACCTTATCTAAAGTAAGTGTGGTGTTGTGGAGTGTTAGCTCAATTTGGACTCTCCCATCCTTTCTTTTGTCACCCAGTTCTAAACTCGACTCAGGACTGACAGCTGTTCTTCTTATTGGTTTCATTTGCTTTATAACAATAAGATTCTTATAGTAAGGATAAAGGGTCAGGGTCATGAAGTTTGTTCCAGCAACATTTATTGTGAAATTACCCAAATCTTATCTCTCTATTATAAAAAAAAATCTTGGGACGAGACAAGACTTTTTTCCTGCAACGAGACGTGATCTTTTGAAGAGAGACACTTTCACGTCCTGCCAGACGTCAAGTCACGTCATACTTACAAACTTTGGTGATACACATGCAGAGCAGTTTAGAGACAATGGAAGTAGGAAAATTCGAAAGTCTCAAAAAAAAGAGTAAAGATTAGATTAGTGCAAACAAACAGAAAATATTACTCAGTAAAATAACAGAACAGCGAAAAGAGATCGAATCGTGTTTGAGGATGTCTGGGGGAGAAGAGAGACAAGGCAGTGAGACAAAAGGACAGCTACTGTACAGGCTTTTAAACGTTCGAAGCGCCACATGAAATGCAGATCACGCAATATGGCAGCAGCAGCAATACAGCAGCTGATCGAACAAAGAGGAGGTAAAAAAACAATTTGTTTCCCATTGTATCACCATTTAAGAGGGGTTTCGGAGGAGCGGCCATGTCTCCTTGGGGTGAATTCAGCCCCCCGGCTGTCCTTCACAGGGTGAATTTTACTCAAACATTAGGAAGTTTTTCTTCGCACAGACCAATGACACCAAGCAGGGTGGTAGACAGAAGGACTTTAGGGACTTTCAAACCTAGACATGATGCTATTTTGGAGGAATTAAGTGGATAGGATTACCAAGCTTTGTTGGACTGAACGGTCCATTCTCATCAATTTGTTTTTCTAAATTTCTAATATTATATAGAATTTGTAGATATAAAGGTAGCTGAAAGATGATCTGATTGAAAAAATAAATACATCACATTAGATTTTCAGACTTCCATAATCCAATAACATGTCAAGGGTGAGGCCAATACTTTCATAGCAGCAAAGAGAAGAAACCAGAAACCAATCCTAGAAGGGGTGCCCATCTATAATAGACCTGAAAAAGAATAAAATTTCATAAAGTGTCAAAAACATCAGGAAACCTTCAGTTTTACAGTAAATGCGATAAATGCTGTCTAATTGCAGTAACAGTCAGTTGAATACTTTGATGAGTTTGTGTAGGCCTCTGTTGTCACATTTTATACGTAAAGCATGGGTGACCTTTTATGTCTCCGTCTTGGTAAATCCTTCTCTAATTTTATTTCTCCATTAGCCAGTGTTAAGACAGAATGTATTAATCACACCTTAATAATGAAGGATTTCAACCTCAAGTACAAATTATTCTGACTGTTATGTGACTGGATTGACAGTACTAGAGTGTTAAAAACACCAAGAGGTTTAAACACTGTCTTTGTCAGAATTTGCTGCCTGTTCTGACTATTACTCTTTAACACTGAGGCCGTTCACAACCATGCCATTTTACATGATGTACTGTACATTTCTGGGCATGTGTTATGTTGCACTAGTATAGTCTAGGTATACCATTTATGAGTGTACCTTTTATACAGCTCTGAGAAACAAATACAAAGCATTCCAATGTACTGTTCACATATTGAAATCAGAATTCAATGTAAACCAGCAGCGAGAAGAGACTCTGCTCTGGCAGCCTATTATCATCACTATTCAGAGTTATTTTCCACATGAAGGTTATGTAGCTGTTATGGTTGTTCAGTGCTGACCTTTCCTCACAATTGAATTTTTCATATTTGTTGGTGGCAATTGATTCTTGGATGTTCACGGACCATTATATTCTTCCTCAGCTTCATTTACCATCTATGTGTTGTGGACGCTGGCCCGGACACAGAGACGGACAACGGTTTCTCACCCAACACACCCATTTATTTAAAATATTTACAATGTTCGTGCACTCACAAACCCCAGTGCCTCCAGTACCGATTCCCCCAATGTCCAGGCCACAGAGTTCCACTGCCTTTCTCCTGGCCGTCTCTAGTCCTCCCTCCAGCTCCGTCCTCTTCCACCCGACTTCTGCTGATGACTGGAGGGAGGCGGCCCCTTAAATGGGAACCCGGATGGGCTCCAGCTGCTTCCCGGCATTCCTCTGTAGCCACGCCCCAGTGTGGCGGAAGTGCCGGCTGCACACCCGGAAGCCGTCCGGGTGTCCCCTGTCGTCTTCCCCCCAGCACTTCCTGGTGTGGCGGAAGTTCTGGGCTCGCGGGATATTCAGGCACTGGGGCGCCACCTGGCGGTGGCCATGGGTCCCTACAGGGCTGGGCTTCCAAGCCCTTCACCCGAGGCCCCCAACATAACCAGGGCGGATGCCCCCTCACGGTCTGGAGGAGGCTTAAGCCCTCCTCCAGTCCTCCTGGGTGTCCCGGCCGGGGCTGTGTCTTTCAAGCATTTGCGTCTGCATGTTGTCCTGTCTTACCAGATGGTCAAAATATGCAACCTTTTTCTTCTTGGTCATGGGCCTTACATACCTTCTTGTATTCAACAGATTTAGAACTTCTTCATTACTCATTTTCACTGTCCAAGGTATCATCATAAACTTTCCATATATCCAGATTTCAGATGCTTCTTGTTTCTTCCTTCTTGCTTGAGTGTCCAAGTTTCGCATGCCATATAATAAAGATGAGTGTATGTAATGTTTGATTAATCTTTTTTTTGTTATTTTAACTAATGGACTTTCCAATAAGAATCTTTTTCATGCTGTTAAATGCTATTTTAGCTCTTAATTTCTGCTTCACATTCACCACCCTCTGTTATTGTATGACCCAGGTATTTAATAGTTCTAACTCATTCCATGCATTCTCTATTAACTTGATCTTGATCCTTGGCACTGTCTGACTTCTTGTTACTTAATGCTGTTTGTCTTCTTTGCATTCATCTTCATACCAATGACTTCCACAATTCATTAACATCAGTTGCAATTCTGCTTGCTGTTTCTGCTATCAGCACAGCCTATAGGAAAAATGTAATGGTGTCAATCAAGATAAGTTCGAATGAGCAGCAGTCCATCCCCAGGGACTTAGACTTGTGGTAATGACTGGAATGCACCATTGTAGGAATAATCCAAACAAGAAACATGCAGCAGCATTTTAAATGAACAAAACTGAACACAAATGATCTTCTACTGAACATTTTCTCTAATTTATTGTCTTTTGGTGGTGTTTATTGATGAGAAATCCTCTGTCTTTAGTCTTTTCCATCTCGGATATCATGAGGATCAATATTGACTGCACACCCACTAAGGCTATGCCTGACAGCTCTGAATACGGGACCCTAATTAAGTAGAGACCTTTAAGAGTCTCGTTTTTTTATCTATTTTTTTTCTTTTTTGGCTCTTTTTTTTCTTTTTCAAAGGATGCTGGTCATCAATAAGGTCAACTTCTTAATTTGTGTTAAATTATTTGCTGGATGTTATTAAATTTGATTTGTTCAAATGTAATCATTGTAGAAAAGTGAAAGCTTGCACTCCCCGGGAGAACCTTCCTTACGATTATATGCAAAATTATGCATAAAGAAATTCAGGAATGATGAATCTGCAGTTAGAAGTAGGAAAGCACATTCAGCCAGTGGTCCGTGAATTTTTCTCTGTGCCAGCCAATGGCATGTTAAATAAAGTTATTTGAATATTTGTGATATTAATGCTAATGTGTCACAAGCTTGGCAGAGCTAAACGCCCTGAAAATATCATTTTATATTCTCAATCTGCATAATGGAATAAACACTGGAGATGAATGGTTTCAGATGGCAAGAGGAAAGAAGAGGAGAGTGGAAAATGTGCTGGCAGGCTGGTTAGGAATCAGCTTATGGTAGAAAAATTGCAATGCTCTTCTTTTAATGTGCCTTTGCTCTTCAAAGAAATTTTCAAGGTGTACTCTGCATAGCGAACTTGTTGGCTCTTTGCCTCTGTAGTTCAGGCTTGAAAACTGGATCAGGGTGGCATCTGCTTCATAGTCTCACTTTGCCCATTGGCCATTTTTTCCAGGCAGCTCAGTTGGGTTTAAAAGTTTACAGACCATTGATGGTGGGATGGAGCAGAGAGCCACCGTTGCTGTAATCCTATAGCTTTTGGGTCTCTTCTTGAGCATTTCTATACCCACAGGCTGTTATGGTACTTGTAACCATGCAGTAAGAATTTAAATACACCTTGAAACCTTATATTTCTTCTTGTTATCAACTCCTACAGACAGTGAAATATGGATGTCCTAAACTTACATTTTTCTGAGGTGCTCACAAGTGAGCAAGTGGATAACCTGCCAGAGGTAAACGCAACTACTAAGGAGGTACTGAGGGATTTGGAAATTGTAGAGGGAGAAGTGCTGCTCAGATTAAATAAGATGAAATCAAACAAATCACCAGGCCCAGATAATATTTATCCTCGTGTTCTTAAGGAGGCTAGTGAGTACATATATAAACCCTTGACACATATTTTTAGGAAGTCACTGTGCACTGGAGAGATTCCAAAGGACTGGAAAATGGCAAATATCATCCCATTATATAAAAAGGGTGACAAGGCAGATCCAAGCAACTATAGGCCAGTAACCTTAACAAGCATCACAGGAAAATTAATGGAAGGAATTATTAAGGATAAGATTGAGCAACACATGGCAAGGACAGGAGTTATTCTGAACAGTCAGCATGGGTTCAGAAGAGGGAGGTTGTGTTTTACTAACGTTGGAATTCTATGAGGAGGCAACAAAAGGATACGATCAAAGTGGAGCTTATGATATTATTTATCTGGACTTTCAGAAAGCATTTGATAAGGTGCCACATGAGAGGTTGGGCATCAAATTAAAAGAAGTGGGAGTTCAGGGTGATGTTTTTAGATGGGTGCAGAATTGGCTCAGACACAGGAAGCAGAGGGTGATGGTGCGAGGAACCTCATCAGAACTGGCCGATGTTATGAGTGGTGTTCCACAGGGGTCAGTGCTAGGGCCGCTGCTATTTTTAATATATATAAATGATTTAGATAGGAATATAAGTAACAAGCTGGCTAAGTTTGCAGATGATACCAAGATAGGTGGATTATCAGATAATTTGGAACCCATTATACCATTACAGAAGGACTTGGATAGCATACAGGCTTGGGCAGATTTGCGGCAGATGAAATTTAATGTCAGTAAATATAAAGTATTACACATAGGAAGTAAAAATGTTAGGTTTGAATACATAATGGACGGTTGGAAAATCGAGAGTACACCTTATGAGAAGGATTTAGGAGTCATAGTGGACAGAATGTTAGGCTATATAGCACGATGTGTGGAGTACAAGTCCAAGGAGGTTATGCTCAACCTTTATAATGCACTGGTGAGGCCTCATCTTGAGTACTGTGTGCAATTTTGGTCTCCAGGCTACAAAAAGGACATAGCAGCACTAGAAAAGGTCCAGAGAAGAGCGACTAGGCTGATTCCAGGTCTACAGGGGTTGAATTATCAGGAAAGATTAAAAGAGCTGAGCCTTTACAGTTTAAGCAAAAGAAGATTAAGAGGTGACATGATTGAAGTGTTTAAAATTATGAAGGGAATTAGTACAGTGGATCGAGATTTGTATTTTAAAATGAGCTCATCAAGAACACAGGGACACAGTTGGAAACTTGTTAAGGGTAAATTTCGCACAAACATTAGGAAGTTTTTCTTTATACAAAGAACAATAGACACTTGGAATAAGCTACCAAGTAGTGTGGTTGACAGTAAGACGTTAGGGACTTTCAAAACTCGACTTGATGTTTTTTTGAAGAAATAAGTGGATAGGACTGGCAAGTTTTGTTGGGTTGAATGACCTGTTCTCGTCTAGAGTGTTCTAATGTTCCTATAAGTAAATAAGCAAAGGGCCACAGCACAAAATTAATAAAGTCTATGTTCTTTCTCCCCATCTATTTGCTATTAATAGTGTTAATCTCTCCTTGCTTCTTTGTTTAAACACTGAAAGTAATGACCATCTGTGAATGCATATTTTTTATGATGTGACTTTAGTCTTTTACACACAAAGTTTTTGATTCTCAAAGTGTTCCCGGAAAGACCATGTCATGCTTGTCTGTTAGGTGAATTATAGTTCATTTATTTAATTTTGAAAAAAATATTCAGCTTAATAAATGTGAATTCATTATTGGTTATTTAAAAGTTTACAATCCATCACTAGAGGTTGTGATGAGAAATTTTGAGGTTAGCTGAATACTTTTACGAGGTGCTATATACAGCATAAACACACTCTCTCTCTCTCTCTCTCTTTCTCTCTCTCGCTTAGGAAAATTCAGCTAGGCACCTGTCAGCTCAAAATATGCAGAAACTCATTTTGCTCAGAAGTCTGAAATATTAAATGTATTATAAAACTGACGGCCCCCCTCCCACAGACATTTTTTTGTGTTGCATCCTTGAGAAATATTTTTGTTAACCCACATAGAAGGTCAAAAGGAAATAAAATAATATTCCACAGATCTTAAGGGAAGTTTAGTCATATGAGAAAAAAATCTGATGGCAATAAATTATTGTTTTTTTCTCTATAACAACCTGGGCATTGCATAGCAATCCCAATCATATACAGACTGCTCAGCTATCACAATGAGTTATTGGAATAGCAATCACAGCGCCTGGGGAAATTGCATCATTTTTACACTGATCTTCTGGGAAGGAAGATGGTGTAACAATGCTAGACATATACAATGGATCAGAGAACTTATACCGTAATGGGAAGTCACTAAGGAATGTTACTATCACAGGGATAGCAGCACCTTTATTGAGTAGACATTTGCTAGGGATCTTTGTTCTGGCAGTGTGCTATTTGAAAATCTAAGATGGATAAACCTTCAAATTATTGAATCGAGCCAGTATGAAATGAATGAATTTCCTAGGTGAGGCAGAACTCTTTGAGTCCAAATACAGAAGACCCTAAATCAAGGTTTACTTTTGACTTTTGCAATTTTGTTTCTCTGATCATATTCAGTATACTGTATGTATGCATGAGTGTATGTATGCATGAATGTATAGAGCAGGACCCCAACTGAGCAATGTGAGGACAGAGCTGGAAGCGTGAATGTACGGGCAACGAACAAGGTAGAGAAAAGGTCATTGGTGCCATATGGAAGGAGCTATGACAGACCAGAGTGACTACCAACAGCAGTGATAATAAAATTTAATCTGAACAATTACATCATAAATCATACAAAATGAATGTCTGTGAACATATTACTTTATCATATAGTACAACCACCAAAGGACAGTATTAAAATTATATTTCACCAAACATGAAATAGTCATCTCTTAAAGAAGAAACACAAATAATAGATAGATGCTAATAGATGAATAGACAGATAGATAGTGATCGGCTAATGATAGATAGATAACAAATTTATTTGTCCCCAGGTGGGAGTAGATAGATAGATAGATAGATAGATAGATAGATAGATAGATAGATAGATAGATAGATAGATAGATAGATAGATAGATAGATATGCATCTACTTTTATGGTCTATTGCAACATGCACAGTCTTTAATGTGTTTGTGTATGAGTTAAAGTAAGCCTTCAAAAGGAAAAAAATAGGTAATAAGTACCAGAAGGTGAACTGGGATGCTGCCCAGAAGTCTTTCAAGTACATTGTTTGATTTTATTATATCTGTAAAGTGGCAGAAAGCAAATGGAAAATTAGAGAGTAATAAAGGTTGATGTTCTTCTTTTGTAATTTTTCAGAAACCTAAGAGACCTTAGAGAAAATAACCGATGAACACTAGGGAAATGGAATGGTCTGAGTACTAACTGGGATAACAGTTTAGCTAGAAATGTTCTATCTATCTATCTACCTATTGATACATATATGTTGCTGTATATATAGACGCCTGAAGGTTTTAATCTTAAATCAACTGGTATTTGGAGCTATTCATGATTGCCTCCACCTTGATTAAAGCCCCATGTCTTGCTATCCTACCCCATACCCATGGCATATAAAGAGTACAGGAGATTGTTGTCACGTGTATTGGAGCAATCAGTACTTGCTAGAAAGTCCTGCAGCTCCTTTAAAGTTGCTGTAGGACTCTTGACAGCCTCCCTGAACAGTTTTATCTTTGGTCTTCTCATCAATTTTGGAGGAATGTCCTGTTCTTATTAGTATTTGTGTTGTGCCATACAGTATCGTCTCCACTTGTTGATGATTGTCCCCACTGTGCTCCATGGTACGTAAAACACATTAGATATCCTTTTTTACCCCTTGCCTGATTGATGCCTTTGCAATGATGAGATCACGTAAGCTCTTTTGCGGAACATAACTTTGGCAGTAAATTGCAACCCAGAAGAGTCGGGATAATCCTACAGGAACAACATAACTTTATTTGGAGGCAATTAATTAAGTGCAGGTGTATACTAATTACTTTTTAACATGAGATTGAATGTGATTGGTTGATTCTAATCACAGCCATGTTCTTAATTATGATCGGGTGTGCACACTTATACCACCAGCTTTTTTGTAATTTTTTGATTTTTATTTTTACTTGATATGTTTTTATCTTCTTTATATGGGTTGCAATTTAACAATCAAGTGGAAAAAAGGTCTGACATGATTTATCTTGGTTTCATTTTTTTTACATCACAAAAACCTGCCATTTTAACAGGGGCTCGTAGACTTTTTATACTCACTGTAGATAAAGAGCATATGTGTGTGTGCATGCATTGCATCTTCTGTCCTTCAAGATGCCATGCAATACACAGGGGGATGGTTTTGTTGAAGTTAACAAGTCTGGTTCTCTTCAGCAGCTTGAGATTTTGATGATTTTTTTTTTATTCCTCAAGCCGAGATCCTTAAAGAAGAAACCCACACAACCCTCTTGAGAATAACCATTCCCCAAGCCATCTCGTTAAAACGAGTATGTAGAAGCATCACTGCTTCCTTATTATAAACTGGAATGTATGTATGGGAATGCAATGAACCACCACGCCTCCCCCCAGCAGACAAACACGCACACTCATGCCCACTTAATTTTTTATCCTTTGACCTATTTAGAAAAGCAAAACCACCTCTAACAGCTTTGAGCAGTAAACACACAAAAAAAACCTGTATTTTGAAATATGTAGACACACACATAAGTATACATATAGTGCTGTGGCACTCACACTGTAAAGAAATAAATAAAATGCACTCAGTCATCCCAAACTGTCAGTTCAACAAATAATTGCCGGCTTCCCTGTAGCAGGG